>NC_092544.1:3737142-4048571 GCF_037038585.1 Patagioenas fasciata | reverse complement strand
CAGCCCTGGCAGCCCTGTTACTTCAATTAAGCCCTCATTAATTTTTCAGTCCCCCTGTGCACCCTGAGCGCAGGCGGTTTGCAGCGGCGCTAATTGATGTCTTCTCTACTTAAGTAAGTAAGAACCAGCAGTGGGCTGCCCAGCCAATGCAGGGGGGGCTCATCCTCCCCTGCTCTTGGGGAGGCTCATGGAGAGGTTTTGGGGCCAGACAGAGCCACGTGCCCGGTGGAGGCTGCTGGAGTGACCTGAAAACCATGGGGTTGAATGAGCCCAGCACAAGTGGGGATCCAGCCCTGGACAGGGGCACGGTTCAGAGATGCTGTGTTTACCCAGGGAGGGGTCCCAGCCATCCTGCCCCTGGTGGGGGCGGGTGCTGGATCCCTGCAGCCCTGCTGTGTATAACACAGCTGCAAATATTTGTGTCTTTTTGTAAACCAGCCCTCTGTCACCTCCGGTTGGGGAGTTTCCAACCACCTCCGCAGCGAGGGTGGGTGCACCCCAGAGCAGGGCTGGTCCGGGGGGATGCTGAGCCGTGGGGAAGGGCAGAGCACCCCATGGCACCCCACAGACTGGATGGGGACCAACCGTGGCTGGATGGAGACATCACACTGGGCTCAGTGGCCACCAGCTGCAAGGGCCCGGGTGACACCAGGATCACAGCAGGATGGCCAAGGTCACTAGGAAGAGCTGCCAGCGATCACCATGGAAACGCTCCATGTTTGGTTCTGGAGATCAGAGTTCTGGAGATTGGAGCAGTTATCTCAGCCCTTTCTCTGCACTTCAGCCACGGCTCTGCCCAGCCAGAAGGACCAAGGTGTGTCTGAGCGTCCCCTCCATGCAGGCAGTATGGTCCCTGCTGGTGTCTGCCAGCCCTCAAATGCACCAAGGGCATTTTGGGGATTCTTTGGGATCAAGCACCAACAGGAAGAGCAGCCAGAGGCGGTTGATCGGGGCAGGGGGAGGAGGAAGAGGAGGAAGCACCGAAGCAGCAGCAGAGAGTGGCAGAATGGGCAGAGTGCAGGGGGGCTCTGCTCAAGGCTGGGGACCAGGCAGGCACCTCTGGGCAGGCAGAGCTGGCAGCATCCCTGGTCCTGAAACCAGCATCCTGCCCTGCATCCTAGTCCCAGCATCCTGCCCCGCATCCCGGTCCCACCATCCCACCCCGCATCCCAGACCCGGCATCTTTCCTGCATCCCGGTCCCCGCCGCCCCCCCTCATCCCCTCTACATTTCCCTCCAGCATCTCTCAGTATCCCAGTCCTCGTTTCCCTCCCAGCATCCCAGTACCCTCCCAGTATCCCACCTCTCCCCCCCGCCGCGGCCCCACCCTGCTGATTGACAGCTCTCCCAGCCAACAGGCGGGCGTTGCCGCGGGGGGGGCCGGGCGGCCCTCGGTTACAAGAGGGGCGGGAGCGGCGCGGGCAGAGCCGGCCGGTCGAACCGCGGCCCCTCCGGTACCGGCCCTGCAGAACCGCCGCCTGCCCACGCCGTACGACAGGTAAGGACCGTCGGGGCCGGAGCCGCTCCTCCCCGGGGCTGGGAGCCGGTTCCCCGGTGCGGAGCTACCGCTGGGGCAGGTGCTCGGAGTCGGTTGTAGCGGTTGTGGGGGCCGGTGTTGCGGAGCTGCCCCGGCTGGGCAGAGCAGCCCCTGCACCCGCGGATGCTGCTGCTCCCAGCCCGGCCACCCCATCCATCCCCTGGGCTGGGTCCTGCGCCCTTTCCTTTCTCCCTCCCCGGGTGCTGGAGGATGGGTGCCGTGTGCTGCCCAGGGTGCAGACCCCACTCTGTCCTGTTTTGTGCTCTGAGACGAGCAGTTTGTGTCAAGCGTGTGGTGGCCCTGCTGGCTCCAGCAGCTGCCCCTGTTGTCCCTGCCCTGGTGTGGCCTTTGCCGGGTCGTGCTTGGAAAAGGGAGTCGAGCTCTGTGGACCAAAGGATGCTCTTCCTGAGTCCTGGCCGATTTGAGGGCTTCACTTGCAGGGCAATGTGTGCTGTTTCTAGCAAAGGTCATTGTTGCTGTTTCCTCCAGAGCTGCTCCTTGTGCAGGTGAGAGGCTCCATCCACCTACCAGTGTGGTGTTGGGAGATGCGGGAGGACACGAGCACGGGACATGGTGGGGATTGATCGGTGGCTGCAGGTTAGAGCCGGACTGCGGAACTGGGAGGGCTCACGCGGCTCCGCAGCCAAGCTGGGGATCGCTGGAGAAGCGTTGTGCTCTGTGGGCGTCCGGACGCTTCCTCGGCTCTGGCTGCCGAGGGGTGGTGGGTTAAGCGCTGCCGCGGCAGACGGTGACAGATGCTGGTGGGATGATGGGGCAGGAAGCAGCCTCTGCCTGCGGGATTAGCTGGGAATGAGGATGCCTGGGAGCATGAGGAGCCCCACAAGCTGGGGGAGGCTTGTGCCCACCCCAGGGTACCCCCATGTCCCCCGAGCCCACATGGCCAGGAAATCAGATGCTTGGAAGAGAGATGGCGCTTGGTCGGGCTCCAGGTGAACTTCTACTCAACTTTCTCTATGGAGAGAGAAGCTCCAGGAACTCTCGGCAAACCATCTGCTGCTCGGGCTGAGTGGCGCCGGCAGCCAAGGCTGCGTGGGAGCGGGCACGGCGTGTATCCGAGCAGCTCCGCGTCCTGCCCACGCAGCTGCGGGCTTGCCAGAGCTCCAGCACGCCGCTCCGCAGGCAGCAGAGCCGTCCTCGCCGGGGCATCGCTGCCACCGGCTGGATGCGGCAAGTCGGGTGGTGCCGGGGGATTTTTCACTGCTTTAATGGGAGACTCGGTAACCTCTTCTTTGTCCCATCCTTACAGAGGGAAGCTGGGCATCATGGTCTGGTAAAGGCCACATGAAGAGGAGTTCTGGGTCTTCATTTGTTTTTTGAGTGTTTTTCTGTAGCCCAAAGTGAGCCAGCCTAGGAAACGGGGGCCTCAAGTTGCGCCAGGGGAGGTTGAGGTTGGATTTAGGAAGAATTTCGTCCCCAAAAGGCTGTGGGGCATTGGAATAGGCTGCCCAGGGCAGTGCTGGAGTCACCATCCCTGGAGGGTTGGACAGACGGACATGAGGTTCTCAGGACATGGGGCAGTGCCAGGGGTGGGTTAATGGTTGGACTCGAAGATATTGATGATGGCGCAGGGCCTGGGAGCACCAGCCCTCGCTGTGCCCAATGTGAAGGAGCCGTGTGGTGTTTTCCCTCCCAGGGGCAGCCATGGGCAAGCAGAACAGCAAACTGGCCCCGGAGATGCTGGAGGATTTGGTGAGGAACACGGAGTTCAGTGAGCAGGAACTGAAGCAGTGGTACAAGGGCTTCCTCAAGGACTGTCCCTCCGGTATCCTCAACCTGGAGGAGTTCCAGCAGCTCTACATCAAGGTGGGCTCTGGATGGGGTGCTGAGTGATGCCTACGGGGCTGGAGCACCCTGCTCCTGCCAGGGCAAGGGTGCTGCTTTGGATACAGCCTCTGCGCTGAGCTCCTCCTCCCTGTTTTGATCTCTCTCTTCTATCCACCCTGCAGTTTTTCCCTTATGGAGATGCCTCCAAGTTCGCTCAGCACGCTTTCCGCACCTTTGACAAGAACGGTGATGGGACCATTGACTTCAGGGAGTTCATCTGTGCCCTGTCTGTCACCTCCAGGGGCACCTTCGAGCAGAAACTCAACTGGGCCTTTGAGATGTACGACCTGGATGGGGATGGCAAGATCACACGCTTAGAGATGCTGG
Source organism: Patagioenas fasciata (assembly GCF_037038585.1). Lineage (NCBI taxonomy): Eukaryota > Metazoa > Chordata > Aves > Columbiformes > Columbidae > Patagioenas > Patagioenas fasciata. Next base: position 4,044,863 of record NC_092544.1, on the reverse strand, counting down.
AGATCATTGAGGTATCGGTGCTTAAAATCAGCAGGGGTAGCTTGCTTTTTCCAGGCTTTTCATAACTATTGGGTCCCTTTTGGCACAAAGTAATGAGTTTTCCTGCCCAGACCTTTGTCCAAAAGGTACCCTGTACGTACCTGGTTGTAGATGTGCAGCAGCATAGGTTGTACCAGCAGCTAACTGGGTCCCAGCAGAGCAGCAATCCTGTCCCTGCCTTGTCCTGGGACCTTCTGCCCATCCAACATTCCCACTCTGGTACTTTGCTCCTCTTCTTGCTCCAGGCCATTTACAAGATGGTGGGGACTGTGATCATGATGAGGATGAACCAAGACGGGCTGACACCTCAGGAGCGTGTTGACAAGATCTTCGCAAAGATGGACAAGGACAAGGATGACCAGATCACCCTGGAGGAGTTCAAGGAGGCAGCGAAGAGTGACCCCTCCATCGTCCTCCTCCTGCAGTGCGACATGCAGAAATAAAGCCCTGGGGCTCATCGCTGGACTGGCTGCACCAGCCTCTGCCCTCATGGTGGTTTCATCCTCATTTGCTGCTCAGTCTCCCTGTTACCACTTGGTGTGAGCCACATTCCGTCCCTCCTGCTGCCCATCCGCCTCCGCTCCCGGCTGTGTCCTGGGCAGCCCACAGGCTGTAGCTCTCCCTTGATGGGTAGAGCCTGTTCTGGATATTGCCGGCTTGAGGTCACCCCCAAATCAACCCTCTCCCATCCTGGAGCTGGACTCCCTGTAGCCGATGGCGAGCGTCCTGCTTCCCCAGGGCCAACTGTCCCCACATCCCTGCTACTTTCTCCTTGCTTTCCCCCACTGCTCCGCCCGGCCCATTCCCTGATCCCCCCTCATTGCTTGTGATGCCTCCAGGGAGGCTGAGAACTCCCAAATCCTGGCCCTGGTCTCTCCTTCACTGGAGAATGGCCAGAATTGCTCAGGGGACTATAGGGGACAGCAGAAGTGTCCAAGGCCACCCTGGATGGCCAGGGTCTGACCCAGAAGCCACCTTTTACCCCATGACCCATGTGAGCTGGCAGAGCAAGCAGGTGATGTCCACGAGTGGGTGACCTCCACAAGCAAATGATGTTCGCAAGCTGGTGACCTGCACAACAGTCCTGGCAGCATCTTGGATGCTTTGCAGAGTTTCTGGTCTTCCTGGATATTGAGGTGATGCCTGGGGTCCCAAATTGAGGGCAGGGGCTGCTCGACTCCTCCCTGGGGTGAGGTCGGGAGTGTCGTGGTGCTACTGCAGGGACTGGTGGGTCCTGGGTTGGGGCTGTGGAGAGGTGTGGATGGGTCCTGTGCTTGCTGAGCCTCCTGACAAGGCTCTGAGGCCACAAGAAACATGTCTGTCTCCTTACTCCCCCACCATCCCAGCCTGCTGCCTCCATCCCTCTTGCCCCAGGACAGGAATATTGTCACGGATCAGTATTTAGCCTGCACGTTGTGGTGTTGATGACTGTAATATCTGTTAGGAGATAGTGAGGTTGTTATCTATTTTTTTAATGGAAAAATAAACTGTCCCCCATGTGCAGTGTTTCCCCTGAATGGCTTATTGGGGAGTGGGCAGCAGGTGCTGCAGTTGTGGGGCAGGTGAGGTGACAACACTGCACTCCCGAGCATTTGTTTTAGGGGAGGAGCTGGTGGTTTTGCCCTGGGCCCATTCCCAGCACCGACGGCAACCGAGACCTGCTATCGCTGTACTTTTGTCGTTCTTCTCAGCCTCCTCTTCTCCAACCTCATCTTCCCGGCATGTGTTTTACTCTGTCCTTTCTTCTCCCTCAGCAGCCAACAGAGACAGTGCCTGTTGCTAAGGAGCTCTCACTGATTTTTTTAAACGCTTCTCTGTGTGTGGGGAGGTGCGTGGTTTGGCTTCCACCCTGCATATCACCAGCATCTCGTCTGTCCTGCAGCAGCCAGCACCTGAGCACAGATGGGACAATGCCAGAGCCATGGCAGTGTGTGTATTTTTAGGGGTGCTGCAGAGGGAGAGCTCTGTGCACCTTGGGTTTGGCTGCCTGGGAATGTGTGTTTGCAGCTCAGCTGCACCTGGGGAAGGAGGGACATATGGGGCTGGTTGTCCCCACGGTGTGGGAGCCTGGGGACGTGCCAGGGCTGCTGTATGAAAAGGCAGAGGGCTCTGAGAATACTCTTGGTGACCCCAGGGCCCTCAAAGCTCCTGCTTCCCTTGGGGCCACCGCAGAGGAAGCTCAGGTATTTCTTGGAGGGCTGCAAAGTCCCTGGGGAAAGGGAGGTTTTGATGATGCTGAAATGATGGTAAACTCCCAGAAGTGCATCCCAAAGGGTTTGGGATCCAGGCAGCTGGGTGAGCCCTGTTCGCCAGCACCTGCCTTCCCTGGCTCTGCTCTCCCAGCTGAACCCCAGAGTAAGTGAGGTTGTGTTTGGTCAATCCCATGGGGAGGGACACTGGGGTCCCCAGCGCTGTGTTCTGCAGGGATGGTTGGTGTTTAGTTGCTGGCACAGAGCTTTATGCAAAACCCTTCTGCTGGTCTTGGTGCTGAGGGTCTGCAAGCTCCTCCTGGGCACTGTGCTGTGCCAGGTGAGACAAGGGGGGATCCTCCATCCCTTGGTCCTTCCTGGCTGCTGAGTTGTGGTCTCTGGGGCACATTTGCTCCTCCCCAAGGGCCTCTGGGCTGGGGGGGGTTGGCTGGTCATGGTGCAATTTGCAGCCTGAGCTGAAAGCTGGGCTCTGCACACAGCTCTGGCTGGACTCCATCCCACCAGCACCCTGGGAGAACGTTTAGTGAAGAGCCATAATTAATATTCATGATCACTGCATTAACTAGCGCACAGCACAGGTTCCCCTGGCACGGAGCAGAGCCTGAGCACGCCAGTAACCTGCTACACAGCTGCTCCTTCCCCACGGTGACCAGCCTGTCCCCTGCCATGGGTGCCACCCTGTCCTTTGCAAGGATGGGTGAACCCCGGTGACCCCCGATGCTCGTGAGCTGGTGTCCACCATGGGTGCCCTGTCACCTCCTGCTTCCCGGGTTCTCTGCCAGTGCCACCGTTCCCCCCAAAGCCCCTTCCCTTTGCTGACTCTGCCCCGGAGCGCTCCCGCCTCCATCGCCCCGCACCCGGGATTTACGGGGATGTCGGGAGAGCTGCGGCGGGACGGGCTCGGTCCCGAAGAGGTTAAGCCGAGTCCCGGTGGGCTGAAACCCCGGAGCTTCATGGGATGCCTTATAAAGCGCGTTCCGCCGGCCTGTACTCGCGTTCCGGGGGCTCCCGGTAACGTGCGGAGCCGCCGGTGCCCCGGAGCCGCCGCGCTATGGAGCCGCCGGGCACGGCCGGGGCGCCGGGCGCGGCGGGGCGGCCCTGGGAGGAGGCCAAGGCTTTCTACGACAACCTCGCCCCCAAGAAGAAGCCCAAATCGGTGAGAGCCCCCGAAATGCCGAACCGGGTAGCGCTGCCCACCCTGGACGGGAAGCAGTGCCCCCCACCTTCGCCGGGTGCCTCCCCCTGCATGTCTCATTTCCTCTGGGTCCCCCTGGGGGTCTCTGGGTGCCCTATCTCCTGCAGGTTCTTTGGGGTTTTCCTGAGTGCCTTATCTTTTCTGGGTTCCCTTGTGGAACCCTCTGGGTGCCCCATCTCCCCCAGCTGCTCCGGGGTCCCCCTGAGTGTCTCTGGTTTTTCTTTGACCCCCATCTCCATCCAGGTCCTTGGGTTGCTCCAGGTGCCCCCACTCCTCCATGGCATCCCTTGCTTGCCTGGGTCCTCTCCAGAAACCCCCCCAGCCTCTCCGGGTGTCTCTGGGTTTCTGCAGCCCCCCGGGGTGCTCCGGGGTCCCTCCTGGGCTGACATGTCCTTGTGGAATGGCTCTGTGCCCCGTGAGCCGCTGGTCCTCCGTGCCAAGACCCGGAGACCCTGCCAGGGACAGGCGGGGTGGCAGTGGCGGAGCAGAGGGACAGCCCGGGGACCGAATCCGTGCCTGGGGCATTGGGGTGTCGCAGGGGTGTAGCCCCCCCAGCCAGGCTCGCCTGCTCCGGGAGATTAGAGGGAAAGCCTGTGTTATCTAACCAGGGCTGAGCCTGCCGGCTTTAAACGCAGGAGCTGCCGTATCTTGGAACAGCTGCGGGGGGCTGGGGGATGCACCCCGGGACAAGCTGCCCTGGCCCCCCAGCCTGCGAGCCCACCCAGATGGAGCTGTGGGTCTGTGGGTCCCCCCAAAACGTGGGGCTCTGGCAGAGACGCTGCCCACGGTGAGGGCGGGATGGCAGCCGGCACCTTTTGCGGCGAAGCTCTGATGTGTGACCTCTCCGGCGAGGGCAGCCGGCCAAGTCCTGCTCTGCGGACCCCGATTTGGAGCAGCCCCCGTGCTTTCCCTGCTCCCGTACCCGCTGCCAGCTGGCACCACCGCTGCCTTCGTCCTTCCCGCGGGAGAGGGACAGCCCGGCTCGGTGGCGAGATGCGGCTGCTTGTCTTTCACACCATGTTTTCAGCCTCCTGTGGATGTCAACCCAGGCTCCTCCTCTTCCTCTCCTTGCAGTGAGCTTGGTGACCAGTGTGCCCATCTCTGCTGGGGAAACTGAGGCACGGGGCAGTCGTATGATTTGCCCGTGCAGCAAACCGGCGGCAGAGCTGAGGTCAGGCACTCGGATTGTAAGTCAGGTTGTGTCGTTCCCCTGTGTGGGGCTGGGGCTGATGCCCGCGGTGCCTGCCCAGCCCCGGCCCCTCTGCTGGGACAGGCTGGGTGCCCTGTGCCCGCGGCCGGGCAGTTCGGCAGCCCCGCCAGGCAGCTGTCGTGCCCCGTGATGGACGGCTGCAGAGTGCTTTTCTGCATTATAAATAATGCCTTTGGAAAACTCAAAAACATCTCGGCCGTTGCCCTGAACTTTAATCTGATCCTGAGCCGCACAGAGCTCCCCCATGCATGTGGGAAATGGAGTTTGTTATCGTTCGTCTGTGCCCTTATGGGTGCTGGGTCTGTCCATCCTCTCAGCTGAACTTTGCCAGCCGGAGCAGGCAGTGGTGTGGGCGCAGGGGTGAGCTGTGGGGACTGCTCTGGGCTGTGAGATGGCAGGACACAGGGTGATTTTGGGCACCGTTTTTGGGGAGCCCATTGCTGGCGGTGCAATGGGTTCACATGATGTCCCCCCAGCCTGCAGGGTGCTCTGCTTTGCAGGGGTCTCCGTTTTTCCCATGCCCCGGCTCCCACATCTGCTCTGTCCTCGCTCCTGCCAGCTGGGGAGGTCAGCGATGAGACTTGTCACTCTTCAGCAATGCAGAAAATGTCCCCCTGCCTCTCCAGTGACAGGGAGGAGAGGCCGGATCAGTGGGAGCTGGTCTTCTGCTGGCTCCCTTCCTCCGGGGACCTTTCTTGTCCCCTGCACCCACAGGGACCTCATTTTAGCTGGGGTGGGGACCGTGCTTGACCCTGGAGCAAGTCCTTCCTCTCCCCTTTCTGTGTCCAAATCTCACACCAAAGTTCACCTCCAAATTTGGAATACAGACACAAGGATTTGATCTACAGCATCCAGGGAAGTCTCTGGCAGTGCCTCCAGGTTTTTAAGGATCAAGGTGTGTCCAGCAGATTCAGCCCCAGGTGATGCCAAAGGATCTGCTGCATCAGGGGGTGCAGAATGGGGTCCCCACTGTGGCCCTTGTCTCAGAGCCACTGGTGGTTGGTGTCACTGTGGGCACCTGTGGCTGCCGTGGGTGGGAGGACACGGCCCCCTGAGCATCCCGGGAGCGTGTGGGATTTCCAGATGTCTGCCTCTAATCCTCAGGGGGCTGCTGAGGATTTATGTGTGATTAGAAGGGCGATTTAAAGGCCCGCCAGCTGTTGGGTCTGCAGAGGAAAACGTGCCATTTCCAGTCACTGCTGGAATCTGCTTTTACCCCAAAACTGGGGTGTTTGGGGTCTGGGATGGGTTTTGCACTTGATGGAAAGGTCACTTGTGCTTCTGAGAGGGGGTTTGGACCTCGTGGACGTCCTGGAGCTGTGCCAAGGGCTGATGTTCCTCTGCAGAGGGCTGGGCTGTCACGGTGTGTCCCTGCTTGTCCCTCCTGCGCGCCTGAGCCCGGCGATGGACCCCGGGCTGGGACGGGACCTTCCCCTGCGCTGCCCTGCTCGCATTTCTGTTAAACACATCATGAACCTCTTGCTTGGTGCTCAGGATCGGGTTGGATCTGACCCACCCCTGGGAAGGGAGAGCAGCTCACCATGCAGCTGTGTCCTGGGCTTGTTTTGGATGATGAGCTTTAATCATGAGGCTCAGTGCATTGTGAGTGGGATCCCTCCCATGCACATGGTTCTTATTAAAAAGGAAGGGTGTTTTTCCCCCAAAATGGTGATGTTTCAGTGCAAAGTGGGGTTTGTTGGGTTGTTCACAGCTCTTTAATGGAGGATTTGAGGTGCTGTGGTTCCTGTGGTGCTGTGACTTTTTAAAAGCCCGTTTTTGCATGTAGTAATGATCATCCGCAGCACCAGTGGGGATGCAGAAGCATCCAAACAACCTTGAGGAGGGAACGCTTCCAAACGAAACCTCCACTTCAAAGAAATGTCAAAACGCAGCTCCCTCCTCGCAGAGCAGAGTTGCCTTCATTTGAAAATGTCAGCGTTTCCCAGAGAACAGCAGGGCTGTGCCAGCCCCGCCGGAGCTGGGAGCCGCGTTAGCGCCCGCCGGAGACTTCGCTGCAGAAAATGCTCCGAAGGTGCAAATCTCCCTTGGCAGGAGCGAACAGGATCCGGCAGGTCCCGTTCCCGGAGGCCGCTCCAGCAGCCCACGCTGGGGCAGAGTTAGGGCCCCAAGCTTAAGGTTATTTTTATTGCTGTGTTTATTACCTCTTAAATTAACCTCCTGGAGGCTGGTGCCTTTAAATGGCAAAGGAAGGGACCTTGAGCAGCCTGTTGCCGTTGCGCAAGGTGCCTGTGCTCTGGGCACCCGCTGGGTGCAAGGTGGGGAGATAGAGATGCAAATTCAGGTTGGGGACCCGGTTAGGCTTGGCTTATGGCCCCTCACATGCATCTCACCCCCTTGAACATGCTTCTGTGTGTGCTGCTGGCTTGCTTTTTCTGCTGGGGATCCTGTGGGCTGTGGAGGATGCTCCATCGGGGACCAGGGGTGAGGAGCAAACACCCAGCAGCACCCATGTATCCGGATAAATAACCAGGGTCTTGGGAGCAGCCCAGAGCAACAGGACTCCTTGCTGAAGGCTAATTGCCGTATGTCCCAAGACCTTTAATAGTTATTAATATTTTCAGCTAATAAATGGCCCATGACACCAGAGTTATTAATTAATGAGCTGGAGTGCCAAGACGTGGCCTGTGGCAAGTTAATAGCTAACACCCATCAGGTAGCTGAACGTGAGCTGGGGAGCGGGCTGCGGTTCACTCATGGGAGCGATGCTGGTGTCACTGATTGAATTCGGCATGGACATGGGTGGTCCTGCGTGTCCTGGGGGTTATCTGCTTAATTAAAGGAGCTCCTTCTACACACGACCTTATTTCTCTGCAGACACTGTGGGAACGGGATCCCTCTGGCCACAGTGATGTTCTCAGCCTGAGCTAAGCTGTGTCCAGCCCTAATTGCCCCACTTGCTGGGGATTTTGGGTACTGCCGTGGATTTGAAGAGGTGTCTGGGACTGATGGCGCTGCGGGGCTGTCCCCGGGCGTTGCTTATGGGGCGGCGAGGTGCTGGGAATGGCACGGGGGCTGCCATTGACTCATTCCGGGGTGCGTCTCCATGTTGGGCAGGATCAGTGGGGCTGGGATGGGGCAGAGTGAGTGGGGAGTGAAGATCCCCCATGCAGATGGGGAGCCTTGTCCTCGGCGTTTCTGTGAAGCTCAGCCCTGGGCAGGGTGGCAGCTGGGACTTTGGAGCCCCTGGGTGTGCGGGACGAACGGCGTTGCCGGGGGATTACTCACAGGGCAGCACGGTGCTGGAAATCACAGCGGGGCTGAGGGCGAGGTGTTCCTGAAGTGCCGACCGCCTGGATTTCACAGGCTCCCTGCGGAAATACATCCCCAAATGCAGCTGGAGAGCACATGGGCTGGGACGGCCCTTGGGGAGCATCCCCTGTGTGACCCCCAAGCCCTGTCCTGCTGCTGGGACAGGCAGAGTGTGCTGGGGACAGGGCTGCCAGTGCCACCGTCCCTCCTCAGGATTTGCTGTTCTGGGAGCGAGGATTCCTTGTTGGCCGTCAGTAATTAATTTGTTTGCGTGCTTGCAAGTGAGTGACGGGGATTAACACCCTCCTGCCCTCCAAGGGGAGAAGGAGGACGGGTGGGGGTCAAGACAAGATTGACTTTCTTGCTGTCCCCTCTCTGGTTGCCAAGTCCCACGAGAGGCCCCTTGTTGACTTCAGTGCGGTTTGGATCAAGCCCTCGAACATTAATAATAATGACTCATAAATCATCGCTTGCACCACCTGTTTGTCATGTTTCCGCCCACAATAACTATATCAAGTGTTTTTATAAGCTGAGCTGGCACGGGTTGTTTGTCACATCTGGACGGCATCGTGGGAGTGTGGATCTGGCCGAGCTGCTGCGTGTGGTTTTTCCTGGCTGGGGGGTGGAAAAGCCACAGAAATTCCTTCTGTGCGGGGTCGAGTGGTTCTCCTGGGGTAGCATGTTGGGTCTGGATGGGTCCTGGGAGCCTGTTTGCGGTGGGAGGGCTTGGGCATGGTGTGAACAGCAAGAAATAAACCTTCAGGCATCCTGGATGCATGGTGCATCAGGGCTTCACGTGTTGGAGTGTTGGAAAACCAGGGTTGCAGCTGCCCAATTATCCTCCAAATCGTTATGGAGGTGTCATGCACCCCGTGGCTTTTGCTGTTGACGGGTCACAGATGCCTCCTCAGGCGGCAGGGGCTGCATCCCCATTTTCTCCTTTCCCATACAGCCGAAACCCGAAAACGCCATCACCATCGCGGTGTCGTCGCGGGCGCTGTTCCGCATGGAGGAGGAGCAGAAGATTTACAACGAGCAAGGGGTGGAGGCCTACGTGAAATACCAGCTGGACCATGAAAATGAGCCCTTCCTCCCCGGGGCTGCCTTCCCCTTCGTCAAGGTGAGCATCCACCCGCCCGAGCTGCATCTTCACCGTGGTCCTGACCCAAAAGATGCGGGGAGAAGGGGGTGCTGTGGGGTGCTTGCATGGGGAGTGAGCAGCGCGGTGGAAGAGATGGAGCCACAGAGCAAGCAGAGGTCAAATAAACCTCCTGGCAAGTGATGCGCTTCTTCCAGGACTGAGGAAACGCTGTATTTTCCAAATTGGCAACAGAGAGCAAGATTTGAAGAAATAATCTCTTTGGATCATATTTAAAGTTTCCCTTTAAGGAATTATCTTTTTTTTTTTTATTATTTAATTCCAATTTTTTTATTATTTTAAATTGGCTGGATTTATCCGTGCTACAGAGCTAGCCAGTTTCTAATTTTGACGTGTTGAAATGAGGCATTTCAAACCTCAAAACTATTTTCCAGTTTGGTGTGCTGGCCCTCGCTGAAGTGATCTCTTGCCCATTCCCAGCGGGGAGGGACTCGTTCCATGCCTGATTGCTTGAAAAGCACTTATCTGTGACTTTGAGCTCATTTATTCTCATCTCCTGATGAAAAATCAAAACCTTCTGTGTTTGAAAATACATAAGTGGCTATGTGATTTTCCCCAAATCAGTCTTATTTTTTTCCCAGTTAAAGCTGCTTGCTGATGTCAGCTTGGCTCTGAGTGGAGAGTAAAGTGTAGAGTATTGTGTGGAGTGTAGAGGCTTGCATCTGGGCAGGAACAACCCCAGGTTCCAGTATAAGTTGGGGAACGACCTGTTGGAGAGCAGTGTAGGGGAAAGGGACCTGGGGGTCCTGGGAACAGCAGGATGACCATGAGCCAGCACTGGGCCCTTGTGGCCAGAAAGGCCAATGGTACCTGGGGTGGGTTAGAAGGGGGTGGTCAGTAGGTCAGAGAGGTTCTCCTGCCCCTCTGCTCTGCCCTGGGGAGACCACACCTGGAATATTGTGTCCAGTTGTGGCCCCTCAGCTCCAGAAGGACAGGGAACTGCTGGAGAGAGTCCAGCGCAGCCACCAAGATGCTGGAGGGAGTGGAGCATCTCCCGTGTGAGGAAAGGCTGAGGGAGCTGGGGCTCTGGAGCTGGAGAAGAGGAGACTGAGGGGGGACTCATTCCTGGGGATCAATATGGAAAGGGGCAGTGTCAGGAGGATGGAGCCAGGCTCTTCTCGGTGACAACCAGTGACAGGACAAGGGGCAATGGGTGCAAACTGGAACACAGGAGGTTCCACTTAAATTTGAGAAGAAACTTGTTGGGGGTGAGGGTGGCAGAGCCTGGCCCAGGCTGCCCAGGGAGGTTGTGGAGTCTCCTTCTCTGCAGACATTCAAACCCGCCTGGACACCTTCCTGTGGAACCTCAGCTGGGTGTTCCTGCTCCATGGGGGGATTGCACTGGATGAGCTTTCCAGGGCCCTTCCAACCCCTGACATTCTGGGATTCTGTGGAGCTGGGGTGGGGGCAGATCCCTGGTTTTGGTGCATGATTGGGTTTTGCTGGGTGAGGAGGGGGTGAGGGCCGCTGACACCCACGCCCCCCTCACCTGTGGTTGCTGCAGGCGCTGGAAGCCGTGAACACGCAGCTGCGCGAGCTCTACCCTGACAGTGAGGAACTCTTTGACATCGTCCTCATGACCAACAACCATGCTCAGGTCGGCGTTCGCCTGATCAACAGCATCAACCACTACGGTGAGCTCAAAGTGACCCTACGCGTGGGTGCTGCTGAATTTTGGGCAGATTCAGGCCAGACATGAGGAAGAAATTGTTGCCCTGAGGGTGGTGAGAGCCTGGCCCAGGTTGGCCAGAGAGGTGGTGGATGAACCATCCCTGGAGACATCCCAGGCCAGGCTGGACGGGGCTCTGAGCAACCTGAGCTGGTGAAGATGTCCCTGCTCATGGCAGGGGTGGCACTGGGGGACATTTGAAGGTCCCTTCAACTCACACTATTCTGTGATTCTGCAATTTTCCTGGGCTTTGAGTGGAGCTTGGCTGGTGGTGAGGTTGCTCTGGCCACGCTGTTGAATAGCAGTGCCAAAATTTAGCTCCCATCCTGCCGAGTCTTGAGAGGCCACAGGGGAGCAGTCTGAAGGTTTGGGGGTGATCAGGCTCACCCTGGTGTCCATCTGCCCTCAGATCTGTTCATCGAGAGGTTCTGCATGACGGGAGGGAACAGCCCCATCTGTTACCTCAAGGCCTATCACACCAACCTCTACCTCTCCTCCGACGCCGAGAAAGTGAGTGGGGCCATTGAAGAGGGTGAGTCTGGGGTCCAGCTTGTGGGGGACAGCGGGGGGAGCCTGGAGCCCTCAGGGGGTCAGTGCCAGGAGCAATAGCTCCGGTGTCCATGTCCCTGCATCAATGTGCCGCTGGGATCTGCCTTGTCCCACATCCCATCCTTGACACTCCAAAGAGCCTCTAGTTTCCATGGAAATAAGGCTTTCCTGGCCCTCCACAGCTCTTCCAAGGCAAATGCATTGGTTTTCCGTCTTATTTCTTGTATGCAAAGGGAGGTTTGTCATGTGGGGACTTGTTTTTGCTGTGAAAGGTCTTGGGGCCAAGCTGCAGGCACTGTTGGGTGCATGTGTGTCCTTGCGGTGTTTGCTTCCAGCTCCTTGTGTTTTGCTGTGCTCCTCAAAGGACGAGCCACGAGGCTGGGTCCTTGGGTACCTGTCACCTCTTGTCTTGTCCTTTAACCTCTCCAGGGATCGCTGCAGCCACCATCTTCAGCCCCAGTAAAGACCTGGAGGTGTCAGAGAACCAGCTACGGGTGGCATTTGATGGCGACGCCGTGCTCTTCTCGGATGAGTCGGAGCAGATCGTGAAAGCTCACGGCTTGGACATGTTCTTCGAGCATGAAAAGGCTCATGAGAACAAGCCTCTGGCACAGGTAGTGCTGGGGTGCAGCCAGAAGAAGCCTCTGGGAGAGAGACAGTACCCAGGGGTGCTCTTGGCGCTGGGAACAAGCCGGGGATTGGCACGTGGAGTGTGAAATGTGGCGATCAGCAGCCCGGTGCTGCTGGTTTTGGCCCACGGGGTGGCTGTGGTTGGCCCCTTGCTGTCATTTTTGGAGGGGAAGGTGTTAACCAGCGTGTCTGGCTCTGCTAGACCGGAGGAAGCGTTAGCATGGAGCTCTCAGGAGTGATGGTTTCTTCTTGCTTTGGCAGGGACCCCTGAAGGGCTTCCTGGAGGCCCTGGGGAAGCTGCAGAAGAAGTTCTACTCCAAGGGGCTGAGGATGGAGTGTCCCATTCGCACCTACCTGGTGACAGCCAGGAGCGCGGCCAGCTCGGGAGCCCGGGCCCTAAAGACTCTGCGCAGCTGGGGCTTGGAGACGGATGAAGCTTTGTTCCTGGCCGGGGCTCCCAAGGGGCCGCTGCTGAAGAAGATCCGTCCCCACATCTTCTTCGACGACCAGATGTTCCACGTGGAGGGAGCCAAGGAGCTGGGCACCGTCGCTGCTCACGTCCCCTACGGTATCGCCCAGAAGCACAAGAAGCCGGCGCAGGAGAAGCAAACCCCGAACAGCAAGTAGCGAGAGCCGGTCCCACGTCCCCGACGTGCGGCACGGGCTTCACCCCGTGCGCCGCGCTCGGACCTGGGCTGCGGTCTGCAAGGCACAGAGTGTTTGTCCTGGAAAGCACGAGGTTGTTCCCCATCGGGAGCTTTGTCGGGGGGCACGGATGGAGGGGGGGGGCTGACGAAACGCTTCCTTTCGCCCCTGTACTCGTTGCGATGTCACGGTGTTGTCCTTGTGGGGACACCACGAGGTGTTTTCCCCGTTCTTCTGCGCTTGCTTCAGGCAAAACCCTCGTGGACTGTTTGTGCCAGGCAGGTTTAACCTATTGGAGTTTCTTTAAAACCACAGGTAATTCCCAAAGCCGTTGATTTACAAAGCAAATGTTCAGGCTGGACTGAACTGGAAAGTTGGGAGCACGCAAAACCCCTTCTTACAGCTTTTAAACAAAATGTTCTCCCTTTTAACTAAAATCGAGCCATAAAATCGTCCATTCCCAGCCCCTGCTCCCCAAACCAGAAAACCTTTCACGTCTTTGTCCTTTCACCAACACTTTGTCAAGCAAACAGCTTTCCTTTCATGTACTAAAATCTAGAAAAATAGAAACAAACACATGTATATATATTTATATATTTAAAAAAATCACATTTCCTGCTTGGAGCTTTGGGCCAGCGTGTTGTTGGCTCAGGTTTTTAAATTTGGGCTTCACAGCTGCATGAGTTAGCACTTAAAATAATCATCTCGGTGAGGCATCCAAAACCCAGCTCTTGTGTGAGCCATCCAGGGTCCGCAGACACATGCCTGGGGCTTGAATGAAGTTAAAAGCAGGCCCTAATATATTAGGGACATCATTTGAAGTCCATTTAGGTAAATCTGCAGAGAATTTCAGCCTGGAGGTTTTAATTAAAGGATTCTTTTTCCCCCTTTCTAGACTGAGCCAATATGAGATAATCTTTTTCTCCTCATCTTCTTAAAACCTCTGGTGTTTCCTAAAATAGACGCCTCTGCTAGTGATGCTGTGAGAGAGGATTGAAAACCAGGAAGACAAATCAATTGAGAGCTCCTCCAAAATCGGTGTGACAGTCACACTGACATTGCCACACAAGCCCTGTCCCAGAGGACGCTCTCTGGGTAGAAATTTAAAGATTACTTAGTTCTTGTGGGTTATTTCCTTTATTTTGAAGGCAGTACACCCCATGGTTGGGTACGAGCGTTTCCTAATATTATCAGATAGTTTCCTGCAAACCCCAGCTCCATGGGCTGAAGTTTCCCCAGGTCTGTGTCTGCCTCTGGCTTGACTTTGCAGGGGGGTTTCAGCTCAGCCCTTTCGGACAGCGAGGGGTTAGCGCACTTTTGGTGAATATATAAGCAAGGTAGTGATGCCTTTGGTGGCTTGGGAGGTTTTCTTATTGCACTAAATCCTGCTCGAACAGTGAAAAGCAAATTGCACATTTTTTCCCACCGAACGATTTCACTTGGACAGACTGTTATTTGTCACATCTGGGTGACAAACACCACAGAGGAAAGTCTAAAATTAGAAAAAAAAAAAGTCTTGAAATAAATGAATATCTCAGTAACACATCTATTAATACACAGGTTTATAAAAAGGTCTCGTCTTTTTAATGTGAACCCCAGATATTGGGATGTGAACTGTATCTCGGAGATCTTTTCGGCAGCTGGAAGGGGGATGAGAGCCTGGCCTCCCAGCAAACATCTCCAAGGTGTTTCCTGAAGATCATGTTGTGGAAGCCCAGCCAAGCTGGGCTCACAGATGGGCTGCACCAGGGCCAGCCCGGGAGGTGACGCTGGGGACGTCCCTCCCGCGGAGGGGATTTTCCCTTTTGCCCTGTTTGCTTTTATCCACGTGGCTTCCTATTTATTTATCTTCTCTTCCATTGCTGCGACTGGCAGATGTGGATTTGCTGCTTGTGTGTTTTCCTCGTGTGCCCACCCATGCTGTGCTCCGGGGCCGGGGAGCGATGTGGTCCCCAGGACAGGCTGGGCACGGCTCCGGTCCCCATGGGCCGGTGCGGTTGTGCCTCTTGTGCCGTGCTGGCCGACAACTGGACTTTCCCGCTGTGTGTTGTTGCTGTGGGTTTCACTTAATTGTCCTCCAGTGTTTTTTCTTGTGAATGGACTGTCACATTGATGAAACCCCTCTGGGTGTTTTTCTGTAATAAACGGTGTTGGTCGCAGCCTGGCTGTTCTCACAATGGTTATTTTGCCTCCCCGGTGCAGCCGGTAATAGGGTTTGGGGTCTGAGCTAGGGACCTTCGTGGTGAAGGGATGGTGATGAGAAGCAAAAGCGCCTTTTGGGATTTAAGGGAATTCAGGAGATGTAATAAAAGCAACTACCTGGGAACTGGAGACTTCTGGGAGAGGTGGGATTCTCGAGTTGAGAGATGTGCTGTGATACAGCTGCCGCCCTCTGCTTCGTGAACAGGCTCTTATTGTAACCTGGGCTCGTGATGAAGCCCTGGATAAAAATACAATTTGGCACAAGACTTTTGTCAACTTGATCTTCTCCCAGACAACAGGTGGGAGGCAGCAAAAGCTTTTTAGAGGAGATTTATTGCTGCTGAAGTACCGGGTTTATCCGAATAGTGACACTGCGGTTCTGGTGTGAGCTCCTCCCTGCCAATAAGGAGAACAGATGGGTTAAGGGGAAGCAACAAATTCTCCATCCGTCACCAAATATAGCCAAGGAATGTCCATAGGCCCCAGGGCAGCATCTCTGCTGTGGGTGTTTGTTTAAGGGGTGGATGGTCCTTGGTGGAGGGTGTTCTCATGCAGCCTCATGTGCTGGGGATGCCTTTCCTACTCCCATCCCCAATCCTGTGTGTTCTTCTACCAGATGCCTGGGGGGAGTGGAAATCAAACTCCAGCACTGATAAGGCCCATGTTGCACCAGTGGAAGTCCAGGTGGGACTGAGAGGTCAGGATGTCTGTGCCAAAGTCACAAGCTGGCTCTGATGTTCCTGCAAAGACCGTCCTGAGCTCCTTGACTTGCTCTTGGGGACCAGTGTTAGCAGAGGGGCCAAGGAGCCAACGGGTCATGGACAGCCATGGACAAAGGCCATGCAGGGCGGGGAGGTTCATGTGGTTGGATCTGTGATGTCGTTAGCTTGATGCAAGCCTGAATTTTTGCTTCTGTTGCCTGTTTTCTGAGCTTTTTCCTTCACCAGGCATTGAAGGGCTTTGCAATGGGTGTGCTTTAAAATAAAGGACACGGAGGAGGAGAAAGCGGAGGCAGAGCTGATGGAGAATTATGCTGCCGCTCAGCTGTTGTCAGCGCAGATGTTCACAAGGTAATCATGGCCTTTGAACAGTGACAACCGCTTTCCACTACTAACCTGGGATTTAACCCCAAGGGTTGAGGGGCCTCTTGGCAAGGATGTGATGCCCTCGATGCCCAGCTGCGTGGCAGGGAGGTCATGCAGAGCGTGGACTCAGCTCTCCTGGTCCTCGTGTACGTAGGGTAAGTCATGACACCTCCCTGCCTCAGTTTCCCCATCACTATAACAGAGATCAGAGCGACCCAGAGGTAGCGGCAGATCCAGAGGGTGACTCCAGCTCCTTCGGGAAGACAAGCAGAAATCCAGGACTGCTCTTAAGCGCAGTGAAACGCCGTATTGCCGTGGTGATTCCTGCATGCCCAGCGTGTCAGGGCCATGTGAACACAGAGCTGTCCTGACAACCCCATGGTGTTGACCACGGAGGTCCCAGGATGTGCTGGTGGGGGCTCCACCACATCCTTACTGCGCATTTCTCTTTTTGTCCTTTCGAGAGTGCAGAAATACAGGGCAAACAAACGTGAGCGGGGACCTGCAGCCATCCCAGGAGGCTAAAATGTCAGAGCAAGGGACCTGGTGACAGGGTGACAGAAACACCTCGAGTTGAAAGAATAGATAAGAGGACCTGGCGGCAAGAGAACAAGCAAAGGGCACTTGCTATCAGCGCTAGTGGGGCTGTGCCAGGATTTGGACAGCCCGACCATCTCGTTCCTTCGACACCGCTATTTATAGCAGTGTTCGCTGATGCCTTTGTCACCGGAGCCTAAAATGGTTCCTCTGTGCGCGCCCGGGGTGGCTGTGCTGAGCCGTCCCACGCCGGCGAGGCCACCAACGACGCGGTGACTCAACGAGCGTGTGTGGAGCTGCTCATCGCCCCGCTGACGGAGGAAGCCGCCGTCTCCCTCTGCCAAGAGTCAACTCCACGCCTGGGCCAGTTCCTTGGAAGATGCACCAGACGGTTTCTGTTTGAGGCCTGGCCGCTCTCCAGGAAGAGTCGGTGGGGTAGATCCACCTTCCAATCTTCTACTTCCTTCTCCCCCTCCCCAGAACTGGGGCTTGTCCGGCTCTGTCTGGGAACCAGTGGTTTCCACAGCTTGATGTTGGTCCTTGAGGCAGCTGTGGGAATCGCTTTGTGCATTGGCCACGCTGGTGGGAATAACCCTTTGGTTACTGGGCTGGAGGAAAATGTAAGAGGGCTAAAAGTCTTGTAATTGCGGAGCAAATATGCTCCGTTTCCCACCTGGAGATCTGGCTTTTAAAAACGGCTTCAATTTCTGAGTTTTGCCCAGACCGGTGAGTGATGGAGGTGGGGATCTCTCTGTCCTGGTGTTTTTCCATTTCTACAGCAAAAGCTTCGTTTCCAGGGCTGCACTTCAAAGGTTTGCTGGCAGTGCTGTGCTGAATGGGACTGTGCATGAAGTCCCATCGGGGAGGAGGGAGAGGAGGATGGCGAGGATGGCGAGGATGGCGAGGATGGCGAGGATGGTGAGGATGGCGAGGATGGCGAGGATGGCGAGGATGGCAAGGATGGCTGCAGGTGCCAGGCAAGTACAGCTGTGCCCGTCAGGGAGGGATCACCAGCCCCACGCTGCTCAGAGCTTGGCACATTTGCTGCCACATTTTCTGATTGAATGACTTGAAGGGAGATAGGCATTAGCGTATAAAAAACAATATACAAATAAAATCCTCGGGGTATATAGCATCCGGCAGTCCTGTGCATGGCATGGGACTTCTGCTTGTCTTCTCTCAGGGCAAACTGCGTGATTATCCCTTGTCTCTGTGGCAAAAAGGGGATGTAGAGCCCGGGATCGGCTCTGGATTTTCGAGTTTTACTCGGTGGTACCCGCAAGCAGCCCCGCAGCTGGAGCCAGCCCACACTCGTGTCGCGGCTGCGTCCTTGTCACCACCACGGCTGTGGGGACAGGGACGGGGACAGTTGTGTTGCTGAGCAGGTGCCACGAGAGGGAGTGAAGGGCTGTGCCATGGGAGGTGCCACGGTGGCAGCTGTCCCCCCCCGCAGGCATCCTTCATGAGCCAACATGCTCCAAGTGGCATTGCCACCTTCTGCGGTGCCACCTCTTGCTCCTTCAGCCTTGAAGCCTGCCAAGCTGGGAATGGAGAGGTTTTCCTTAGTGCCAGCTCCGGCATGGGACACCATGGCCATGGGTGCCAGCGTGGCGCTGAGATGGGGCCACCATCGTGGGCAACGTGGCACTGAGATGGAGCCACCATCCTGGGCAACGTGGCGCTGAGGTGGGGCTGCCATCGTGGGCAATGTGGTGCTGAGATGGGGCCACCATCGTGGGCAATGTGGTGCTGAGATGGGGCCACCATCATGGGCAACGTGGCGCTGAGATGGGGCCACTATCGTGGGCAACATGGCTCTGAGGTGGGGCTGCCGTTGTGGGCAATGTGGGGCTGAGATGGGGCCGCTATCGTGGGCAACGTGGCGCTGAGGTGGGGCTGCCATCTTGGGCAATGTGGTGCTGAGATGGGGCCGCCATCGTGGGCAACGTGACACTGAGATGGGGCCACCATCAGTGGGCAATGTGGTGCTGAGATGGGGCCACCATCATGGGCAACGTGGCACTGAGGTGGGGGCACCATCTTGGATGCCGAGGCAGGGCTGCCATCTCAGGTGTCACAGCAGGGTGACCGTCTCGGGCACCGTGGCATGTCAGCCATCTAAGGCGCTAACACAGTGTGGCCATCTCGGGCACTTTGTCACCCAGGGTGACCAGGCTGGGGGGCTGTGGGGCCACCCCGCACGCCACGGCCGGGGCGCTGGGGGACTTCCCCGCGGGCTGTATAAACAAGCCCCCGCTTCCTCGGCGGCCGGGCGGCCTCCTCCAGGTGCGGCTGGGAATCATTAGGAGGTTTTCGCGCCGGGCTGAGTGTGGGAACTGGAAGAGAAAGCTGGAGAGAGGCCGTCTTTCATCTCCCCACTCCCTCCTCCCCCCGTGTCTGCCAAGCCTGGCTTCCTTTTGAATCCTTCAGTTTGTGCCAAGCGAGGGAGAAGGGGAGGCGGGGGGAATAAAGAGAAAAAGGGAAGGAAAGAAAAAAAAGCAAGCCACAGGAATGTGTCCAGGGATCTGGCTTCATTCAGGCTGCTGAGCCCTGAATACCCCAGCTCCCGCTCAGGGAGGGAGGCCGCGGCCGCCCCCGCCATGGAGGCAAGGGGAAAACAAACAGGGAAGCGGCATTTGCGCCGCGGCTGTTACCACAGAGACTGACAAAGGGCTGTCTGGAGGGGGCCACGGCCGCAGCCCCCCCGCGCCGGGTCAGGGCGCCCCGAGTCCCACGGGGGGAGCGAGGGCTGTTGGCGTCTGGGCGAAGCCCGGGCTGCGTTTCATCCTGGCGTGGGGACGTGGTGCCCAGACAGACGCCCTTGTGTCGGGCCCGTCTCCCCGCACAAAGGCGACAGGGCCGCTCGCAGGGAGGGCGTGAGGGGGAGGGTGGGATGTTTTTCTCTGGCGCTTCGGGAGGATGGTTTTTTGACTCGCTGCCGACTTTATTCCCAGCAAATTAATAATTTCCTCTCACGGCAACAATGCTGGCCTGTGTGCGTTGGTGTCTCCCACTGCCCTCCCAGCCGCGCTTTCCCCCCGTCCCCGCTGTGCACGGAGGGTCCGTGCCGCTCGCTGCAGGTTCCTTGTCCTGGGCTCTTTCCAGCTGTGCGTAACCATCATATCCAGCCCAGCTGTGACGGCCGCCGCCGTGGGAGCGCCGGGCCGGCTGTGAGCTGCCGGTGCGGGTGGCAGAGGTGGCGGGGAAGCACGTTGGGTGGTGGGGAGGGATGGCACAGCTCCGGGAAGCCTTTGTAGCCTGTCTGGCTTGGTGGAGAATGAGCAGGCGAGCGAGCACGCGGGGCAACCACCAGTATACGCTTCCCTCGGTCCCTGCCTGCGCTGGGTGCTGGAGATGCAGCCGCAGCACAAACCCAGCTCGTGGGACGGGAGCACCAGGCATCCCAGCTGCCGCAAAGCGCCTGGCACTCAATCCCATGGCGGTATGTGTCACCCAAGAGTGTTTGCACAGCTGTGCACGCTCGCACGAGCCCGTGCACATGCGCTCGCCGCTCCTCGGAGCGCCCGTTTGCTCGGGTACGCACCTCCATGGCCGTGCCCCACACGTGCCCCCGGCGCCATCGCCCCCGTCACCTGCAGCGCAGTCACCTCTCACATAACATGGCATCCAGCATTGAGGAGATCTGCTGGGAACACAGTCCGTTCCACCCGCAGCACTGTGTTTTGTTCCTTATTTATATCCCCCGGGGTGGTGCCACAGGTGGGTGATTGTTCCAGCTGACAGCCCGAAAGGCAAAGAAACAAGATTTAACTTCCTGCTATTCAATTAGAGAAAGTGAGCATTCATCACCAGCTGCTGGCAGGAACGGTCCCACCCGCCGCGGAGGGCGCAGGAAAAGCTCTTTTCGGCAGGAAAGGGCCTGCTGCCGCGGCACCGTGGGCTCGGCACGGCTCACAGCGCCGCTCCCAGAGCCCCTCGGTAAGGCTGGATGCTTCCCCTCCTTTCGTGTTCTCTCCTGGGGTCGTGTGGTTTGGGGGGACTCTCGTGGGGAGCAGCCAGGTAAGGAGGGAAAGCCGCGAGGTTGTGGTGCTGGAGGGAATGGCAGCACAGCGGCTTCACCCCGGCTGAGGGTTGGTGGCTTTGGGAGCCCTTTGGATGTGCATGTCACCTCCTCTGTGCCCAAAGCCCATCTTGACCGAGCCAGCAGATGCCAGTGGTGTGTGGAGGGGCAGGGGATGATCCCAACCCGATAGAACGAGCGTCGGGAGCCTCCTTGTCCCTATTTCCCACACACATCCGCACTCCCTTGTGGTGTTTTGTAGGCTGGCGATGGGGAGGAGAGTGCGCGCCCCTGTGAGCTCCGTGTCTGGTGATGAGGCTGCTTCCACCTTCCCCTGCACTGACTCTGAGCCACCCGCTCACTGGGGCCTCATGGAAACCCCCGCGGTGAGGGGCCTGGGGCTTTTGGGGGCTCCATGGCAGCTCCCTGGGAACCCAAGGCCATTTATGCTCCAATTTCTTTCCTCACTCATCCCCTCCTGAGGCCGATCCAATTGGAAAAAAGCCTCCCACTGCCTCCTCTCCCCATCCCTTCCCTGTGCCATCTGTCCCCAGCACAGCGACAACTTCACAGCTCGGCGCTGGTGGCGTTTTGCTTAAAGGTCCCTTTGTGCACCTCTTAGCTGGCTCTCTATTTTTAATCCCTCTGTCTCCGCAGGGGCTCAGGGTATCTTCCAAGCTGGTTGTGATCATCGGGGCTACAGTTGGAATCCGTTTCGCGTTGCTGCACCGAGCCGCACGCAGGCGCGTACGTTCACATGCCGACACGCACGCCGGCTGCCGCGCCAGACTTTGCAGCGCTGTCACTCTCCCTCGTTTGGAGAAGACGGACACCCCGCTGGGTAGGGCCGAGCTGAGCTCAGCACCTCGCACGAACATGGGTTATTACCCCAGATTAAGAAGGTAACACGCCGCAGCCAAGACAATCAACAGCAATTAGCCCTTTTGGGAACTCGACTTGAAATGCTGCAGACGCTCTTCCGTGCGTGCCGATTGCTCTTCCTCCGGCCCTTTGGAAGTGACGTGAGTTGGACATGCCAAACCACTGGTCATGTCTGAGCAGAACTTGGTGCCTCGTGTCATTTCCATGAGGCTGGGAGGGCTCGGGGGGGATGTCTGTGAGCGTCAAAGGCACTTGTGTGCCCAAGCAGTGAACGCAACTGCTGTCATTACCCCTGCAATGCCATCTGGCCAGCAGCGACGCAGCTAGAACCAGGGCTGTGCGCAGAAGAACATTTTACAACAGAAAGCAATTAAACGAATAAAGCCCTTTTTAAAATCCAGTAATTAAAAACAGGCCCTCCCCCTTGTTTTCCTTTAAAGCTGAAAGTTGCTGTTTACTCATTTGCTTTACAAAGTGTGCCTTGTTGTGGCTTCAGAAGAAATGAAAGTTTGAAGTGGTTAGAGAAGAAAGGCTTTGGGGCTGGTGCGTTCCAGGCAGGGCGGAGGGGCAGGGGCTCTCCAGCCCGGCTTGTTTGTATTTGTTCTTGTCTACTCACAAGATCGCTAAACACACATTTAACAAGTAGTGAAACTGTCTCCCAGCCCCATCTCTCCCCGGGTTCATGAGAAGAGGCCTGGCACATTAGCATCGCTGGGGGAAGGGGAGGGGAGAACGGGCCTTTTGAAGGGTTGGGGTTTTGGGGCTGAGCTCCTGGTGCAGGCCAAGTGGCAAACAAAGGCTTTGTGTTCCCCGCAGCCCTGGGGACTGGCCCCGGGGCAAGGCCAGCACCTTGCTTCACCAGCTATGGGTTTTCCCATCCCGGCTGCTCTCGTTGCGTTAGCACGGGAGCAGCCGTAAGGCCACGTACCACAGCGGGTCACCTTGTCCCTGTCACCCTCTCCAGCTCCCAAACATAAGGGAGGAACAGAGCTGTGCCCACCCACAGTGAGTTTCTGACCTCGGTTTGGGCTCCCGGAGGAGCCAGCAACCCCGGCTGTCAGCAGGGCTGGCGCAATATTAATTATGCTTCTCTGCAAATGAGTGCCCGGTGCATTAGCATCACGATGGGTGGGGACACTGAGGCATATCAAGGGCAGTCAGGACTGAAATGCTGGCGTCGTCTGGCGCTAACTGTCGGGATGCACTGCTGATTCTGGAGCTGGAAGGCAACCCTGTCCCTGGCTGACCTGGGGACGCGGTGACAAAACCGCCTCACCCCCGGCATTCCCGGGGGACAAGCGCCGTCTCACAGGGCAGAAGGGAGAGCGGGGAGAGCAGCATCTCCGCGGTGTCCCAGCTCGTGGTGCCACATCCCGTGGGGTTTGCAGGGCTGCCCAAACCGAGCGGCATTGCCGGCCGCCGTGGGGCAATAGACGTGAGGACACAGCGCTAAGTTTCAGTCGGGCCCCCAAGCAGATGCAGGATCTGCCCCGTCCCTGCCTGGGGAAGGGTGAGTCTGCGGGTTTGTGGGAAAATGTTGGGATTTTTCCCTCCCCTGGACTGCCCCTGGCAGCGGCTGGGCCGGCTCTGAATTGCGTGGGCCGGGGAAGTGGGGGGGAGTTAACAATTGTAGTGCCTCTGGCTTGGAGCGGAGCCACGGCAAACAATCCTCTGCTGGCCGCACTCCAGATCTGACAAAACACAGAGGTGCTATCGTATTCGTACCTATCCGCTTTCATCCCAAATCACCTCCCGAAAGCCCTGCGTGATTCTCCTGTCTGTGATGAATCCCTCTGCTCAGCCACAGAACAAGCCAGCCCGTCCGCAGCGCTGCAGCCAGGAATCCCGTCCAGCATCCCTGCGAGGCCTCCGCTTTTGAAATTACAGCTGTGGATCTGGCAGCCAGTGGTGGGACCTGAGGTTAGGAGGTGACGTTGACTGAAGACGTGCGGACAGGGCATTCCAGGCATGCACGGGGTTAAATCCAAGGTGTCAGTTCACGGGGAGGTAACAGATACCTCCTGCTCTTCACTGCCTCTGGCTTTCTAGAAGCCTTTGCCCTCCCTCCCACATTCCAGCTGCTGCAGCTTTTCACAGCTGGCCGCTCTCCGGGGACATTTCCCAGAGCTGAGCAGGAGGGAGGGGAGAGATCAGCCCCTGGTCCCAGCGATTTGGTGGCCGAGCTGTCACCCCCCGGCCAGGGAACCTTGGGCTGGAGCCCTTTGCCCCCAAGAACAGGCTGGCACAGCCAAACCTGGGCAACCCCAGCTCCCTGGCAAGGATCCACCCTCAGCCTTGGCCCGGGGAGTTTTTCCCGCTGCAAAGACAGGACATCAATCTTCGCAGCTCACTTATTCCTTGGCCTCCGAAGCAGGGTAGCTAATTAGCGCTGGGTGTGATGGATGGCTTAGCCCGGTCCTCGTGACACCCATCCTCTGGAAACGGTTCCCACCGCGCAGAGACACAGCCAGCCGGAGTGGGGGGCGGCTCTCGGCAGCCTCCGGAGTCCCCGAGGGTCTCCCGGGGGTCCTGGGGACAGGGATAAGCACTGCCCAGTGCTCACTGAGTTCCTAGAGACTGTGCAGGCAGGGAAACAGTCCTGAACACTGGGCCAGAGGTGATAATTCAGAGCCTGGGGAGAGATTTCCCCTAACAACTCCCTGGTTTGGCTGTGGCGAAGCCCGTAGCTCCCTGGGGACGAGCAGACGGGCTCTGGGCAGAGGTTGGTCCCCCACCATTTGTGGCTCTGAGCCTGGAGCCAGGCTTTGCCACCGTGGGAACAGCTTGCACGGGCGCTCGGTGGGATGCGAGAGGGTGGCAGAAACCCCATTTCCGCACTTGGACCCCATCTCCCCTTCCCCAGCACCACTTCTTGTCCACAGCGGGGCGGCTCTGCTCGCTCTCTCCCATCAAACGTGGGCGACGCTCATCAAAACCCAGCATCTAAACCCGCTTAATCCTTCCCTGTCATCTCCACTGAAGTGATCTGCGAGGGGTCTCAGCAGCATCTTCGGCTGCTCCTGGGCGCAGCTCATCCCGGGGGGCTCCGCATCCCCTCGCCATTCCCCTGGGCTTGCTGAATGAGCACAGGCTGGAAAACAGATCCGATTACAGGAGAAGTGGGTTTCGGGGCCCCGCTCTGTTCATAATGAAGTGTAATCCTAGAAAAACATGTTGCCAATTACACTTCAATTGAACCCAGATAATGGCGCTTAGACAAGGCCCAGAAAAGACAGAATCTGGGCAGTGAATTCCTTTCTAATGGAGAAGAAAAGTGTTCCTCCGTGGCAGGTCTGGGCTCCGCTTGGTTCAGGCTCATTGTGATATGAGTAAGAGCCTGAAATAACCAATCTCTGGATCCCATTTAAATGGTTTTATCAGTGGAAAGAGTATTAATCTCTCAAAAACACATGTTTATGAGAAGTTTAGTTTGGAGATGTACGTATTTTCAAGTGAAATCACTTAGGAAAGGGAGGAGGAGTGAGTCTCGAAATTACTAAAATAACACATTTCTAATTCTTCTGGTTCGAAGTAACTTTTCATTTTGAAATGCAAGCTAATAACAGCTCCATTTCTTGACCAGTTTTTATAGCGAAAATGAAAACATCAAAATCATAGAAACAAAGCGCTATAACCTAAAGCAAACGTTTTATTCTCATTTTTGGGGCGTTTCAAACACTTCTGAGACATCAGCTTGGGCAGGATGGCTGGCTCAGGTCTCAGTTGTTTTAGCCGTGGAGGGAGGATGATGTGGTTCAGTCCTAAACAGAAGCCGCGGGGGCCGTGCCTTGCCCTGCCCCGTGTGCTGGTATTTGGCTTTCGTGGGAGCTGCTTGCACAGCGCTGGGGATTGCAGGGCGCTGGGGATTGCAGGGTGCTGGGGATTGCAGGGCACCGGGGTTGGCGGGGCCAGCGCGGCTGAGCTGGCAGAGATGGCTGCGGCAGATCGGGAGCACCCGGCCGCAGGGGAGATGGGTGCCGGGGTGGCTTGGCTGGCCCGAGCAGCGACCGACGGGGTTGTTACTGCCACCACGGTCTTTGCAAACTAAAAAAAATGCTTTGGGAAACCCACGTGCTGCCAGATCTCAGCGCTGATTGATTTTTTCAAAAGAAAAGGCATTATTTTTGCACTGCGAACCTCCACTTGAGCTCTCTCCCTCCTCCCCTGTGTCTCTCTCTCCCACACGCACACGTTTTTGCTGCCTTGGGGGATTTTAGCAGCGCAGGGCTCTGAAAAACAGACTCCTACCTCCTTCCCGCAAGCCCGGGGAGAGCAAGATGCTCTCTAGATGCTCAGCCAGGGGTCAAAGTTTCCAGCATTATGGAATGAGACAAGAAAACAGCAATTCAAGTGTCATAAACCCTAAAGTTGGGCTTTGGTCAGTGTTTGGTTTACAGGGTAGGTCTCAAACCCCACGGCAGCGCCGTGAGCGCTGGAAGATGCTCCAGGGCTGTGGGAGCATGGCAGGGGGCTGAGCTCCCGATAGGACCATGGTGACAGCGCTGAATCTGTCCTGATGCCTCCAGCTGCCCTTCTGACCATCGGACGTGGCCGCTAATTAATCCCAGCACCGCGCTTCGAAATAAGCTGGTTTCCGTCTGAATCATAAAGTCTCCAAAAAGTGGCTGCGCGGCGCGGGGCCGGGCAGACATGTGTGTGCGTGTGTGGGGCTGGATGTTGATTTTTTTTCTCCCTGAAACAACACAAGGCTTTATCAGTCCCATCTCTTTCCCACGGTTTTCTGTTGCCAGTGAGGTCACTGGTCCCTTTAAACTGGGGCTGAGGCCAATGTGCAGCGGGTGGAAGGGGGGGTGGTGGGGAGAAGGGGGGGACTGTGGGCAGAAGGAGCGGGGCGGGGGGGGACATGAGATGGTTCACACAGGCTGTTCCTTTTACAGGAAGACTTGGGATTTCGAACAGCGAGCGGGAGGAGGCGGGGGGGGCGGAATGGGGATTTGGGGGGGGGCCTGGGAACCTGGGAGCGCCGGCGCGGCCGCGTAATCCGTCACTCCCGGGAGATGTCTCATTAACCCATTAACCGGGGAGGAGGGAGCAGCCGGGGGTGTGAGGCTGAGTGCGGGCAGGGGAGGAGCCGGGCGGGGCAGCGCCAGCTCCGCCGCGCAGCCCGGGCAGGGGCCGCACTTCCCCGAGCAGCGCGGGGAGCGACGGTGGCCGCGGCCTCCGGGGACACGCGTGGGAGCAGCTCGCCGAGCCCGCCGGCCTCTCTGCTCCAGGATGAAGCGGTTGTGCGAGGAGAGCTCGTCCGACACGGAGTCTGACGGCACCATCGATGTGGGTCGGGAGGAGGAGTACAGGTGAGGGGACGCGGTGGCCGGGGGTGGGACACGCTCGGGGTTTTGGGGTTCACACTGTGGGGCGGCTCTCGGTGGGAGAGGAGCTGGGGCTCTTGAACTTGGAGAAGAGCAGACTGAGGGGCGACCTCATTCGTGGTGATCAATATGGAAAGGGGCAGTGTCAGGAGGATGGAGCCAGGCTCTTCTCGGTGACAACCAGTGACAGGACAAGGGGCAATGGATGCAAACTGGAACACAGGAGGTTCCACTTAAAGATGAGAAGAAACTTGTTCGGGGTGAGGGTGTCAGAGCCTGGCCCAGGCTGCCCAGGGAGGTTGTGGAGTCTCCTTCTCTGCAGACATTCAAACCCGCCTGGACACCTTCCTGTGGAACCTCAGCTGGGTGTTCCTGCTCCATGGGGGATTGCACTGGATGAGCTTTCCAGGTCCCTTCAACCCCTGACATTCTGGGATTCTGTGATCCTAGGGCGGTTCTGGGCACGGTACTGGCAGCACGTCCCTGTGAGCATCTCGGGGTTCGATAGGGACGCGGCAGCGGGCACAGGGGGTCACCTGTCACCTCACTGACACCCCCCCAGGCTGGGCTGGTCCTGCCCTGGGCGAGGATGAGCTGGGGGGGATCACTCCAGTGGTGCTGGTGTTAGGAGCGACCCGGCAAGGAAACCCAAGTCACATTACAGGGATTAAAGCTGCGTTACGAGCAGATTGCATTCACGAAAAATGTCCCGTTATTGCTTTAACCTGCCTGCTGGGGAGAAGGGCGGCTCTGAGCTTCGTTAGTGGGAGCGTGGTTGCTCACAGATCTGTGCACCCCACGATGGGGCAGTGCCTGTCCCCCCAAAAAGGCACTGTCGGCTGCCTGGGTGCTGCTGCAGCCCCAGCGCTCCCAGGAAACGTGGAAGAAATGAGGAGGTTTTACATGAGAAATGCTTCTGCTCTGCTGATGCATTCATAATGCACCAGCTGGGGCTTTGATCTGTTAACGAGGAGCCGGTGCACCCTGGCCAGAGAAGGGTGCTCCTCTTGAAGTGTGAACTTCCAGTGTCGTGGTTCGCAGGCTCCATCCCATCGGCTTTGGGGCTTTGCTGCTCGGTGAACTGGTGAGGACAGGACCTCTGCCTGGCTCCCCCCAGCAACATCCTCGGTCTTCGGACCGCGTTTCCCCGGGCGGCAGCTCAGCTGGCAAAGGGCATCCCCAGCCCCGGGTTCCCGTGCTGCGTCAGCCGTTCGCGGGCATGCCCGGGCTCTGGGCGTGCAGACAGCACCGGGATGAACGAAGGGCTCTGTTATTTGTTCTCATGCAAAAATCAGCTGCTTTTGAACTATTGTTTCAGTAGCCAATGTCCCCCTCCCTCCTTCTGTGTCCAGTGAGGCCCCAGATGAATTAATTCCCTTTTACTGCTCGATATCGTGAGCAGAGAAGTCGCCCTGCCCGGTGCCAAGCTCAGGTTCTCATGGGACTAATCCACGCGTCTGGTTCTCACTGATATGGTCACAGGCAGAGCCGGGCATGTCCGACACATAAAGTCCTGCACAAATTCACCGACCCCTTATGCAGTTTCCAAGTGCATCAATATTTAACGTACTTTCCTGCTGCACATGAAATATATTCCACCTCTTTCCATCAGTGTAGTAGTCTGTAGTACCCTGATGGATGAAACTGAGGGATTGTCATAATATTTTATGTCAGTCAACACTGACAATGAGTTTTCGATCTCTCTTTGCTGCTGTGAATACGTTTGTCTTCTCAAGCCAGCGGTAGAATGTGGTGGTATTTGTGTTGTTGCTCGTGTCACGCAAACACATGGCGCGGAGAGCTGCTCCTGCCCTGCGGAGTTTACAGCCCGAGTAGCACGGGATGCTGGCGGATTGGGAGAAATGAGACGCGTCCAGAGGGGAGTGAGGGGAGCGCTGGGGTGGAGGAGGCAGCCGGGCTGGCCGGGGCTCCCAGCCCATCGCCCAGCGGTCGCGTGGTTTGGATGAACCAGTTCCCCCGCGGAGCGGGGCTGAGTCACCGCGGTGTGAGCCGGCGCTCGGTGCGTGCGGCGAGTTTGGGCTCCAGGTCACTGCAGAAGAGCAAAATACTGCTTGGTTTTGGGCTATTTTTTTCCTTTTTGTTTTGGATAAGCAGCTTAAGTTACGCTGTAGATTACAAAATCAAGCAAAGAGCAATGTTAATCATCAGAGAGAATATAGTTATGGTATCTTTTATGTGGTTCAGATCTGTCAAACATATTTTTTAAAGATATTCTGCAGCGAGCGAGCTCTTTATACCCACATCTGGAGCTCACAAAGAGCGATGTGTTCAGACAGCTCTGCAAAGAGAGTTTCAAAATGCGCTGTCAGAGACTCCTCGAGCGCGTACTCCAAATTCCTGCGCTGCCGGGAGAATCAACACCTACCCCTTGCATGGGTAACACCCCAGTGTCTGTGTAGAGCCCGTTTTCACATCATATATGCTCATTGCATGTGTGTTTCTATACACGGGCAACGCGTGTTTGTACTTGCGAAGCCAGCACCTCTGCCCGGAGAGAGCCCACCCAGCAGACATTCAAATCGGGTACCTGTATGGAGATGAGCGGAGCAGGCAGTAGAAAAACGTGTTATTTCATTAGATGGTGCGAAACCACTTCTGAAAGCGCCTCGCTTGAGCCCAACAACGTGCATTCTTAATGGGCTGAGTCGGGTTTAGTTTTTGGCTTGGTCTGCCCCTGCAGAAACGTCTTTCACAGGCTGCTATTAGAATGCTTCATCAAACTGAAAAGTGTTTTGATTTGATGGGGTGAACCCAAATGCCCCTTCCCGGACTTGTAAGTGTTCAAGGCGGTCCTGAGTCCCAGCGGAGCGCGGTGCTGGCCAGGGTTGCAAATTGCTGTCTGCCTGCCTGTTAACGGCCCCGTACCCAATTTCATAAGGCACAGAAATGGCTCTGAGCCCATCCCACTTTCCAGGGGGAGAAACCTGCTCAGGGGAGGTGGAAAAACCCCGAGCAGAGGATTTCCCATGCCTGGTTATCCATCCTTATGGAGACTTCACCTCCACGGCGACCTATGGATTGAACTTTGCTGTCGTGGCTCTGAGATGCAAAGCTCCGCAGACAGGGCAGGCTCAGACACGAGAGGTTTGCACGTGGAGGGCAAAGTGTTCACAACTCCAGAGCTCGTATCGCTGCTTTTCCAGATGAGATGGGAGGTGATGGGCAGTTTGGTGCCAAAATCTGTCCCAGGCTGGTGGGAGGGGAGCGAGTGGGATTTGAGTCTCTCCTTGGCTCCACGTCCCCAATTCCTGAGCTCTGTGTTGTGGCTAAAAACGAGATGGGAACCACAGAAGACATTATTCAGGGAGGGAAACTGCAGATGGCAAGAGTGTGTAAAGCAGATGTGCACCAGAGGTTCTCTCCAGCTAATGCAAGAAATGATTCCCTCTTCTTCCTTCCCAGCCACGTTTCCAGGTCTGTGTCTCCCACTACGACGTCTCAGATCCAAGCCAGGAAGAAGCGGCGAGGGGTGAGTCCCATTTGCGGTGACCAGGGCGGTTACTGGGAGGTCGGGCTGGTCCCGGTTGTGTGACAGAGCTGCCCGGGACATCCCCCATGTGTGGGGACACTGTGCAAAATCAACTCTATGCCATTCCCTGCTCTGTCTCCTGCTGAACTCTCCCCACAGCCAATTGGGAGATTTTTTTTTGCAGAGGTTTGCCCTCAAATCTGGCAGAAAGAGGTGGAGATGGGGTGGAGAAGAGCGATTTCACCTGGGTTATCCATGGTATTTTCGCTCAGCCTTTGCACCCAAACCACTTATTTACGTGGCCCTGTTCAAAGCGCCTCTCTCAACCTGCCATTTACGGCTTTAAACCCGCGAGCCCTGGCCGTAAATGACCATGTTTTCTTCTCCCCGCTTGGAAATCGCCCGCAGATCATCGAGAAGCGGCGCCGCGACCGTATCAACAGCAGCCTCTCGGAGCTGCGCCGCCTGGTGCCCACGGCCTTCGAGAAGCAGGTGCGTGTGTCCCCCATTTCCAGCCGTCCTCCCGCTTCAAGGGTAGAGCCCCCAGAATGAGCAAGTCTGGAGTGCTTCTGTGTCTTTCTTATCATCATCACTCCAGGGAGTAAGTAGGTGGTGAAACTGGGTGGGAAAATAATGTTACCAAATATTTAGGAGCCCCAGCGAGGGTAAATTCAATCCAGAAAATGTTTCGCGGATATGAAGACGTACAGAAACGGGGAGTTTTCAATTTGCGTCAGGGGATCTTGGGAAGGAGCTCCATCTTCTACTCGCTTGATGTAAAAACCAGAGTCAATGCCCTGGATGGATGCCCCACTCCAGTCTGAGCACTCCTGGGCTTCAGGGGAGCTTGGGGAGGAGATGAGCAGGAAACCCAGCTCCGGAGAGGCATAAGCCCCGTAAAATGATGAATTGCTCTTTTTTTCCTGCCTCCAACACACAGGGCTCGTCCAAGCTGGAGAAGGCAGAAATCCTACAAATGACAGTAGATCACTTAAAAATGCTTCACGCCACTGGAGGAGCAGGTAAGAACCACTCTTATAAATGTATGGGCGAGGTGAAAATCTGGAAGGAAAATTCCCCGTCAGCTTCACAGCGAGCGGTACCTTGGCGCTGCCATGCTTGCTGACACCAGCCAGCACCAAAACCCTCTGGCCCTGCCTGCTTCCCAAGGGAAATCGTATTTTTGAGGGAGAACAGATGGACGTTTCCTGCCCTGTGGTTTTTCTTATGTCTAACATATGGGTCAGCATCCCGTGCGTACATTTGGAAGACTGGGGTGTGTGCTCTAGGGACGGCAGCGCTGCTGCTGTCACACAGCCCGATAAAGGCTGCCCAGCCAGACATACTTAGTCCTGCCCAGAAATGGAACTGGCTTCCAGAAAAACGTTATTAAACTCTTCACCTCCTCCCTGGGATACGTTTCCTGCAGAGGCTGAATTCTGCATGGGGACTCTGCAAATAAACAAGGCTTTTTTCCCCCTTTCTGTTCTTTTCTTTGTGTGTGTGTGTCACTTGGTTGTTATAAGAAGAGAGAGGGAGCCCTGTGCAAAACTCAACAAAGGTCTTATTTGTACTGAGACCTCAGTACAGACCCTCTGGCCTGTTCCAGTTAACAGGATGGAGATCACAGCTCCAGTAAAGAAGCCTCTGGCTTGCTCACCACCCATTTTTGGCTTGCTGGGGACATTGCTGGCATCCAGGCTTTGCTTCAGAGCTGTAACTTGGGCTGGAACATTTGTTTAGATATTCAGTTTGACTGCACTGCAACAAAGGGCTGCATTGTCATGAGAGACCCCGTCAAGCAAAGTGGTCCAGTGCTTTGCTCTGCTGTCACATTCTCTGCTTTATTACTTATCCTCTCCCAAAGCTGCAAGTAGGGAGCAGAAGCCTAAAAATCAGCTGTCAGTTGCATTTTGTCTTGTTGATTTTTGTGGCTTTGAGCTTTCTCAGCGCGGCACTCTTGGTTTTGCTGCTGTCCTGTGTCCTTCAGCCAGAGCTGTCTTTAAATGAAGGGTAAAGATTGAGACGCAGGCAGAGGAAAATAGCGCCCATCTAGCCCAGACTCATGTCTCCAGCAGTGAGAACTGATTCTTCCTGAGCACAGTTAATGAAACCTCTTATTCGTCTCGCATGCTGGAGTAAGAGGCTTCATGACCCTGGCAGTTTTCTCCCGATGAGATAACCGCAGATGCTGTTCTCACGTCCAGCGCTTTGGGGCACCCACTTGGCTATCTGCTTCAGGAACATCTCACGGCAGCAAAGTGCCTCAAGTGAAATACACAGCGTGTTAGAGAGGGTAGTGAAATCCAAGCGCATTCCTGAGCTCTGCACGGACTTAGTGTCACCCGTGTCCTCTCCCTGTAGGTTTCCTGGATGCTCGCGCTCTGGCCGTGGATTACAGGAGCATCGGTTTCCGCGAGTGTCTCACTGAAGTTGTCAGGTACCTGGGCGTCCTTGAGGGCCAAAACGCCGCCGACCCCATCCGGCTGCGACTCCTCTCCCACCTGAACAACTATGTGGCCGAAATGGAGCCTTCGCCCGTGGCGTCATCCCTCGTGCCCATCCAGACGTGGCCGTGGTCCTTCCTCCACAGCGCCGCCGGCCCCGTGCAGATCCCCAGGAGAGAGGCTGCTCCTGCTCCCCTCGTGTTGACTGCATCTTCCCTGGCTTACCCGAGCCCCGCCGTGAGGCCGGCTCCCCTGCGCCGCGTCCCCGGCGACATGCTGCCGTCCCGCCGAACCTTCCTGGCTGGCAGGATGGCTTCTTCCAGCCGCAGAGCCCGAGGCGCGGGCTCGGCCGTGGCCGGAGCAGCCGTGCCCAGGATGCCGTCGCCAGCGGGCGTGTTGAGAGAGGGCTCGTCCAAGAGCGGCCAGATCACAACGTTCCTCTTCTCGCCGGCTTCTGCCAGCGTCCCCGTGCCACCCGCTTACACGGCGCCTCCCGCCTTGGGTGCTGCCGCACAGGGACCCGGGATCAGGGTTGGGACATCCAGGATCTGCCGCTCCTGGGCGACTGAAATCGGGGCTTTCTGACCCACTCCTCCCCTTCGGAGATGGGAATTCTTCAGCACTCATTGCCCACAGGCCTAAGAATGAACCCAGCTGAACAGGCATCTTTCCTGCTTTGCAGAAGCCAAGGATCCGTAAAGAAAATTCTCTTTACTCTTCCCACCCTCCTCACGCCGCCCTCCTTGCCTCGCCATCACATGTCCTCTCCCTCGTGATGCCTGCAAACGTAAATCACGCCCAATTCGATGCACTTGTCTGCACGCGGCTGGATCCAGAGCTGCAAGGGAGGGGGCACCCGCGGACCCCAACCCCGTCCCTCCTCCAGCAAACCCCAGCATCGCTCCCCTTGGGCAAACAGCCAGCCTTGAAATACCGTCTGATTTCCCTGGGGACTCAGAGCTGCCAGACACTTGCTCACACAGATTCTATTGGGATGGACGCAGCTCAAGCCCGCTCCCCAGCACCCCCAAGGCAGGTTAGAGCCCCTCAGCTCCCTCCACAAACTCCTGCTGATCCCTGTGCTTTTTTCACCACGTAACCAGCTTTTCCCACCGATGTGCTCTTGAGGCGGAGTGAGGCAAGAGCTGAGCAGGGCTGGTTCCCACAGCCTGGCCGAAATGCCGCTGTGTCCACAGGGGGAGGTTCTGCAGCCCCTGCTCCGCACCGGGGTGTGAAGAGGCGAGACAGAGGATTTCAAAGGGATGTCTGTAACCCAGGGGAAGGCTGTGACGGCCAAAGTGAGAAGAAAAACTTTCCCCTCTGCCAGTCCCCCCGCTGGAGCCGTCTCTCCTCCATCCCCTGCTGACTGCAAATGGGTCGGCCAGGCTGCGTTTGAAGTGCCTCCCTTGCTCTGTCCCAGCCCTGCATCCCTCACCCTCTTCCCCCCACAAAGTCTCTTGTTTTCTTTCTTCAGCACCACGTTTTGGTCTCACGCTGCTCATCCCTCTCCCCAGGCCAGGACCAAACCCCGCTGAGGTTTCACCGCAGACCTCGGCAAGCTCTGGCTCTGCACTTGTCCTGCTTCACAACAGCTTTTTCTGCCTTGGCCCGTGTGCCCCTAAATAACCGACACAGCAGATACGCCTCTGCTCGCCCGGCTGTCCGCCCCTCCTTGGGGCAGAAAGGAACAGAAACCTGAAGCTCTCAAGCTCCTGTGTGATGTCCCCAGCTCGCGTGGTGGCCGGGGCAGGATGTCCCAGTGCCCCCCCTTGTCTGAACAGCCCCCGCTCCCTGGATCTGTGCCTTGATGAGCTGGGATACACGTGCAGAAATGCCCATGCCGAGGAGTCTCGCCCACCTCTGCAGCGCTGTGACGCGAAGAGAGAGAAAAGCGTGGGAAGGTCAGTGCAAAGAAACATGAAAGAGAGGGAGAAGATCTCTCCCCACGCCTCAGGTCAAACGCGCAGCCAGTGAGACTGTGGATGAGCTGGTGGTTGCGTTCCTACGGGTTGTATCTGCCACGTGCATGTTGCTGTGTGTATCTGCTCTTGTTTTAAAAGTGAGTCCCTCACGGTTGTTTTGGTGAACATCATTGCACTTAACGCACACAAATGCCTTCTCTACTTCTCGTCGCCCTTGTCCTGAAGTGCCAGAATCACCCAGGAACAACATATTCCCTTTTAATGAAGGCAGAGGAGGTCCCCGCGGACCCCGGTTGTCCCTGGGGCCGGTTGGCACGCTCGAGCTCACAGCAGCTGGCCCGGCCTCACTCCACACTGTGCAGAGCTGTTAGATTCACAAGCTGTGACATCCAGCAAAGGTGTCAAATAAAAGTCTTTCAAACCCCTGTCCTGGTTGTGAAATGTAGTGTCGATGTGAATCTGTTCTGCTCATCCAGCCTGTGTGGACGACTGATAATTTTGTGGCAGGTGAGCTTTTTATTCCTGAAAAGCTTCAAACCAGGTAAGACGTAGCTTGTAAAGGTGGTGGCATTATAGTGGCCACTCTTGGTAACTCTGGTCCCATGACTTTTTATTTTGCAACGCTTGTCCTGAGATTGGCAATAAGCCGTGGCTTGAGAACAAATCACTTCATTTAGCTACCAGCATCCCCAAAAATATCAGGGAACAAATGGGATCCAGCAGAACCTCGCAGCCAGACTCCGAGACTCGCCTCGGGCTCCTGACCTTTTGCAAGCAGGACCAGAATAATCCCTGCTGCTTCTTGCTGTTGGGAAACGCTTCGGACTAAACACAGAGGCACAGTTGAGAGCTTGGCTCTGCTCTGAGGAAAGGACCAGTAAATGATCCTGCTCGTGAAAGATGCTGGGAGAATTTTCCGGGGAATGGTGGGAATTCAACTTCCTTTCCCATAACTCCTTCTCGCTCCAAAACGCCTTTCGAAACCGCTCGTAAATCCCTGCCTTAAGTGCTGTGGTGGGAATTGCTGGAAGGGAGCGACTGCAGCTGTGATGGAGGAACGCGGCGGCGTCTGCAAGCGGAGAGGAAACTT
Source organism: Patagioenas fasciata (assembly GCF_037038585.1). Classification (NCBI taxonomy): domain Eukaryota; kingdom Metazoa; phylum Chordata; class Aves; order Columbiformes; family Columbidae; genus Patagioenas; species Patagioenas fasciata. The sequence goes on along the minus strand of NC_092544.1, from coordinate 4,009,281 downwards.
CAGGAGCAATAATAGGGCTATTGATGAGGGGTCATCCCGCCAGTGCCTGTGCTGGAGACGGCGGTGGGAGCCCAGTGCTCTGGTGTGGCCTCGGCCAGTGAGAAAAACCAACTTACCCTCTGTGGGAGGCAGGCAGACAAACCAGCCCTGCGGGCCACAGTGCTAAAACAAAACAGAGACCGTGGAAAACAAAAAGAACCCCAACAAAACACTTCCTGATCCCTGCGGATCAAACGGGAGCCGGAGCGGGTGGGAGGGCATCGGTTCAGGCCCGTGGGGTTTTCTCCCCACAGCAATGTGGTGATTAGAGCAGTAACCCGGGACTGGAGCTTCATTTTTCTTCTTTTTCCCAGGGTTTTCCTTAGCCTAAGCGTCTCCTCTACCACATCCTGGCAAACTTTTGATCTACCCTGTAGGGGAAATCCCCGAATTCTCCACGCGTTCTTGTTCATCCTCGTTCTTTAGGTAAAAAAAAAGTCATAATGAAGAGGCCTTTGGGAATGTGTGGGCTGTGTGTTAAACGCCCTGTCCCGCTCCAACCCTGACACCGGTGAGGCTGGAACGAAACAGGGTCCTGATGAACGAGCCTTCGTCTGCTACTTGGAGGGGACAAGGTTGTTTGCAGGCTGCGGGAGATTTGCAAGGCAGCAAGTCCTGCTCTCCCAAATGTCTCTGCATGAAAGATGTTGCTTATCTCAGTCCAGCCACTGCCTGCCCTGGGTGAAACGCTCTTGCTTCTGCGGTTTCCTGCTCGCAGTGCAATCCCGGCTTGCCCTCTACTGGTAAAATCCCACAGTTAAGGAGGAGAAATCCTAAACCAGAGCCAGCATTTGGTTGAAAAGTTGCCATCTGTGCTGAAAAATAGCTGCTCTTTCACGAGGACCATCAGCGATCGGGGTGACGCTCAGACACACGACAGCAGAGCGGCTTGGGAGGCCTCTGGGCGATGGGTCTCACATCAGCAGCATTGATTGGGAACAGATCGGTGAGATGAAGACATTAAGAGACGTAACCTTTGCTCCAGGAGCTGCTGAAGGTCTTGGGAGGGTGAACTGGGAGGGTCTGGGGAATTGCTGGTCACTGGGGGCAGTGACAGCAGTGAGGTCCCTGGGGCAGGTTTGGGTTCCCTCAGCCCATCAGTTCACGTCAGGAGCGAAAAGCACCAAGGAGGACAGAGGACTGTAGCTGTCTGCATGGCGTCCCCTGGGAAGGAACGCAAATGTCAATAAATATGTTCCAAATAAAAGCCATTCTCAGTGTAGCCACAGCGGCTGCTTGCAGCCAAAGGGGCTTTATGTGGAAATCACGTTTTCGAGCTCTGCTGTCAGGGTCGTGGGTTTCCAGCTGAGATGTTGGGATGCAGAGGATCGAGCCACCCAACAGCAGCAGGCACCAGGTACAGTCTCCCCAGTACACACCAGTGCCACCTCCCAGCACCACCAGCCGTTGGGAGGAAGATGATGAGCTCAGGAGGAGGACGATTTCTGTCTTTAGAAAATAACCCGGACTGAAAATATTGCAAAACATTACAATTTACTTGGCTGTTGTTAACCTTTTATTCTGCTACTCTTGATTATTCCACTGTCATAATGAGGTGGGTATCATATCCCATTTTGATGATAAAATTATCCCACTTTTAAAGCATATTAAAGGTAATATCAAAAAGTCAGAGCAGACCAGCTACCAGCCTCCATCTTAGACGCCCTTAACATGACATCCATGGTGCCTGAAGGTCACCGATGAATCACTGAATCCTGCGCCGCTGCGTCCTCACGCTCTGCTGAAGATGCTGGAAATAAATAATTACGGGTCACCCCGGAGCTGAATCTCGTGAGACAGCAGAGGGGGGTGAATCCCTCTCTTGTCCCAGAGGCTTTATTCTACATTCAGAGTTGGTCAGCCCTCGCTCTGGGAAGAGGGACTGACATTTCACATCCATGGGGACACGTGGAGGTCCCTTGGTCCGGCTCCAGGGCAGCCCACGATGTGAGCTGGCGCAGTGCCGGGGCCGCCGCGGGAACTCGCGCTTTTTCGAGGAAAATATTATGTTCTGAAAAGGAGGAGGCTGTGGGAGCAGCTCCAGCTCCAGCCGCTCCTTGTCTCACCACCAGCGACCAGCTTGGAGCAGACAAAAGTTATCCCAGAGGAATTTGTTGCTCTCGTGGTGCATTCCTGTGCACGTCCTGCTCCTTGCCCCAGACCTGCTCTGTCCAAGACGTTTCCCTGGGCACCTTGTGTTTCGTGTTGAGACTGAGCTGCCCCATGAGACATCCACTTGTGGAGAGTGGGGATGAGATGGGTTAGGAAACAACCCCAAAAACACCCTTTGGGGGGGTTGTTTTGCCTTATATCTGGCCTGCTGTCTTTGTGCAGGGACAAGACTTTGCTGTTGCTCCATCCACAGCGGGATCGGTATGTGGAGTGAGCCGTGAAGCTGCACGGCTGTCCCCAAAACGCTGCCCAGGCGTCATTTTGCCGGTGACCGTGTGGATTGTCAGGAAGTTGTGCTTATTTACGGGGTGTTTTGCTGACTTGGGGGAGGTGGACATTGCTGAGAGGGGGATGTTGTTGATCAGCCTAAGGAAAACCAGGTGTCACTGACGAGCAGCTTGGCTGTGAAGGGGAACATCAGAATGTCAGGGGTTGGAAGGGCCCTGGAAAGCTCATCCAGTGCAATCCCCCCATGGAGCAGGAACACCCAGCTGAGGTTCCACAGGAAGGTGTCCAGGCGGGTTCGAATGTCTGCAGAGAAGGAGACTCCACAACCTCCCTGGGCAGCCTGGGCCAGGCTCTGCCACCCTCACCCCCAACAAGTTTCTTCTCATATTTAAGTGGAACCTCCTGTGTTCCAGTTTGCACCCATTGCCCCTTGTCCTGTCACTGGTTGTCACCCAGAAGAGCCTGGCTCCATCCTCCTGACACTGCCCCTTTCCATATTGATCCCCATGAATGAGTCCCCCCTCAGTCTCCTCTTCTCCAGCTCCAGAGCCCCAGCTCCCTCAGCCTTTCCTCACATGGGAGATGCTCCACTCCCTTCAGCATCTTGGTGGCTGCGCTGGACTCTCTCCAGCAGTTCCCTGTCCTTCTGGAACTGAGGGGCCACAACTGGACACAATATTCCAGGTGTGGTCTCCCCAGGGCAGAGCAGAGGGGCAGGAGAACCTCTCTGACCTACTGACCACCCCCTTCTAACCCACCCCAGGTACCATTGGCCTTCCTGGCCACAAGGGCCCAGTGCTGGCTCATGCTCACCCTGCTGTCCCCAGGACCCTCAGGTCCCTTTCCCCTACACTGCTCTCCAACAGGTCGTTCATCAACTTATACTGGAACCTGGGGTTGTTCCTACCCACATGCAAGCCTCTACACTTGCCCTGGTGCACATCCACCATGAGGGGTCAGAACCGCCCAGGGGATTTGGGATTCCTCGCGCTGGGAAGCCATGGAGGCCCAGTTTGTCCTGGGACACACGAGGCGGCTACAACACCGCAACGCTGACGGGCCCGGCCGCCATCTCCCCGCTGAGGGTCGTCCCCTGGCGACCCCAAAATGGCGGGCGGGCGCCGCGCGTCCCCTCAGCCCGGGCGGCACCGCGGTCCTCCCCCCCGCTGGGGTCGCTGCAGCGGGCGGCGGCGGCGCGTCGGGCGGGCGGGGGGTCGCTCCTCGCCGGGCGCCACCGCCTCCTCCCGGCGGCCTCTCCTCACGCCGCCGCGGCGGCTATAAAGGGGCGCCCGCCGCCCGCTGCCTCCTCTCCGCTCGCCGGGCCGCAGCGCGTGAGTCGGTGTCCGGGCCCAACGGCGCCCCGGGCCGGGCCGGAGGGCAGGGAGGGCGCGGGGGAAGCGCGGGGGCGCCGGGCGAGCGCGGGGCCCGATCCGACCGCTCCTGTCAGCCCGGCCCGCGCTCAACCGCCGCCGCGTGGTGTCGGTGGCCCCGTTAGAGCAGGGCAGTTCGATAGATCTAAATATATATATATAAACTTGGCGGAGGAGATTTAATTTTAAAAGAAAGGTTTGTATTAATATTTGTGGATTACAGAGACGTTTATTTTTCCTAATTTTTTTGTTTAACGTCAGAAAATCCAGCGGCCTCCGCTTTGGGGAGCTGGGGATAAATTAGGCTCTTAACGCAAAATAAGGGATGTGGGTTTAGGGAGATCGAGGAGGGTTTTGCCCCAGAGCTGACAGGGGAAGCATTTAGGAGCCAGTTTATGAATTTTTAGCTTTATTTCCGGGCCCAGCTCTCCTGGAGGTTTAACTTTGTTTTTTGCAGGTTTTTCAGGCCGCTCTCTGGTGTGGGGGAGCAGCCGATCCCCCTGTCCCCCCACATTCCCCCCCTCTGGTCACCGGCCTCCTGCCATTCCCCCTCTCCCAACCTCGCCCCCCTGCTTAGTGAGGCTTTTAAATAAGATTTTGCCTTTCCCCGCGGTTTGAATACTTAACTGAAAGCTTGACTTAAAGAAACTTCAAGAATAAAACCCTCTTAGTTCCCGGTGGGAGCGCGTGCTGGGTGGAAGATGAACACGGCCGCCAGCAGCTACCCGATGGCGTCGCTGTACGTGGGTGACCTGCACCCCGATGTCACCGAGGCCATGCTCTACGAGAAGTTCAGCCCTGCCGGGCCTGTCCTCTCCATCCGCGTCTGCAGGGACATGATCACCCGCCGGTCCCTCGGCTACGCCTACGTCAACTTCCAGCAGCCAGCGGATGGTAAGTGATGTGTGCAGCCACATTTAGGGCTTTTCCCTTTGCTTTTATTCACTTTTTTCCGCTCACTTACACTCCTGTTCATGTGTGTTGCCCTGTAGCTGCCTACCAAAATGTTACAGGGTAAGTAATCACTGGTGATTGAAGTTGGAGTACTACTTGGTGTCTCTGAAATACTCTGCAAATGCACATCTTGGTAACATCTCTGATAGACTGACCTGTTTTTCTCACTGATATTAAACTTTGGAGGCTTGGGTTTGCTCCTCACCTAAGAGAGCAACCTCCACTGTGTTCCCCTTCGTTCTTGTGTAGGTTTGGGCTATTTGTGTGGGTGTTTGTGCAGTCATCAGAAGAAAGCTCAGTGCGGGTTGAATGTTTGGTTTGGGTGGTTCAGCCTCTGGCTGCCCACCCAGTCTGATTTAATATCTGGGAGATCGGGTGGGCTGCAGGCAGCTGTGTTTGTGCAAGCAGCCCAATGGATCTCTTGGTCTGGGAGGTGATTTTCTTGTATTAATGGGAAAGAAGATGCATTTTTCAGTGCATGGGAAACCAGGTTGTCTCACACCCAGAAGCCAGGTTGATTTGCTGTTGCCAGACTCTTTTTTTTCATGCTTTAACTTGGCTCCTGCTCAAGTAGTTATCCCAGAGCTGAAGCAGCAGTAGCATGTGAAAGATGGGACAGAAGAGGTCATTTTGGAACATGTCTTTTCTGGAAGAAAAATGGGTCAGCGTTTTCTGCCCTAGTTTTCAGAGCCTTTGCCTGTTGGCTGGTGCAAGTTTATTGCTCTCTGCTGTGATGTAGCAGTATCTGGATTGTCACATCCAAAGGATAGATGAGAGTGAACTTTCCCCTTGAATTCAGAATCAATTCACAACAGCACAGATGACAGCAGCAAGTAAAATTTCCTTTAGCCTGTAGTAAGTTATCCCGTTTACATTTTTACAGACAGCAGAGAGTAGCCTGTTTGCACGAGGTAATACATTGACTTTGGATCAAAGCATTTGTTGTGTAGAAAACATAAATGTTGTTACAAAATTGTATTCCTGCAAGCTGGCAGAGCCTGGGATTGAGCTCTTGGCTGGAACGTTTGGATTTTCCATACTCCGTTGTGACTCCATGCCATCCTAGCTTCCATTCTCCCCCACTTCAAAGCACCTTCTGCGCATCCTTTCCGTGGGATGCTGGCTGATCTGATGCAGCGCTGCTGAGCCTTCCTCTTGCCAGGCTGATAGAAAGGTGAATTGCACCCCAGTGCATCATTTCTCCTTCATGAAACTATCCAAAGTGCATCTTATGCAGGCTAAGCAACGTATTTGTGTTTTAAAACTTCTCAGTGAGGAGGGGAGAACCTGAGAGCCTGTATCTGTGGTCCTCTTGTGCTGTGATCAGCCTGTCTGCTCTGCTTGCCTCTTACAAAATCCACCTTGGTATGTCCATGTGCTGTGCAAGGAAGGGCACATTATCTGGGCTCACCCACCTTTGTCCAGGTTATGACCTCATTTTGCAGGATAATTAAGCAGCAGAAATAAAGCCAAGAAAGAATGCAAACCTCAGATAAACGTCAGGAAGGTAGAGGAGATCCATATAATAAGTGTAGTTACGATGTTAAAAGAGGGACTAGTCGCACCTGCTTGCTTTAGCACAAAGCAGTTCTGCTTATCATACCAAGATAGGTGGCCTTCAAATGTATTTCAAGGTAATCTTTTGTGGTGATAAATAGGCAGGAATTTCGGGGGAGGTTGCATCATTCTGGGCTCTTGGTGAGGCAGCGGACATTTTAGGAAGTCCTGGTACTTCAAGTGATACTTTGACAAAGTAAGTGGTGTCTTATTACTGGTAGATCGTAGAAGGTCAAGTGATTTCAACCTAATCATTGAGTTAATATTGGGAAGGAGAAATATTCCAACTCCTCTGCCCTCAGGAGGAAATCTGTTCTGAAAAGCCAGAATTTCTTCTGTCTGGCAAACTTTGCATAAGTAGAACACAGCTGCTGTACCCAGTGTAATGCAGCAGGACATATACTGCTGATTTGGGAAGGTGAGCCTGTTGGTGGTGTGTCGTGATCTCAGAAGTAAATCCTGAATATGAAGAACAGAATTCTTATTGTCAAATGCAGGAATTTGGCTTTAGTTTTCCAAGTGGCAGTACTTGGTCCTGCCTGCACGAGGGCTTTCGGAGAGGTAGATGGATCTGTATTTTCTTCCAGGAATCTATAATCGGAAGTGTGCGTGGACTTTATTCTACTAAAGATGGGACTGTTCTCTAGTATTGTAGGGATCTGTTTTGATTTATAGGTGATGATAGATGCTACAAAATACCACTTAAAGTAATCAAGAAGCTTTGTGCTCTGAAAACTTTCAGGCAAGTTAATGTGGACACATTTTAAGTATGGTTGAAGGGTCGTAGGTGTTAAAGGGTACATGATAGTTTGGATTTCTTTGGCAGCTTTGTAGAAGGATGAGTGCTTTGTAAATCTGAAGAAAGCCAAATACTTTGTGTGTGAGGGAAATAGGACTCTGTCCATATGACTAGAGAAGGACACTGGAAATAGTCAAATAACCAGAACTCTTCCCCATGATGTGGGGCCACCAGGAGATCCCATTGTCACATCCTGAACATGCTCTGCACTTCCAGGGTTCTGCTGTTCCTCTGATTCCAAGCCTGCCTTTTTCTGTGTATTTTAATTAGCTGATGGAGTGATGCTTGACCCTGGGAGGGGTTACTGTCTGGCCATGCATTGTCTAACTTGTAGTCTGCTGCAGAGAAGTTATTTTTGTGAAAACAAGCTCTACTGGCTTTGATTGCAGTTCTTTGGCGTAATAACCACTGAATGCTGAATCTGTCCTGCTCTGATAGGTGAAGGAAGCGCTTCAAAGTTCTGCCTAGTTCAGGCTTAGCTGTGGTCCTTAATATTTGTTTTTTGACTGTGAAGAAGGGAAGGAAGACAAATATTTCATTTGAAAGAAGAGCTGAATTTCATTTCTCATGTGTTCCTCATGCAATTTAATTGCATTTCAGGATTTCATAACATTGACAACAGTCCTGACATGACAACTCAGATAATGAAGCAGAGAAACTGTAATCTGGCTGTGCAGATAAGCTGTTCTGGAAGTACAGAGAAAACAGAACATTTCCCAAGCCAAGAGGGAGCCCAGAGCTCAGGTTAAGATAAGTGACTAGAGAAAGGTGTAGAGGAGCACAGATAAGCTTTTAGTCTCTTTTCTTCCTCAAAGAAGAGAAGCAAATGTAACAGAAGACCTATGTAACATAAATGCAACTGTGTTGTTAGGAGGGAAGAGTGGTTGCTTACATACGCTTCATTGCCAACAGTATTTTCTCCTAAGTCAGTGGTCAAATAATTTAAGTTTCTGTATGCAACCTCTCCTTTTAAAAATAAGTGGTTAAATTTATGCTGTGTGCTTTTGTTGGGTCTTTTCTGCTTAGTGCAGTCGCTAATTCTGGCATTGTGTGAGCTCTGCATCACGGAGCCTGGAAGGGAGAGGAGTTACTTTGAGGCCTAAGGCAAGGTACAAGGGGTGTTCATCCAGCAGGCCATGGAAGAGGAATGAAAAGGAAGCGTGAAAGGGGTTAAGAGTGTGTATAATGTTATGTATGAGTTGCAGTTGAGTCTGCTGGGGGGCTGACAGGAACCAGTGGGAGAGAAGAAGCTACAGGAACTGAAATGGCTGAAGCTTTGTGATTTAAATAGAAGGAAAATGAGAAGGTGTTTGCTCAGATTAAGGAAATGAATCAGATGTCTGAATCATTCACATAACTTGTGCCAATCCTTTCCAGGATCTCTTAGGTCCTCGTGGAGCGTGGTTGCATTTCCACCTGTGAGTATGGCAGATCTTCCTCAAATCAGGGATCCATCGAGGGCTGCTGCTCACAGGAGGTGTCAGGGTGGATTTCAAACAGAGTGTAATAATAGAGTGGAATACCAGCAAGCTGTTGAAAGAGCAGTGCAATAGTATCTACTGAAGTATACACTTGGGAAGCTTGAAAGAACTGGGAGCAAGTTCACAACTAATCTCTGTCGGTAGGCGCTGCGGTGTTTCACAGTCCCCTCTGCCTGCGTGCCGCTGCTCCATCTGCTTGTCACCTTTCAGCAGGAGCCCTGGTTCTGCTGCAAATGGTATATACAACCGGTCTGTGTCCTTGCCAACGCGTGCTTCAGGAGGACCTCTCCTTGCTATAAATAAACACTGCCAAATTTGAGAAGCTGGACCAAGTCGCCTGCTGAAGTACCTACTAGTAATGGACTGCAGGGAGAACCTCAGTTGCACTGGTTCCCGGTAGCAGCTAAGGAACCATTTTAGCGTGATTGTTAGTTGAATTTAGCATCTTTTGACTAAACAGAGCTGGTAGAGTCCTAGCAAGTATAACTTCCCTCCTTTTTATTTGATTTTTACTGCAAGTCGGACTGCTTCAGGAATGAAATCCAGCAGAGCTTGTTTCCCAGCTGGGATTATGTGTGCAGGACTGGGGAAAATAGGAGAATTGCAATGGCACCGCTTCAGTGTAAAAAGCAACAACAAAACATTTCCAAAGCGCGTGAACAATTCTGAGAAACTTCCGTGCAGTCGTTCAGAGCGGCTTTGCAGGTAGGGAGTGCAGGAGATGTCTGTGAGCAACGTCCCATTGGAGTTTGTAGAGGTGGTGCTGTGAAACTCTTAGTTACTCTGGAATTGGTATTTTCCTTGAATTTGCTGCTCCTGAAATCTAATCAGCAAGGGAGGAATTGAGACAAACAAATCTGGAAAACTAGGGTTCTGCCCTGTTAATATTCCTTGATTTTAATGCCTGTCTGTCCCTCCCTTTCCCTGCTTCATGCTGGGAATTAACAAGCTTGCTTTTTCTCTGTGAGCTCCATGTTGGGAGTGTTTTCTGGCACACAAGAGTCCCAAGCATCTCAATTTTATGAACAAGATCCTAATGTGTGTACGTAATGATCCTTTTAATATATCAGTAGGTAGCAGAAATAGAATCCTGGAGGGTGGTTTCAGTGTAGGTTAGAATGACGGTGCTGGGGTTGTAGAGCTTAGATAAACACTTCTCTGTTCATCAGATCGGGTATATGGACTTTTTTTTCCAGAATTTTGTCCATTTTTGCTGTCATCCTTAGGCTGAGCAGCTTGGGGATCATTTTTTGGCCCCATAAGTTGCAGAGGGTGACTTGTGTCTTCTTCCCAGCCACATGCTCATGCACGTTTTCCCTGACTTGACAGGGAGATGATCCTTTTCACTCAATAGAAATGACTACTGGTAGATATGAGCTTCGTGTAAAGCAAACAAGCCGAACAGTCACTTTTGTTGCTTCCTTCCCCTGCCCCCCACCAGGGTTTCCTCTGTTTCCTTTCCTTCTTTGGGTGCAGCAGTTTACCTTTATAATAATTTACCTCTATAATAACTAAGACTATCATAAACCCCAGGTGTTTCGACATGAGTTTTGCTGTGGTTGTTCAAACATTACCATCATGTAAGCTTGAAATAGTCTATTAAACCTATTATATACTTAAACATGACCGTACTGCAAGGACCTCCTTTGAAACATTGAGTTAAAAAGTCATTGAATCAGTTGCCCATTACATTGCCCCAAATATCTCTGCAAACTGAGTAAAATTTAGGGGAAACGATCACCCACATGATGGAAACCTCTGTTTTTTAACAACCCACAGAAATGTGTTCTTGACTTCTCTTGCAGCTGAGCGTGCTCTAGATACCATGAATTTTGATGTGATCAAAGGAAAACCCATTCGCATCATGTGGTCTCAGAGGGACCCCTCCTTGAGGAAGTCAGGGGTTGGGAATGTCTTCATTAAGAACCTGGACAAATCCATTGATAACAAGGCACTTTATGACACATTCTCAGCGTTTGGGAATATTTTGTCCTGCAAGGTGAGATGTGGTTACTTTGCTGAATTCTGTTTTAGTGGTGACATCAGATATGTCCCACGTAGGAAGTGGAAGGGATTCATTTTGCCAGATGAGGAGTGGGGTCTCTAAAAGGCAGAGTTGACCAAAAGGTCAGAGATTAATGAAATTATGTCAGATTTGGTTATGAAGCGTGCAAATCTGAAACACAATAACATCTTCCTAATGTTGACCCTTGGCAGTAAGCTGGTTTTGTGGGCTGGCCTTGTGGCAGAGGAGAAAAAGTGTTCGGAGAGCTGATGTTTTCTTTTCCTTCCACACGTCCAGGTGGTGTGTGATGAGAATGGCTCTAAGGGCTACGCATTTGTGCACTTTGAGACCCAGGACGCTGCAGATAGAGCCATCGAGAAGATGAACGGCATGCTGCTCAACGACCGCAAAGTGTGAGTGTCACAGCCAGAAGCAGCAACGATCGCATGAACCGTGATGCGTCTGGGTATTAACAGGGACACACAAGGCACTGGTTCTCCTGGCCCGAGCCTTGGGCTGCTACCTCTCCACTCCAGGGCTGGTGAGTGACCCTGCCCACGCCATGGCCTGTTCCCCCTCCATTCCAGGGCTGGTGGGGGTCCCTAACCAAGCCTTGATTTGCCACCTCTCTGCTGGTGGGCTGGGGGGGTTTCTGTGGCCAGTACTCTCTCCACTGCAGAGCTGGGTGGGCATCCCCAGCCAACCATAGCACAGGTGATTTTTCTGGTTGGTCTGTGGCTTGTTTGTCTTTCCCCTGTCACCCTTTCTTGTCCCCATTCCCAGCTCCTACTACACACTCATATTTTATTTTGGCCTCACTACTACTCACATGTTATTTTTCAGCTCTTGAAAACAAGCTGCTTATTGGGATTTTCATTCTTTCTTACAGATTTGTTGGGAGATTCAAGTCTCGGAAAGAGCGGGAGGCTGAGCTGGGCGCCAAGGCAAAGGAGTTCACCAATGTTTATATTAAAAACTTTGGGGATGATATGGATGATGAAAGACTAAAAGAGCTCTTCAGCAAATATGGTAAATACGGAAACACTTGTAATGAGGCTGTGAATTCATGACAGGACGGACGGAAGCAGCATAACCCTGTGCTGTTGTCTCTCTAATTCATGGCCAAACGGGGTCATGTCAGAGACGCATCTGAATCTTTCCCATTCCTTGCGATACCGTGCTGGGCTGGGGATACGCGATGCAACAGGACAGCAGAGGAAATCCAGACGAGCTCCCTTTCACCACAGTGGGACTTGTCTCTACACCTTTGCAACATTTATCGCCTTCAGCTTTGGGTGGTACAAAAGGAACCTGTGCTGCTTTAACAGTGCTGCTACCGTCTGTGTTACCTCTACGCGAGTCACTTTGAGTTGAGGTGTGGGTAGTAGTTGTGCCAAATGTTGGACAGGAGGCAGAGGCTGCCCAGCAGATGAGAGAGACAAGGCTGGGGCTATTATGTGAAGTTGAAAAGTCTTGAAATAGTTTTGTGATGTTTTACTAACCCTGTCCCTTGGTAACAGGTAAAACTCTGAGTGTTAAAGTGATGACAGACCCCACTGGAAAATCCAAAGGCTTTGGCTTCGTAAGCTTTGAAAAGCATGAAGATGCTAACAAGGTATGACTGGTTTTTACTCTGCTTGGGTATCCTCAGAGAAGAAAAACCTACTTGATTTTTCACAGTAGCCTGTTACTAAAATGAGAGAAGGTGCTGCCTCAGACATAACCTCTTCTAGATGTGGGGACTTGGAAAACTTCTGCACCTTACTAGCTTGCCATTCAGGGTTAACTTGGCATTTCTCAAGATTATTAGATCCGCACAGAATGTTGTGGTATAATCAAGAAGGTTAATTGTGGTAGAAGTACAATGCAGGGCTTCAGGAGGAAGAAGGAAGAGGAGTAAGAATGTTGCTTAGAAATCGTGTTCTCTAAGCGGAATGCTTGCTAAAATTTGACCTTAGTTACAAGAAGGGGTGGGGATAAATTCACCAGTTGCGGTTAATCCAGCGTTTACAGTGGTGGTGTCAGCATGGTCTCCTGATAACTTCAGTGTCGTTAATTAGCCCGTCGTTACACGGAAGAAGCGGTGCAAAGGTAATGTGTCAGCTTTTGGTTATTGGCTGACAGGGAGGGATACAATGTGAACTTTGGACAGTCCTGTTCTGAACAGGATCAGATGCTGTCTTGTTTCAGCAGTTGACAGGTTTCTCTTGAACCCTCTGTCCAGGCAGTGGAAGAAATGAATGGAAAGGACATCAATGGGAAAATGGTATTTGTGGGCCGAGCACAGAAGAAGGTCGAACGCCAAGCGGAGCTGAAACGGAAATTTGAACAGCTAAAACAAGAAAGACTCAGCCGGTATCAGGTGAATAGTCTATTCCTTTTCTGAATGAAAACACCGTTTTTCAGTTTGTTGGCAGACTTGAAAGTAATTGAGGGAGTACTTGGTTGTTGTCCTATGAGAGATCCTGGGAGTTAAAATGTAAAGGTGACTCCGTGGTATTTGGTGGCAAAGGGAGCATCAAGGCGTGGTCTTGCAGTAAAATATTTAGGAGGACATGAGAAAACAGTCCTGCAGTCTCCTTTATTTTCAGACGGGGAATACCTAAAAGGATGGATGGAAACAGCATAACCCTGTGCTGTTGTCTCTCTAATTCATGGCCAAACGGGGTCATGTCAGAGACGCATCTGAATCTTTCCCATTCCTTGCGATACCGTGCTGGGCTGGGGATACGCAATGCAACAGGACAGCAGAGGAAATCCAGACGAGCTCCCTTTCACCACAGTGGGACTTGTCTCTACACCTTTGCAACATTTATCGCCTTCAGCTTTGGGTGGTGCAAAAGGAACATGATGCTAAATTAAGAGTTTTCAGAGAAGTTGCAGCTCTGGCAGATGGATGTCAATGTGCTCAAGATTTTCTTTAATGTTATTATTGTCTTATTGTTCTTTCTCTTCTAGGGTGTTAACCTGTACATTAAAAACCTAGATGACACTATAGATGATGAAAAACTGAGGAAGGAGTTCTCACCTTTTGGGGCAATAACAAGTGCCAAGGTATTGTGGGACTTTGGGAGATTTGGATTTTAAAGCCTGAGGAAGGAACTGTGATCCACATGGGATTGAAGGGCAGTTCTTGTATCTCCTGGTCATTGCCCTGAGAACATCTGGACTAGTATATAGACAGATTTATTTGGGCCTCGGTGGGGTTTTACTGAGAACTTGCTTCATTTCATCATGTAAAGAGGAGTCAGGAGGTGGCAAACATGCTTGTTTGAGATGACTCCCAATGAACACGATGTGACATTTCCCTGCCTGTGTTTAGAGGCAGCACCAAATCTTTCCCATTCCTAACTGTGCAGTGTGAGCCTTGGGGATACATGGTGCTCACAGAAGAGCAGAGTAAATCCAGGCAGGTGACTTGATTCAGTGAGTACCTGTCTCTACACCTCTGCAACAGTTATGTCTTACCTGTCTGAAATCTGACACTTAATGTGGATTTTTAGGCCAAGTTCTTGTCATGGTTCTCCACTAGCAATCGATCTTTACTGCAGGTGATGCTGGAAGATGGACGGAGCAAAGGGTTTGGCTTTGTCTGCTTTTCCTCTCCAGAGGAAGCTACGAAAGCTGTGACAGAGATGAACGGACGGATTGTGGGCTCAAAGCCCTTGTATGTTGCACTCGCACAAAGGAAAGAAGAGCGAAAGGCCCACCTAACTAATCAGTACATGCAGCGCATCGCTGGGATGAGAGCCCTGCCTGCCAACACAATCATTAATCAGTTCCAGCCTGCTGCTGGGGGGTATTTCATGCCTGCTGTGCCCCAGGTGAGTTGAGCTAGTGTGGGTTTTTTAACCTGTCTTGGAGCTTTGATGGTTCAGCTGCAGTAACCTCGTTGAGCCTTTCTTATGCCCATAAGCAAATAACTGCTGATGAGGGCTGCAGTCACTGGAGTTAGTTCTGTGACTTCCCAGCTGCCTGTTCTCTTAATGCGAATTGAGTGTTGAGTCCTGGCACCAACTGCCAAAACATGTTGTAAACAAGGTTTGTTCCTCGCTTAGGTGTTGCCTCTGAGCTTGTCTGATCTTTCTTCAGGCTCAGAGCAGACCCACTTACTATGCACCCAACCAAATGACGCAGATGAGACCCAACCCACGCTGGCAGCAAGGAGGGAGACCGCAAGGTGAGCACGCTAGCGACAACATTTTGGTTGTGTGACCCTCTCGGCTGTACTTTCCACCAGAGCGATGCATGCTTTCCTTTCCACGCACAAACCCAACTGCTTCCTGTAGCTGTGTCCTGACTTGCCGGTCAGTTCTGTTTTGAGGATTTCCCCTCATTTCTTCCATTAGGCTTCCAGGGAATGCCAAATGCCATGCGCCAGTCTGGACCACGGCCAGCACTGCGCCATCTGGCCCCAGCTGGCAATGCTCCGGCCTCTCGTGGCCTCCCTGCCGCTGCCCAGCGAGTTGGTAAGCTGTGCGCCTCCCAGGCCCTTCCCCTTGGCTGGGAGGGAGGAGGATGCTGTTGAGATCTGATTTTTTTTTGACTTCCAAAGATGGTTGTCAGCTCTGGATAACCAAAGGCCACCTGGAGCAAGGGGCAGAGACAGCGCCTGAATCTTTCCTTCCTGTGCAGTGCAGGTCTGGGGACAGTTGGTGCGACAGCACAAATCCAGATGGCTTGTTTTCCGCTGGTTTGGAGCTCATCTCCGAACACCTCTGCAACATTGACCACACAAAACCAAAACAGACTGTAGGCTATGGATATTGTTTTCAGAGTAGGCCATCCAAATACACTTTATTCCAGTGAATAACTAGAAAATATCTTAAATGCAGGATGTGGAATGCATGGTGTAGTGTAGGGAGAACAGCTCCCTAAAGTAGCCAGTTGCATTTTCAAGACACCCGTTTCTAAAGAATTATTAGACTCTGCAGGCTGTAGTCCGAATTCAGCAGTTAATATCAGACATCCCAACTTGAGTGTTGCTCCAGGTGTGTGCAGTTCTGTTCTCCTCTTCTTTTGCAGGCGTTGGCACCGCAGCGCAGAATTTAGGTCCTCGCCCGCCCGTCGCTGCCCCCGCTCCCCGCGCGGTTGCTCCGTACAAATACGCCTCCAGCGTGCGCAGCCCTCACCCCGCCGTGCAGCCTTTGCAGGTAACACGGGGGCTGAGCTGGGAGGACCCTGTGGTCACTTCAGTCCGGCAGGTTTTCTGTGCAAATGAAGAGTTTTTACCCAAATTTCAAGCTGCTTTTAGAACCCGGACAGGCATCATGATTTCAAACTTAACCTGGCTGTTGTACCTTTGCCAGGGCAACCTCATTGGTTTCTCTGTCTTGTACTTGCAAACCCTTTTTTACCCACATTTGCTTTAAGAATATTTTTCTCAGTTCTTTGCTTTCGCATTTTGCAACTGTTAATTCTCCTCCCTCTTTGCCAAATCCTCATTGAAGTCACAATTTGCTTCTCTCAAACCTCTACATTGTACAAAAAGCAGGCAGGGATGTTGCTCTTTCTCAGTTGTGCTGTTTGTCTCAACGTGCTTGGTCCGGTTTCTGTAAGAGATTTATGGGTTTTGTAAGATATTTCCAGTGCCTGTGTGTGATGTTATGTGGTTTTGAGTTCAGGACTTGGAGGAAGCCCGTTTATGAACCTTATCTGTCCTTTTCTGAAACTTGTCTGCTGTAAGCTTGTCAAATATTCTGTTTTAGGAGATAGTATCTTCTTATTGTCTCTAAATATGAAGCAATCAGCTTAGTATGTGTTTCAAAAGGCTCATGTCTGCCCTTCTCTAGGCGCCTCAGCCTGCGGTCCACGTGCAGGGGCAGGAGCCACTCACGGCCTCCATGCTGGCGGCTGCACCCCCCCAGGAGCAGAAACAGATGCTGGGTGAGTGAAACTCTACTACTTACAGTTTGCATTTTGCTTTGGAAATCCCCTCGGATTTAAAGATGACTTTGGAGCTGAAACTCTGCTGTCTGAACCTCATTTGACCTCATTCATGGGGACCAATATGGAAAGGGGGAGTGTCAGGATGGAGCCAGGCTCTTCTTGGTGACAACCAGTGACAGGACAAGGGACAATGGGTGCAAACTGGAACACAGGAGGTTCCACTTAAATTTGAGAAGAAACTTGTTTGGGGTGAGGGTGGCAGAGCCTGGCCCAGGCTGCCCAGGGAGGCTGTGGAGTCTCCTTCTGTGCAGACATTCAAACCCGCCTGGACACCTTCCTGTGGAACCTCAGCTGGGTGTTCCTGCTCCATGGGGGGATTGCACTGGATGAGCTTCCCAGGTCCCTTCCAATCCGTAACATTCTATGACTCTATGAACTCTTTTTTCCCCAGGGGAGCGTTTGTTCCCTCTGATCCAGGCTATGCACCCCAGCCTTGCGGGGAAGATCACGGGAATGCTGCTGGAGATTGACAACTCAGAGCTGCTGCACATGCTGGAGTCCCCCGAGTCCCTCCGGTCCAAGGTAAGGTGCCCCAGTCCTTGAGATGGGCTGGATTTTGGGAGGCGTTGGTCGGGAAAACTGCATCTCAGCGGGTGCTGTGTCTCCCCAAGGTGGAGGAGGCCGTTGCGGTGTTGCAAGCTCACCAAGCCAAGAAAGAAGCTGCCCAGAAGGTGGGCGTGGTTGCTGCTACCTCTTAAACCAGGAAAACTGGTGAGTGTCTTGGTCATCAGCTTCACTTAAAAGCTTCCAGAATCAAAGTAAATCAGCTTTATTTGCATGGTTGTTAGTGAATGGCTGGAGGTCCCTGTAGGTCTCGGTGCAGCATTTGTCTGATTTTAGTTCACACTTTAAAAAACAAAACGAACCCCTAATACAGTTTCTCTGAGTCCTTATTGCAGAAGCTTTAGAAATATTCTTCAGAAATCCTATTTTAATTAAGTGTCAAAGACATTGCGTAAGCCCCTGAAGTGTTCCTGGTGGTTGGCATGGCAGGGAAGGATGATGTATTGAGATGAGTCGTGTGAAACTGCTAATGTGCAAAAGAAAATGAGAAAGACACAAGATATTGTCGTGACTTTGAGGCTAAATGGGCTGTTAATGCTCCTTCCTCATCCTGCCAATCATCTGCCTGCAGCGGGTATTGAAGTGCTGGTTTGGGAACATCACTTCATTGCACATTGTCCAAGTAAATGCTGTCCCTTGTTCGGAGCTGCCTTTTGTTAAACTTCCAAATAAGGTTTTGATTCTTTGAATGGTTCTTCTTGCTTTTGATGATCCATTTTTCTGTGGATTGTTTGTAATCGATGTTTTCAGCTCTTGCGGAGCTGTTGCGATCAGATGTCGACTCCAAATGGTGAAGAATGATGAAGGTTCTTATATTTTCATCCTTGTGTTTCTCAGTGGCTCCAGTTAACTCTGCTAAAAAGCTGAGGTTTCTTGTCAGATGATCAGAAATGGGTATTTTATACAACAGCTGCTCTGTAACTTGTAAATTCTAGTGGAGTCCTTGTGGTTTTGTAACCTGGGGAAGGTCCCCAGCTGGGTCAGTAACTCATCTTTGTCTTTTCTAGGATGCAAAGAAGCCAAATAGCCCCTTCATAGACATCAGCTCGAGACGTTTGAAGATTCTTCGCTGTCCTGCAGCTCTCATCATATCACATAGTTATATTGCATTTTGTAAACTAATCTTTCAGATCTTATTTAAAAAGCCAACTCTGAAGCTCTAGATTTCCAAAGGCAGAGTTGGGCGTGCAAGCTTTTCCCTCGCAGTCAGGATGGAGCTGCCCTTGGCGTCTTCTGAGGAGGACACTGAGGATTTATGGGTTGAAAAGTATTTTGTGGTTTTGGTTTTAACTTGACAAATCCTGTTTGGAAAGTCTGGAAAGTGTTTAACAATAAAGGAATAAAAACTTTCGCTGCGTTCGTCGTCTTTTCTCTATATTTTATAAGTAAATGTGTTACGGCTTAGTAAAATTGAACTGACAGACTGTTGTCATATTTGATACATTAAGATTGTGGTTTTTATTGAGTTATTCTGCTTGTTAATTTTGGACAATCACTATTTTGAAGCAGCTTTGTTAAAATTATGCCCCAGGCCGATTATGTTGGGTTTGGTTAGTGTCTGAGTGAGAGATGAATGTAACTAAGTGGTGATTTAATTAAAGGGTTTGGGAGGGTTTTTTTTCTTTCAAGTAAAGCAGAAAAAGGGGTTTTGCTCTCAGCAGGAGAGATGCTTTGCTGTTGTTTGTACAATTTCAGCTATTCTGAGTTATCTTTGAGATGCTCCTGTGGAAAGAGGGGCACCTTGTCTACCCTGGGTGGAACTGAGGTTCATGGAAAGCACTGGAAGCTGGGAATGGCCGCTCCCGGGGGAGCAGGACCGGTTCGGGGGGTTCCTGGCCCGAGTCTGTCCCGTTTTTCTAGTAAAATAACCTAAAATCCACTTTGAAAACGCCTTGGGGAAGCCGCTCGCAGCCCGCAGAGCGGCGGGATGGGTGGAGTCGAGTGAGGTGGGCGGGGCCTCAGGCGTGCGGGCGGGGATGTGAACACGTGGGCGGAGTTCTGAGGTGGGCGCGGAGACTCGGGTGTGTGGGCGGAGTTCTGAGGGGGCGGGGCCTCGGGCGTGTGGGCGGGGTCCAGCTGGAGGGCGGGGAGAAATGGGCGGAGCCGCCGCCGCGCCGTTCCGGGGTGGGCGGGGCCGCGGGGAAGATGGCGGCGACCAAGCGCGTCCTGTACGTGGGTGAGTGGCGGGGCCGGGGGTGTCCCGGGGGGTCGGGGCTCTCCGGCGGTGCCCGGTGACCGGTGCCCGGTGTCCGCCCGCAGGCGGGCTGGCGGAGGAGGTGGACGAGAAGGTGCTTCACGCCGCTTTCATCCCCTTCGGCGACATCACCGACATCCAGATCCCGCTGGACTACGAGACGGGTGCGTGACCGGGGGTGGGGGGACCGAGATCTCCCGGGTGGGTTTGTGGGGGGCATGAGACACAGCGGGACCGGTGTCCGCGCTGCCCTTGACCGCCGGTTCCTCTCTCTCCAGAAAAGCACCGGGGATTCGCCTTCGTTGAGTTCGAGCTGGCCGAGGTGAGGAAGCGGAAAATACTTGAGCTGCTGGGCCCCTCCTCGTCCCCCCGGGGGCTTTGGGCTGGATCTCAATGGAGACCCCGCAGCAGCGGCAGCCGCTGTTCTGCTTTCCCCTTCTCTTTTCCCAATATCCGTCAGTTTTTATAGCCCTGAGCGTTAGGAAAAGAGCCCTTTGGCAATCTTCTTTGCAAGGGAACGCTGGGGGGCGCATATCCTGAGCCTGCTTTTAAACATAGAGAGAAGAAACATCAGTAATCATTCCATTTCACCTTTTTTGGCAGGATGCAGCAGCAGCTATTGACAACATGGTACGGACCCCGTTCCCGCTCGTCGCCCCGGTCGCTCAGAGCGAGACCACGTGTGCCTGTATATAAAAACCAAACTGTTTTCCCCCAACCTCTGCAGGGATTCGGGGGGCAGAGTGATATTTTTTTTACCTTTTGGTGGGCTTTGTTGTGCTTTTTGTCTCCTCTGTAGAACGAATCCGAGCTCTTCGGCAGGACAATCCGCGTGAACTTGGCCAAACCCATGCGGATTAAAGAAGGATCATCCAGACCCGGTGAGGTGGTGCCTGGAAAGGAGGAGCGATCAGAGCTCCGTGCTCGTGCGCAGCCCCTGTTTGCTCTGCCCTGACCCTTCCCTTTGCCATCGCAGTCTGGTCGGATGATGAATGGCTGAAGAAGTTTTCGGGGAAGACTCTGGAGGAGAACACGGAGGAGACGGGAGAAAAGGCCCCCAAAGCAGAGGCGCAGGAGGTACAAAATACAACCGCATCCGTCTGTATCCTTAAGGCTGAGAGCGTGACGCCACATCTCCGGAGGCAGAGCAGAGCGATGGCACCTCAACTGGCTTTATTCTCTTTTCCCACCCAGGGTGAACCTCCCGCTAAGAAATCCCGGGCCAACCCTCAGGTTTACATGGACATCAAGATCGGAAACAAACCTGCGGGGCGGCTGCAGATCCTGCTGCGCTCGGACGTGGTGCCCATGACCGCGGGTGAGTGAGGAGGCTCAGCCTCCCCCTCTGCCAGTTCCGCTCACAGCACGGCTCCCACCGCTCCTCTTCTCCCCCAAACAGAGAATTTCCGCTGCCTCTGCACCCACGAGAAAGGTTTTGGCTTCAAAGGGAGCAGCTTCCACCGCATCATCCCCCAGTTCATGTGCCAGGGCGGCGACTTCACCAACCACAACGGCACCGGGGGCAAATCCATCTACGGGAAGAAGTTTGATGATGAGAACTTCATTCTGAAACACACAGGGCCAGGTAGAGCCACCTCCCCCAAACAGCTCAGTGTCGTCCAGGGCCCACGCTTGGTCTGTTTTGGCTCAGATCGTGTTGGTCGTAGCCACCTTGAATGTTGATCTGTGTTGCCTGTGCCTGATGGAATCTCCCATGGTCCGACCATCGCGTATCACTTGCATTCAGCAACCAGAGACGCATCTTTCTCTCTCCATTCATATGCTGATAATTTCCAGTGTTGCATAATGGAGAAAGCATTGAAAAACTGCTTTCTTGTTTGATTTTAAAGGCGGAAAATTGCAGCGTGACTACGAAAAGCAGCAAAAAGCAAGCAGGTTTATCTCCGCACAAACAGCTTCTCTATTACTGCAGTTAGCAATAGATGAGCAGCCTGGACTCAATGTGTTTTTCTGTGTGATTTATTTCCACCGGTTTCTGAGAAGTTTAATATTAGAGGCTCTCCTAAAACCAGCAGCATTTTGCAGAGCCCGCAAATGAGTTCGGGCCGAAGCAGCAGCTCACACGCTGGATCTCATCGCTCCCTCCCCAGCCCATAACACGTCCCTCTTTTTGATCGCAGGGCTCTTATCGATGGCAAACTCTGGCCCCAACACCAACGGCTCCCAGTTCTTCATCACCTGTGATAAAACAGACTGGCTGGACGGGAAGCACGTGGTGTTCGGCGAGGTGACGGAGGGCATGGACGTGGTGCGGCAGATCGAGGTAGGTGCTGCTCACAGCAGAGCCCCCGTCTCCTTCCCACCATGACGTTCTCTGCTTTCCACTCCCGCTGCTCTTTTCCCCAAAGGCTCAGGGCACCAAAGACGGGAAAACGAAGCAGAAGGTGATTATCTCAGACTGCGGGGAGTGCTCGTGAGCCCGGCTTCGGAGGGGCTGCGGTGGGACAGCCCCACATCCCCCGGCTCCTGTGGAAATAACCCCACGACGTTTGATGCGAACACCCTTAGGGGGTCTGACCCACCTGAGGATAAATCACGTCTCGGGCCACGCCGTCTTGTGTCAAAGGCTTTATATTTGGTTCAAAATAAAATATAGTTTGTAAAAAATACGGATGGCCTGTTGAATTCTCACTGTGTGAGGATGAGCTTTGCTTTTGAGAAAATATGCTTTATTTGTTTTCTTTTTTGCATTTGCACTCATCTTCTCAAATCCTGGTTCCAGGGGAAGCTGCACATGTTGGGGAGAGAAGAGCAAAGCCCAATCTCCTGCTTTTTCGGCAGCGGGGTTGCGTGGAGGTGGTTTTGGTGTTTCCCCCGCCCTGTAATGTCCTTTCCCATCAGCAGAGGGAGGCCGGGCCCTGCCTGGCAGCCGGTTTGCTTGGGAAGGGGAGAATTTACTGGGATGTGTGAGTGGGAGAACAAGGTCTGGCTGAGAAGCACCAGGAGATGACGAAACCCTTTGGGGCACTGAGGCTCTAGGAAAGGGTTTAATTTCCAGAGCAAATAGGTAATTTAATTGTACAAATAACCCTGGGAAGCTGCCGCTTTGTGAGCCCAGGGGAAGACACAGCCCGACCCAAAGCTCCCATCACAACGTTTTCAACCCAACACCTACAACTTGAGCCAGTCCCCAAGATCTTCTCCTTGCGAAACCCCGTCCGCCGAACAGAGCGCTGCTGTGCCGTGGCATTTATTAAAGACCAAAGAGCAGGAGTAACCTCGTGTTTACTTTCCAAACCAGGTGTTTATTTTATAACGGTGTCATAGCTCAATATGGATATTTTCTTCTTTTTTTCCAACCCGCTGTACTTTGCGAGCTTTAAGCAAACAGGAGCGGGTTAGTCAGCCAGCTCATTAATTGGCTGGTGGTGTTTTCATTAAGGGAATTAAAAGCGCTGGGTAGGGGTGGGTTAGTTTGACGTTCATGGACAGAAACAGCTCAACCCCAGAGCAACTCGGACGCCGCCTCGTTGTCCTAATTACCCTCCAGCCCAAACGGCCTCGGCCGGAGATGGGAAAACACCAGCCACGAAAATATACACACGGAACCAGCCACAGATCTTCTCTTTCCTAAATATATATATATATATGTGTATATATGTTTATGTCTCATTAAGTGGGGTAAGAGAATAAAACTTTTATATTATTTACATCCGCTTCTAGGAAGGGTTGGGAGGATTTTTTTTTGTTTGTTTGTTCTTTAATTATTCTTTATTATAATTAATGGGGTTTTAGGTACGGTGCAGCCCGTGAAATGCCTCTTCTGCACACACAGCAGAAAAACAATGTTGTGTTGCTCTGGTGGAGATGGAATGGGGATAAGATGGGATGGGGGTAAGATGGGATGGGATGGAGGTGGATGGGATGGAGATGAATGGGTTGGGATGGGGATAAGATGGGAAGGGATGGGACAGAATGGAGATGGAGGGGATGGGAGAGGATGGGATGAAGATGAATGGGATGGGATACAGATAAGATGGGATGGGATGGGATGGAGATGGACAGGATGGAAGAGAATGAAATGGGATGGAGATGGATAAGATGGAGATGGATGGGATGGAGATGGGATGGGATAGAGATGGGATGGGATGCGGTAGAAGAGGATGGGGTGGGATGGAGATGAATGGGATGGAGATGGATGGGATGGAGATGAAGAAAAGGATGGGGTGGAGTGGAGATGAGATGGGATGTGACGGAAGAGGATGGGATGAGATGGAGATGAATGGGATGGAGATGGATGGGATGGGGATAAGATGGGATGGGATGGAGATGGATGGGATGCAATGGAAGAGGATGGGATGGAGATGGGAACGTCCAGGGGTAGGGACCCGGCCATCAGTGGCAACCACACGACTTCACCACCATGTTGCGGTGTTTCTTGAGGATGACGTTGTTGTTGCTGTCGTAGTAGAGGACGGAGGTGGCGCTGAGCTTGGTGGGGGCACAGCACGCCTTGGGCACGGCCTCGGGCTTCATCAGGTGGACCTGGGGGAGGACGGAGCCCGTCAGCACCACTCCAAGCAGAATAAAAAGCATCAAAGTAGCTCGTAACTGCAAAAAACACCCCGAGTGAATGGGGAGATTATTTCCAGCTTTTTGCAAAAATATTTATTCTGCGCTCCGGGCAGTCCCGGCTGCAGTTTATGTTGGATCGGGCCAGGCAGCCCCTTCGTTAATTTGGGCTCTCTGGGCTCACTATAAATAGGCAAATGGCTAAGAAAATAATTAAAATAAACCAAACCAGGGCATTGTGGGGCTCACCCCAGCATGAGGTGCTGGGTGCTGTTGCAATAATTTGCCTTCAGTGCTCAGCACCGCTGCAAATTTAACATATTGCACTAAAGCCTTCAGCACACAACACCTCTATGGACCTGGATCTGCTTTGGCTCATTCATCCCCCGCTCAAGACACCCGTTATCCCAGTAATTTCCCCCAAACTGCGAGGCTCCAGGACACACGCAGCCCTCGCTGGCTTTAGCGACATATGCGATTCATTTATTACGGGGCAGCCCAGCTCTCCCAGTTCGGAAGTCGGGTGTTTGTGCTCCAAACCCTGCTATTTGCAGGGCTGGCACGAATCCTCGGCCGCGCTCGCCCCGGCGCTTCCCAGAAGGACCGGATCTGGGCGCCAGGTGATTCACATCCTGCCCAAAGGGCTCCGTTTGGGGAGGAATTTGGGGTTTAGGGGTGATGGGTGGGTGTAGGGGATATGGGGACCCCTCCCAGGATTGTGCCCAAGCCCGGATGGGGCCGCTGGCAGCTTTGTTAATGCAAAAACTGAACCCCGCCAGGCGACACCTTCAAAGGCTCGGCCAAGGACTCGGCGCTCCCTGTAATTAAGAGTGAACACCGGAGCCGGTGTGACTGTGCCATTGGGAAATCAGACACTCACAGGGCAGGAAATTCCAGAAATTAAAGCGTTGGCCGGGATGGAGGGGTGGGTTTGGGAAAAAAAAGCCCCAACAACGGGGCATTAAAGCTTTTCCTGCTTGGAATATGCTGAGCTGAACATTTGGGCACTGGAGCCGCATCGTGGGGCCTCTGGTGAAACGCTTGTGTGAGGAGGATGCACGGAAGACGCGGGGCCCTTCCACACCAGATGTGCAAGTACATATCCAGTTGTGCATGTGCACACCCAGATGTGTGAGCATCCACCCAGGCGCGTGAGCACATACCAGATGTGCAAGCACCCACCCAGATGCGTGAGCACCCACCGAGGTGCGTGAGCACTCACCAGATGTGTATGCACCCACCCAGATGTGTGAATACCCACCCAGATGCGTGAGCACCCACCAGATGTGCAAGCACCCACCCAGATGCGTGAGCACCCACCCAGGTGTGTGAGCACCCACCAGATGTGCATGCACCCACCCAGGTGCATGAGCACACGCCAGATGTGCATGCACCCACCCAGATGTGTGAGCACCCACCGCAATGCGTGAGCACCCAGATGCTTGTGCGCCCACCAGATGTGCATCCTCACATCCAGTTGTGAATGCACCCGCCCAGATGTGCACACACTCGTATGCTTGTGCACCCACCCAGATGTGCACGCTCACATCCAGTTGTGAATGCACCCACCCAGCTGTGCATGCACCCACCAACGCTCTAGTGGGAGCTCGAACTAAACCGAACCCTCTGACCTAAACACGCTCAATCCAGCTCCATATCCCGATTTTCATGGGGACCTTACGGCTCCCCTGGGACCCCCGGTGTCCCCCCAAACTGTCACCGCGGGTGGCACCGACCAGGGACTGCAGGATGGCGTGGTTGGTGGCGTTCATGCAGGAGTCCAATGGAAAGGCGCACTCCCCCTCACAATAATAGGCCGAATAGCCCTGCGGGGCGATCACCCAATCCTGCAGAGAAAAAAAAGCAACATTAAAAACAATACAACGATTTACACTGGTTACACTGTGGGTTTTGCCCTTTCTGTGCCAGCTCATCCATCCCCACCTGCAAAAACAACCCAAGCGGCTCCTCCTGCAGCAGCTGCGCCAGCAGCAAAGGTTTAGTTTGACTTTGTTTTTAGCCTGAGCCGTGAGTTTTTCAGGGTCACCGGTAGGTTTGGGTTGTGGTGGTTCGTGCGTGCCTTCCCCGCCACTCACAGCGCTGCAGCTCGCTGCATGGGCAGAACATGGGCTGGGATGGGGGGGGGTGATTTTTGGGGGGTCTTTTTGCATTTACTTCTCCCTGCAGACAAGTACCAGCCAGCCGAGGTCCTGGAAGCTGACGTAGAGCTCGTGGCGCCGGCAAACCTGCCGCCCGTCCGCGGCGTGGACGTCGTCTGTGGGACAAGGGGACAGGCGGCATCACCCGCGGTGCCACAGCCTGCGTCCCACCCTCAACATCCCACCGTCCCCCCACCAACATCCCACCGACCCATGTCCCACCTCCAACATCCCACGTCCCACCCCTTGTGCAGCATCGGCCCCGCTCAGGGTGGGACAGAGCAGCCCGTGTCATCGGGGTTAGTCCAGAAAAGTTAGAGGAGCCTCATCTCCATTTCATCTCCATCTCCATCCTCATCTTGATCCTCATCTCTATCTTCATCTCCATCATCTCCATCTCCATCTCCATCTCCGTCCTCATCTCCGTCCTCATCTCCATCCTCATCTCCATCCTCATCTCCATCCTCATCTCCATCCTCATCTCCATCCTCGTCCTCATCTCCATCCTCATCTCCATCCTCATCTTCATTCCCATCCCCGTCCTCATCTTCATCCTCATCTCCATCCTCATCTCACCTCCATCTCCATCCTCATCTTCATTCCCATCCCCATCCTCTGTGCTTGTACAAAGAGAAAAGCAGCTTCAAACCAGCCTGAAATTTATTGCCCTCTTCCCAATTTCAGAGCAACGATGCGAAAAGTCCAAATATTCAGGTATAGCCAAAACCCCACTGTCCCCTCCAAGGGTACCCACCCTGGACTCCCTGCACCACTAACAACCCCATCCTAAAAACCCAGAGTTCTTTGCTCCCCATTTATGGGCCAAAATTGGGATTCCTTGCAAGACAAGCTATGAACAAATTGTTCTTGATCTCACCAAAGATTCCCGGCAGCTTGTTTGGATGCGGGAGGTCGTTCGTCTTCTTGGGCTGCCGCCTCCTGGGGGTTCTGGCTGCCCGGGTGATGCGCGCAGGGCCGGGACTGGCCCGGAAAAATGTCACCATGAAGGGCTGTTTGGAGCGGGGACCCCGGCGGCCCAGCAACCCCGCAGAACCCGGGTCCACGCTGTGCCCTGCAAGGACGAGACCACGCACGGGGCTGCTCTCAGAATGAACGCATTCGGTTAAAGCGAGGAGAAAACAACACAGGAAATCATACACAGAATCACAGAATGGGCTGGGTTGGAAAAGCCCTCAGAGATCACCAAGTCCAACCCTTGGTCCAACTCCAGTCTGTTCACCAGATCATGGCACTCAGTGCCATGGCCAATCTCAGTTTACAAACCTCCAGGGCCGGTGAGTCCAGCACCTCCCTGGGCAGCCATTCCAATGCTGACCACTCTCTCTGCACAGAATTGCTTTCTCATCTCCAGCCTCAATTTCCCCTGGCAGAGTTGAAGCCCCTGCCCCCTTGTCCTATTGCTGAGTGCCTGGGAGAAGAGCCCAATCCCCCCTGGCTAGAACTGCCCTTCAGGTCGTTCTAGAGAGTGCTGAGCTCAGCTCTAAGCCTCCTCTGCTCCAGACTGAACAAGCCCAGCTCCCTCAGCCTCTCCCCATAGGGCTTGTGTTCAAGTCCCTTCCCCAGTCTTGTTGCTCTTCTCTGGACCCGCTCCAGCACTTCAATCTCTTTCCTGACCTGAGGGGCCCAGCACTGAATTTGCAGTGGAGAGCTGGAGTTTGGGTGTCCCGAGCGGCTGGACCTGTGTGGTCACACAGAGAAACTTGGGGACAAACCGAGTGACCCCAAGCAACTGATTTTCCCCTTGGGTGCAAAGCTCAAGGCACTGGGAGGGGGTTGGATGGGGCACAAACAGCTGCTAATTCCACCCCATGGGTTGAAGATGCTCCTTGTGCCCCTCAGCATTGCGTCTTTGTACCTGAAAAAGGCACCTTTGGAGCAGATTTGATCCCGTGGTGAGAAGAGGGTTAATCCTCTGGAACACACACACACACACAAGGATCCCTCCAGGTAAGGAGTTCATTAAGTGCTAATGAGGTTATTACAGCCCACACCAGGAACCTCGTTAGCATTAATGCCTTTGGGAGGCTGCACCATCAGGGCTTGTCTACAAACCCAGAGCTCTGTGGTTCCCCATCGCAGCTGGAAATTCAAAACTGCAGCAAGATGAACCCTCCTCACCTCCCATTGTGGCACCAACAGGGAACAAGAGGGCTCCAATTCCCGGGGATTTGGCCCCAAATGCTGCAGGGGGTTAAGCGGGCTCACCGTCATCTGTCTCCACGTAGAGCCGCAGCCCCAGGTTGTATTTCCGATCCACTAACCAGTGGTTACTGGCGGCCGTGACGTCGAACACCAGCCAGCCCTCGGTCCCGGCACGCAGGTCCTGGACGTCCAGCAGGAACAGGTCGGATTCCCTGCGGAGATGGGGGGAAAGAGCAGGTGAGTAACAGCACCCAAAGGGTGCTCATGGAAATGACTCCTCGGTGCCTGTGTCTGTGCAGGTCCTGGGTTGACGGTGGCTCCCGGCACCTCCGGCTGTGCCACACATGGTGGTGGCACCGGGAAAAGCATCATCCCAGCCCTGGCACTGCCTGGTGGGAAAGTATGGGAGCAGCTGCTGCCCGTGGCTTTTGGGTGGTGATGGGAAGGGAAAGGGCTGGGGCTTGTGGGGGCATCATCTCCATCCCCATCATCTCCATCCCCATCATCTCCATCCCCATCATCTCCATCTCCATCATCTCCATCATCTCCATCATGCCCATCATCTCCATCATGCCCATCATCCCCATCATCTCCATCATGCCCATCATCCCCATCATGCCCATCATCCCCATCATCCCCATCATGCCCATCATCCCCATCATCCCCATCATCCATCATCCCCATCCCCATCATCCATCATCTCCATCCCCATCATCCCCATCATCTCCATCCCCATCATCCCCATCATCTCCATCCCCATCATCTCCATCATCTCCATCCCCATCATCTCCATCCCCATCCTCCTCACCATTCCCATCCCTGTCTTCCTTCCCATTCCCAACATCTTCATTTCCATCCCCACCCTCATCATCTTTGTCTCCATCCCCATCCTCGCCATCTTTATTTCCATCCCCACCATCTTCATCTTCATCCCCACCTCCACCCACCCCACCCCCATCCCCACCCTCCTCACCCTCCCCCATCCCCACCCTTCCCTCCCCATCCCCACCCTCCCCACCCTCACCCCCATCCCCACCATCTCCATCCCCATCTCCATCCTCATCTTCACCATTTTCATCCCCATCCCCTTCTCCATCCTCACCTCCATCCCCATCCTCACCACCTTAATCTCCATCCCCACCATCTCCATCCTCACCACCCTCATCCCCATCCCTGTCTCCGTCCTCATTCCCGTCACCTGTTGGCGTGCTCGGCCGCGATCTCGTAGATGCTGACGTGGAGGGTGTTGTTGGCGTGGCGGGTGACGCCCCGCGCCTTGTAGATACGAAACTCGGCGGCCGTCACCGACTCGCCCGTGGGCACCTGGGTCAGGTCGAATCTGAACTCCTTCCAGTACGGCTTCGGGGAGAAGATGTCCCGGTCCTGCTCCACTGCGGAGGAAAGGGCTCAGGAGGCTGTGCCAGCACAACACCCCAATTTGTCCCAATTTGGGGATAAACCCTGCTGAGCTCTCGGCTGCTGCTGCGAATTCCCACCTCTCCTCTCCTGAGAGTTTCAATGCGCGTGTGCAAATCCTCCCTAATTTTGCACGCCCTCCCTGACTTTATCTTGCTGTAAACCCACCAACCTCCAGCCCTATTTCTTTTTTATTAATTTAAATTAAAACAATCAAATAAAAAGCATGAAGGCTCAGCTACGGCAGGAACGCAAAGAAGTTGCCACTCGCGCCGTGATTCAGGGGCTGAACCCCTTTGCGTTTCTCCAAAGGGTGAAAAACCCACCCAAAACCCCACAAGTTTTGGGGTGAGCAGAAGCATCTGGAGCAGAAATGGGGTTTTTTGCAAGCTTTTCTGGCAGCAGGTGCTCAGGGGACAAAGTCTGGACACCCCAGGGCCGTTTTTGGGTGTCGTGGGTCCCCTATGTGAAGCTTTGTGACCTCAACAAGACTGTGGGGAAATGTTGGGTCCCGGCTCTGTGGAAATAAACCTTCATTTTTTTAATTAAGTCCGTGAAGACACAAACAGTTTTTCTTTACAGTAACACAGCCCCACACGGATTCTCTAATATATAATTATTTTCTTCAAATCGGTCCTTAAAAACATCCCAGGCTGCCATGCCTGAATGTAATTAAAGCGATTAAAACTCCTCCCGCTTCAGGCACAAAAGCGATGTAACAAATCCGACCCTGGTGCTCGCTCTTAAAAATAACCCGAACAAATAAAACCAACCAAATAATTCAATATAGAAGAACACACGTTTTAAATGCCATTTTTAGCTGATTCCAGCGGGTGGAGGGGAACCAGCCTGAGTTTAATACATCGTAAAGCTGATGCCCCTGTTTGTATGGGAGGAGCGTCGCTCTGAGTCGAACGCTGAGATTTTAATGATGCATGCGCTGATTGTTTTATTTTCTTAGGTTTTTTCTTTTCTCTTCCTCATTTCTTTTTAAAACCCACATTCCCTGCAGCCACCGCTCACCACAAGGGATGTGCCCAAAAAAGCCCGCGGCCGGGCGGATGCGGAGAGCGGCAGCTGCAGGGGGAGGATGCTGAGGGAGCCGGATCCGGCCACACGGCCCTGGGGGGACACACACACACCGGTCCCTGAACCCCTCTGGGGGCTCCCCAGCCCTTGGCTGCAATTTTATCTCATCCACCGACCCATCACGGGTGGTTTAATGTTCCTGGGCCGCTGAGGATGCTGCTGAGACCATTGATGCCTCATGCAAAATCTTCAGATCTCCCAAAAATGCAGCTGTAGGAATCCCCCTTTTTATCTTGTTTCCTTTTTCCCTTTTTCTTTTCCCTTTTTCCCCTTTTCTCTTTCATTTTTTTTTCTTTCATATTTTTCTTTTATTTTCTTTTTTATTTTCTCACTGACAAACCCCACCAGGATGTCCCATGGTGGGGACACCCATATACAGACTGCTGTCCCCACCGGGATGTCCTGTGGTTGCTAAAGGGGACACCCATATACAGACTGCTGTCCCCACCGGGATGTCCCATGGTTGGTAAAGGGGACACCCATATACAGACTGCTGTCCCCACCGGGATGTCCCATGGTTGGTAAAGGGGACACCCATATACAGACTGCTGTCCCCACCGGGATGTCCCATGGTTGGTAAAGGGGACACCCATATACAGACTGCTGTCCCCACCGGGATGTCCCATGGTTGGTAAAGGGGACACCCATATACAGACTGCTGTCCCCACCGGGATGTCCCATGGTTGGTAAAGGGGACACCCATATACAGACTGCTGTCCCCACCGGCATGTCCCATGGTTGGTAAAGGGGACACCCATATACAGACTGCTGTCCCCACCGGGATGTCCCATGGTGGGGACACCCATATACAGACTGCTGTCCCCACCTGGATGTCCCGTGGTCGGTAAAGGGGACACCAATGTACAGACTGCTGTCCCCTCAGGTATTTTGGGTCACCTGGGTATTTCACAGGTCACCCCTTTGCTCCCTGGCACCAGCCAAGACCCAACCAAATTAAATATCAGCTCACAAACCACATCGATCACCACGGACCGAGTGGTTTTGGCAAAGTGATGCGGCTGTACCACCCGGGTGGGTCCAGGGATGGGCAGGGGGGTTGTGACACAGCCAAAGGGGTCACAGGGACCCAGTGACACCAAAAAAAGGCCCCTGGGGTGATTTTCAGCCCCTGGAAAAGGGTGAAAACCTTTGCTAAAGGTGCAGTTTGTTATGGAATTGTCACATCCATCAGCTGCGGAGGTGACGGAGGAGATGGGGCTGGGTGAAGCCCAGCGATGAGAAATGCTCATGGTGACGGCAATTAGCTGTGCGCCTTGACGAACAAAATGAGCTGGACTTAATAGCAACCTGCCGAGCATTTGGGCTGAGACACGAGGAGGGATCCCCGCTTTCCCCCCCATTTCGTGGAGCAGAACCAAGGCTCAAGCATCTTCTGCGCTGGCACGGGGTCAATGCAGCAAAGGAGGGTGATGGGGAGGATTTAATATCACCGCGTTTTCTGGCAAAAACTATGAAGGGCCACAAAATTACAAACCCTGCAGCAGGGGAGTGAACATCGCGCCCCCAAAACCCCCAGCGCTGCTTGTTGCAGGCAGAAAAGTGGGTGCTGGGGGGCGATGGGCCCTCCCCGTCGTGCCCCGGAGCCCGCGATTGATTGGAGCGGGTTGACTCAGCCACACCGCCAACCCTCAATTATCTGTGGGCGGATTATCCGGATTGCGACGAGACGCACTAAAAAAACCCCAAGCCAAGCTCTTTGCTCTCTTCGCCCCCCTCATTTGGCATTTACCGTCTTGCCCCCAGAAGCTGATGCATCTTTCCCCAAAGCCGAATGCCATGGCTGTGTTGTGTGCTCCCACTATCCCCCCAAAACAATTCAAAATCTATTATATAGGTACATAAATGTCTGTGGGGCCATGCAAGCCCTGGGCCTGTTGTCTCCCCATCGCTGCATGGTCCTGGTCCCTTCCAAGAGATGGAGGGGCCGGGGCTGCTGGCCCTTCGTCCCGCTCCCCAGGTTCTTTTTAGCTTCACTTTTTCATTTTGAACTTTCTCTGTTTCTATAAACTGCACATCAGTCGTAATTACCGGTCCTGGCTGCTCCCGATGGTCCCCATGATCATTTCAGACACTAAATTAAAAGGAAATGCCAGGATATTCAACCACATCAAGTGCTCTGCATCCTAAAATAGGTTTAAAGGAGGTGCAAGGAAGATGCTGCCCTTCATTGCTAGCAGGAAAAAATAAGCTCTGGAGGTTTTCTGAGGTGGGGAGAGATTTAACATTTATCCTGGATGTTGAGAAATGCAGCTGAGGCTCTGCTTTGTCCCACAAGTGCAAACTGCTCTGTCCCCCTCGGTGCTCCCCGGGACGCACACCCGGTAAAACCAGGATTTGCCAGAAAGGTGCCCAGACATGGGTAGAGTTGCCGCACTGATCCATCCACAACAGCTGCAGGAGAGTCTGGTGCTTCCCGGGCAACGCAGATGCCACAGAGGGAATCATAGAATGGTTTGGGTTGAAGGGACCTTCAAACGTCCCCCAGTGCCCCCCCTGCCATGACAGGGTCATCTTCACCAGCTCAGGTTGCTCAGAGCCCCGTCCAGCCTGGCCTGGGATGTCTCCAGGGATGGTTCATCCACCATCTCTCTGGGAACCTGGGCCAGGCTCTCACCACCCTCAGGGGTGACAATTTCTCCTTCATGTCCAGCCTGAGGAGAGGACGTGTGTGTTGTGGTGATCGTGGGGGGCTCAGGGACCCTGCAGCATCGCCAGGCTCCTCCTCGCCTCCCGTTACAAACCTCTCTGCTCCGTGATTACACCCTGAGCATCACTGTGACTCAGCCCTGGCCAAGATGAAATCTCAAAGCCCAGCCTTACCCCAGGCTTAAAAATACAACCCACCTGACTCCTTCAGTTGGCGCACAGAAATAGCACGGGGCAGGCTTATGGGAAGAGGTTTCTCTTCATGCAAACAGGATGGGACGGGCGGATCCAGCATCACCAAACTCAACCGATGTGCCCAGTGGCCACCCATCACCCGGGGGGGCTCGCGGCCGGGCAGGGTGCTCTGCCCGCCCAACCCGGGTTGTGTTTGTGTGCCGGGGAGGTTTGTCCTTCCCCTTCCCAGCAGAGGCGTGTTGTTGGGAGCTGCGCTCCCGGCCGGCTCACACAGGGCTACGCCGGGTAGCCGCGAGCAAAGAGGTCCAAGTGCCCAATGGAGCACCGACTTACCCCATTTGCATGTCCCATCATGGTAATTGCGCAGCAAATTACACATGCAAATGAAAGCTGGCCTTCTCCCATAAAACTTTATTTAATTAACATGAAGGGGTTGACGAAGCCACAGAAATCAAAGCCATTCAAATTGAAGGCTGGAACTGTGTTCTCCAACTCTCCCGGCTGCTCCATGAAGGGGAGCGGCACCAGCATCCCCAAGCATCCCACCCTGGTTGTCACCAAGTCCGGCCGTTTTAAAGCACTTTTTGGTGCCTGTGTGGTGCCTGGGTGTCCCAGCATCGCCTCCCTTGGTCCTGGTTCCCCTGGGATGCTGAGCACCTACAGCCCCAAGGGCTCTAGATAGGAGCTGGGTGCTGGGTCCTTGCTCCCGTCGGCATCACTGAGCCCAGGACACCGGCCACATCTGCAGCTCATGGCCCAGGATGTTGCTCTGCGCTCACTAACACCCCCTTATTCTGCACCTTGTCCCCAGCCATTGCACCAGTGCTCCCCCAAAATCCTTGGGCTTGGCCTGGACAGGGCCACCCAAACATCACTTAAAGCATCGAGCAGAAGCAGGAAAAACATCCGTATCCAAACGCCTGGTCTACGTAACCTGCTGGGTTCAGGTCACCGCAGTGCCTGCCCCCATGGGGGGACCCCTTGCACCCTGAGTTCTTACTGATGCTGGTTGGAAACAGCTCTGCTTTCACTGCCGCTCACACAATCGCCTGGAAACAGGACGGTGGATGGAGCCGGGCATTGCTCAGTAACCAGCTGGACGGGATTCCAGCAATAATTAGCAACCTTGAGGATTTTATTTTGAACTGTGATTCAGTGTCCCACCGCAGGTAATTCGGTCCACCCTGCTGCTGGCACGAGAGAGCTGCTGTCCTGCCTGCGCTCCCCGCTCGCTCTGCAACCAGTTCATATCTGCCCACCGAAATGGGGAGCGCGGGGTGGGTGACGCGTGTCTCTGGAGCAGGACGAGCCTGCCTCGTCCCCCCGCGGCTTCCAGCCTCCCTCTGCTGCCTTATGATGGAGACACCGTTTGGGGGAAGCAGCCCAGTCCGTGGGAACTTGGGGATGTGCTGACCAAGCTGTCCCACCGTGGTCCCAGCCCACCCTCGCTGCACGACTTTCCCTCTCTCCACTTTCTTAAGCAGAGCTGGGTTTTGTGCTGGCTGGGCCCGACCTGCCAGGACCGACCACAGCATCTCTCTCCCAGCACCCAGGGTACGGGCCCACGGCCACCGCATCCCTCACAGCCACTCTCCTGCTGCTATTAAGCTCAGCTCTGTGCAAAAGAGTCTTTGCTGAGCAGGGACGCACTGAGAAAGCACCCCAGGAGCGAGGGATGCTCGGGGCCGGCGGTACAACAGCTACAGACCCTGCCCGCAGCCAGGGACGGGGCTTGTTCTTCGGGGTTTGGGTCTGGGGGGGTTCGGCAGCCAGGGCTGGGTTGGCAGCGGGGCTCCGTGCCGTGCCCAGCCCGGCAGTGCGGCCGCCGCAGCCCCGAGCGCCCCGGTCCGACTGTGCGCTGCTCCCCGGTGCCTCCCAGGCGCTGCGGGCGAGGGCGCCGAGCGCCCCGGGCCGCTGCGCTGCCCTGTGCGGGGCTCAACCGCTGCGCCCGGTGCTCCCGAGACCGCCCGGTCCTGCCTCGATGTGCTGCGGTGATCCCGGTCCGGCCGTGCGACCCGGTCCCTCCGGTCCTGCCCAAGCCGTGTGGGTCCTGCCCGTTCATCGCGGTCCCCCGACCCCGGCTCCGGTCCCTCCGGTTCCCCCGGTCCTGCCAAAGCCGCCTATATCCCGCCCGCGCTCCTCCGTCTCCCCGGTGCCCGCGCAGGCTCCGGTCCTCCCGGTGCCCCCGACGTCCTCCCGGTTCCCCCGCTGTCCCCGCCGCTGCTCTCACCCATGTTGACGAGGCTGACGACCGTGTCGGCGCGGCTGACGACGCTGCCGGGCGGGGGGCTCTGGGTGCTGAGCCGGTGAGCACCGGTCGCGATACCGCCGCTTCATCCTCCTCCTCCTCCGCCTCCTCCTCCCCGGCCACGGCGTGGTACAGATCCAGCATGAAGAGCGGGGCGGCGGCGGCGGGGGCGCGGGCGGCGGGGGGGTTCCGCGGCCGGGGCCGCCCGGGCAGCCCCAGCACCGCCAGGATCTCCCGCTGCACGTCCCGCCGCTCCCCGCCGCTCAGCCGCCGCTGCAGGAACCCGGCGGTGTGGAGCCGGCGGCGGAGGACGCTGCCGCTGCCCAGCTGGCACAGCACGGCCACGGCCCAGAGCAGCGCCAGGGCCCCCAGCGGACCCCGGCCCGCCGCCCCCCCGCGCCCCGGCCCCATGGCACCGCCGCCCCCCCGCACGGTGCGGTGCGGAACGGCCCCGGGCACCGGCACGGCCCCGGCCCGCCCCGGCGGGGCGAGGGAAAGGGACGGTCCCGCCGGCGGCACCGCCCCGGCCACGGCTCCGGGACGCCCCGGCCCTCCCCGTCCTGCGGCCCCCGGGGCGCGGGGAGCATCGCTGGGCATGTGAACCCACGGGCAGCCACCCTGGGGATGCTCACCCTCGTGGGCACCCGAACTTAGGAACACACAAACCCACCAACACCCAAACGCGCAAAAACCCAAACCCATGAACTCCCAATCCCACGGGCACCCATCCCTAGGATGCTCACCCTCATGGGCACTCACCTCTGCAGATGCTCACCCTTGTGGGCAATCAAAATTAGACATCCACTCCCATTGACACTCAGCCGTGGGTACACATCCTCATTGACACCCAAACCCGTGGGTCCTCACTCCCATTGACACCCAAACCCATGGGCGCTCACTCTTGTTGACGCCCAAACCCACAGGTGCTCAGGAGCACCCAAAGCCATGAACACCCAAACCCACAGGCACCCATCACCCCTGTGGGCACCCAAAACCAAGTGGATCCACCCCCTCATTGACACCCAAACCCATGGGCACCCAACGTGTGCATCCAGCCTCACAGGCACCCACTTTGGCAGCACCCATGACCACAAACACTGACCTCACCGAGCACCCATCTCACCAACACCCAACCCCACCACGCACCTCGCTGAGAAACACCCACTCCAACACGCACCCTCACCAACCTGGGTCCTCACCTGTGGGCACCTGCACCACCGAGCACCCTCACCAGAACCTGTGCACCCATCTGAGCCTTTTAATTTGGGGGCTGGTGGTTCCCTGCTCCATTCTGCAGGGAAACCCGGGTGCAGACACTTCATGGTCGGCACATCCATCACCTCCCCGCATGGGATAAATGGCTCCATTTCTCGTACTTAAAAAGCTAAGACTGTAGAATAAAGTAGGAGGCAAGATTGTTTATTACCGCAAGCAATTTTAATACAAAAATGTGTCTGGTTTTTAAACAATTCATTGGTAGAGCTTCAGTTTTGCCTCAATTTCAACCAATTGAGAGAATCACACAGCAACACGGTCAGAGCCGGTGAGGAACAACGTTTAATAAATAGAGGAGCTCCGGAGAGCTCGATCCCCGAGCCCGTCTCCTGGTCACTTGGTCAGTTGGGTTTTATTACAAAGAAAAAGTAGCGTACAAAAGCGAGACAGGACTCGTAGCAAGTGTGCTGGTGAGACTCATTTCAAGGACAAGCGACTGTGCGTGTAAGTCCAGATTTCTCCTCGGAGCAGAGGTCACATCAATCTCAGCCTGGGTGGAAGTGGAATGACCAGTTAAATAATAAATAGGAAAAAGAAATACGCAGATAAATAGCAAATTCTGTAAGGAACACCTTGGGTCGGTCTCTTAGGCCACGGATGCAGGAGAATCCTTTAATTTGTAGGACCCGCCACCGCTAAGGGATGTATCAGTGATCCCATCTCACCAGCGTGAACCCCTCCCCAAACCCAGCACCGGTTCTTTGTTCGTTAAAAACTAAGTGCTCGGGACAGTATTTTCAAGACAGCAATTGCCATGAGCTTCGCTGTAGTGTGTGCAAATCTTTTTATTCAGTCAAACTCCGCTTTCTTCAGGTAAAACCACATTGCTTTAAAAAAATGGAAACATCGAGCCCCAAGTCCCCTCACCTCACGTCCCTCTGGTTGAGGTATCTGTGATGTACAAAAGAGTTCCTTGAACACTGCAGGATTCAGGTCTTGCTTTTTAAATATAATTTACCTTGCTGAGACAGCAAGTTCAGTTTATAAAGATGCATTTAGGAAACAATCCTAAAAGATAAAGCAGGTTCGCACCCTGCACCGCGCAGAAATCCTATTTATATTGTAGTTTTTCTTTACACTTTCACATCTTGACCTTTTTTGCTTCCTTTTTTTTTTTTCTTTTTCCTTTTTTTAACTTTTTTTTCATATATTTTATTACTTTTCTCCCCCATTTCAGTTTTCCAGGCCCCTCTCTCAACAGGGGGCACCGAGAGGCAATTTTTATCTACATAAATATTCACATGAAAATAGTAACTTACAAATAAAAAAGAACCAACAAAAAGAAACCCAAATAAGGCAGCTTCATAACACAACTTTCTTTTACACTTTTAACAATATAGTTTCTCCCATTTAGAATAAATATACATCCAATGTACGTAGCAGGGTTTAAAAACTGGACACAGGTTGGGGGGTTTTCTCGCTTTGGGGAGGGCGGTGGGTACAGTATTATCTCTTGGGGCCTGGCGTTTTTGGGGTGGCAGTGGTTGTTTTCTTGGACATGGTTGGGATTTTGGAGGGCTTGGCCATGCCCCGGCGCGAGCCGCCCTGCCCGCCGGCCGCGCTGCTCTCCGAGGTGTCGGAGCACGCCGACTGCGTCTCCAGGAGGTCGAAGTCGGAGGCGTCGCTGCCCCGCCGGCTGCTGGCCCGGCTGCCCGTGCGGCTCCCGGCGCGGCTGGTGGGACGACTGGCGGTTTTCTTGGGGTCTGCGAGAAGAGCTCAGGTGAGCGGATGGAGGAGGATGGAGGTTTCTTCCCCAGCCCCAAACCCACCAGCACCCCACCAAGTCATAGAATCATTTGGTTGGAGGAGACCCTCAAGATCATCGAGTCCAACCATAACCCCCCCAGCACTATCCCACATCCCTGAGAACACCATTGATTCCAACCATTAAACCAAACCCAGCACTGCCCCATGTCCTGAGAACCTCATGTCCGTCTGTCCAACCCTCCAGGGACGGTGACTCCAGCAGTGCCCTGGGCAGCCTGTTCCAACGCCCCACAGCCCTTTGGGGAAGAAATTAGCCCAAAATTCCAATTTGCAGTCTCCATTTGTGATGCTGAGGGTGGTGAGACCCTGGCCCAGGTTGCCCAGGGAGGTTGTGGATGCCCCATCCATGAAAACATCCAACGTCACATTGGACGGGGCTCTGAGCAACCTGAGCTGGGTGCAGGTGTCCTTGCTCATTGGGGTTGGACTGGATGAGCTTGGAAGGTCCCTTCAACCCAAACCATTCCATAATCATAGAATTATAGAATCATTTTGGTTGGAAAGGCCCCTCAAGCCCAGTGAGTCCACCTGTTAACCCATCCCGGTCACTGCGCCATGTCCTGAGAACCTCATGTCCGTCTGTCCAGCCCTCCAGGGATGGTGACTCCAGCACTGCCCTGGGCAGCCTGTTCCAATGCCCCACAGCCCTTTGGGGAAGAAATTTTTCCTAAATCCAACCTCAACCTCCCCTGGCGCAACTTGAGGCCGTTTCCTCTGCTCCTGGCGCTTGTTCCTGGGGAGCAGAGCCCGACCCCCCCTGGCTCCAAGCTCCTTTCAGGCAGTTCAGAGATCAGAAGGTCTCCCCTCAGCTCCTGTTCTCCAGCTGAACCCCCAGGTCCCTCAGCCGCTCCCATCACACTTGTGCTCCATCCCCTTCACAGAACATCTTGAGCTGGAAGAACCCATAAGTCCTCACACTGCAAAACCAGGACACGAGTGGGGCACCAACCTCCCAGCTCGCTGGGGGCTCCCTACATATTTGATATATTCTCCTCCAATTTGAGCAACCAAATAGGAAGAGCAGCAGCAGGAGGTTTTTTTGTGCCTAACTCACCTGCCCGACCGGTTTTGGCACCTGTAGAGACCGGTGAGGAGCTGTTACTGGTGTCCCCAGCCAGGGAGGTCCGGCTGGAGTGGAAGGTGGGTCGCTTCAGCTTGCTGCCCGCCGAGGGGGTCACCTTGGGAGGAAGCACACAGAGCATCGTTCAGGGGCCGCCTGAGCCGCCAAGGGGCCGAGAGCACATCCAAAATCAGCAGCCTCAGCAGAAACACTTTGACATTGGAGAAACGCTCATCTTAACGGTCAAGGAGAACACGAGCTGTCGTTTCAGCAGCGCTTAATTAAAATAAAAGGAAAAAAAGCCCCAAAAATTCCGAAGGCGGTGGCAGCTTGTGCGCTGCGGGCTGATGCGCAGCTGTGTGTTGGAAAAAGGAATAAAAGCAAAGCTGCTATCCATGTGGAGATGACAGCATCATCTGGGCTCAAAAGCTCTCCAAAGAGAGAGTGGTATCTTGCAAAAATAGGTATTTTAGCACCTGAGCAGCTCAGGACCGCTTTGGAAGGCCAAATACAACGCAGCAACTTGAGAAGCGTGTCCTGTTGTCCGGAGACATCGGCTCGGCCGAGTCGGAGGGACCTCGGCGGGCAGGTCCATGCACCCACCACCCAAATATGAGCACCAGTGGGACGCAAAACACAACGAATCTGCTTGGGTCGCATCCTGAAACGGTGCTTTCCCCGACCTTTAAGATGTCTTGAACGCAGATGGAGGGTTGGAAAAGCAGCTCAAGGGGCAGTTTGGCTCCCGCCGCTGCGGATTAAAGCAAAGGGGAAGGTGCTGGGCAGGGTGAGGGCACCCGGAGCAGCTGGGAAGGGCAGCTCCAGTTTCTATAACCCCAGAAAGCTCTGGGTTTGGGGCAGGAAAGCGACTGCCCGTTGTGTCCCCTGTCCCGGCATCGCTGCAGGGACGGCTCCATCCCAGCTGCATCCCTGGATAAACGTGCATTAACAGCGGATGATTTCCCAATGAGCTTTAAAGCAAGAGCCGGAGAGGTTTCCCTCTACTCCCTGTGATTTTTGGGAAACTTAGAAACCTTGAAACATCACGAAACTGGAGCTGCAATGAGGCAGAGGGGCAGCCGGGGGCATTAAAATCCATTAAGACGTGATTGCGAAGGTACCATTTGCATCACCAGAGATTTCGATTCTCGTCCTTGAACCTATTTTATAAACATGTTAACAGCAGCAAGCAGGCAGTTTAGGCAGTCGGGGAAGTGCTCCTGGCCTTCTCATGATTTAAAATCATTCTCTTTTCCGTGTGAGCACCACCGAGCGAGACGCGGTTGTCTCGCCAGCACCGCGAATCACCAGGAACTTCTCATCACCCATCCGCAAGGTCGGAAAGGTCCTGAAACTTCAGGGGAATCAAAATCTCAGCCCGAATTCACCCTCCTGGGAGCATCAAGCCGGTGGCAGCGCTGGACACACCAGACGTGCTTCGACACGGTG
This sequence comes from Patagioenas fasciata, assembly GCF_037038585.1. NCBI lineage: Eukaryota > Metazoa > Chordata > Aves > Columbiformes > Columbidae > Patagioenas > Patagioenas fasciata. Next base: position 3,967,948 of record NC_092544.1, on the reverse strand, counting down.
ATGAACACAAAAGGAAGGTGACGTGGTTACCGTGCATGCGCTGTAGCTGGTTTTCAAGTCTCAACTCGGCTGCTGGATTTCAATTCTAAAAAGCCAAACGTGGCTGCTTTTCAAAGCTTAAAAGCTGCTCAAGTTGAAAGCACAAGAGGATAAACATCGCTCTTTTGGTTTGCGAGTGAACTGCAAACCACCGTGCTTTATATATATATATATATATATGTATATTTTGGCGTTTTCTTTAATCCGAGTTTGAAACCCATGAAAAACGCTAACAGTCCGAGCGTTAGCGGTGCTACCAAGCGCTGCTCTATCACAAGAAAAGCGTTAAAACCAGGCAAAAAGGAGGGTTTGTCGTCGAGAGCGGCGCGGCGGCCGCGGGCAGGTCCTGGGGCTGCCGGCCCATACTCTACCTCGGCGCTCGGGAGCTGGAAGTCGGAATAATCGAATCCCCTCAGGGGGGTGCCCGCTTTACTGTTTATCAACCAGGGTTTGTCATAACATCGGGAGAAGTGATGTGGAGTCTGCGAAATGGAAAATCCAAGGAGGGGAGAGGGGGGGAAGATGGAAGTGAGTGAAATAAAACCAAAAGAAACGGAAAAGTATCTGGAACGAGGGGGGAAAACGGCACTAAAATGAAATGAGAAGTAAATGGGAAATATATAAATTAAAGTAAATGGGAAAAAAACCAAATATGATGAAATAAAACATGCATGCGGTGGGGAAGGAGAGACGATGGGTGATGGCTTCTCCCTGCGCCACGGCCCTGCCTGGGGGAGCACACAACCACAAACTGGGGCTGAAAACCCGTCCTGCCCCATCCCAGCCCACCACATGGACACCAGAGAGCAAAGGAACCATCCAGCTCCTCATCCCCAACCTTCCTCCTCCTCCAGCTCCCCAGGATAGGGTCTGGAGACCACCAGGATGGGGTTTGGAGGCCAGCAGGATGGGGTTTGGAGACCACCAGGATGGGGTTTGGAGGTCAGCAGGATGAGGTTTGGAGACCACCAGGATGGGGTTTGGAGACCACCAGGATGGGGTTTGGAGACCACCAGGATCTAAAGGAGAGGAAAGACGGGGCCTTCACGTGCGAACCCCACCTTGGCTCCGCTGGCCGGCGTGGCGGGGGAGGATGGCATGGAGGCACAGCTGTGGTTGCTCTGGCTGGCACTGGAACTGGATCGCGTCGGGGAGGCCGCCCGGGAGGAGGGTTTGGATCTTCGGCCTCGCGATCGGAAGGGGGTCATCCCCTGGGAGGCTCCCTCCGGCAGGATGAACTTCTCCCGGAGTTCGAGGTTGGTCCGTCCTCGTGCTGGAAGGGGCAAAGGAGAGGAGAGCTGAGGGTTGTGTGGGCCTGATACCAATACCGGGGCTTTGGAGGCCAGAGCTTACATAGGGTCTGTTGTGACAGGACAAGGGGTGACGGTTTAAACTAAAGGAGGGAGATTCAGGCTGGACATGAAGGAGAAATTGTTGCCCTGAGGGTGGTGAGAGCCTGGCCCAGGTTGGGCAGAGAGGTGGTGGATGAAGCATCCCTGGAGACATCCCAGGCCAGGCTGGACGGGGCTCTGAGCACCCTGAGCTGGTGAAGATGTCCCTGTCATGGCAGGGGGAGCACTGGGGGAGCTGGGGAGGTCCCTCCAACCCAAACCATCCTGTGATTCCACGGTCCCTGCTGGTGGTGTGTCCCACTCAGGTCCCATTTGCTCATTCACAGACCAGTTCTCCAACTCCAAACCACCTCAGTTGCATAAAACCAAGGAACCCTCTTACCTCTGCAAGGATCGTTCTTCACTAAAAACTCATCCAGGGCCATCCATCCTCCGCCGACGCGAACCATGACCGTGCTGCGCAGGATCCGGACCAGGCGCAGCTGCTGGGAATCGCCGAACTGCGGAGCCAAGGGGACACTTCAGAGACGGGGGGACACAACCGGGGACACTGGGCTCCTTCCCACAGCAGGCTGCACCAGGGCAAAGCCACTGGAAACGTCTGTTTGACCTGTTGAATACTTTTAAGGTTTCTCCAGATATGTTGTTCTGGAGTAAGCGCAGGCCAGTTCCAATTTACAGGAGTTTTTCCGCTGCGTGGTTTTAAGGTAATGAAACCACCCAAATCCTTCAGTTTTAACGCTGGAATGTTTTAGAGCAGCAAAGGAGAATTTGGAATTTGGACTTTGGATGGGTTTTCTCAGCTAAAATTGTAGTTTTTCCTTTTACCGTGAAGGAAATAGAGGCTGGCAATGCAACGACCCTCCTGGTGCAGCCCACATGGAAAACAGCCATCTGATTCATCACCGCCGAGCCAGAACCTCCCGTCACCAAGTGTGAGGCCCAGGGATTGCACTGAGCCTCAGACTTGACCCCACCAGCCAAAAAACAAGCCCCCGCCACAAGAGATCGCCCCGTGAGGATGTTTCGGTGAGTGCAGAGTGATGGGAATCCAGGCAGGAATCCCACAGCAATGTTGATTAGTGATTGCAATGTTCATTAGCGGCTTGAAACACCTGTGATTTCCAAGGAGCGCACCACGAATGGGAAGCATTTGTGTGTTTGTCAAAGGTCCCTAAAGCTCCTGGACGGTCAAGTCCAGGAATTGGGACCTGGGCAGGACCTGGTGTGGATGGATCCAGGTCTACAGAGCACCTGCTGCGATGAGAAGGTAAGGGAATCGGCCTTGGAAAGCAAAACCATCTTCAGAATGGTTAAAAATATGTTTAAAAAAGCAGCTGGGTGGATAAGAATGTAAAAACCAAGAGATTAAATGACAATAGAGAGTGCAAAGCCACACAGATGGGTCATGGCAGGAGGTGACGGCATCTCTGACCCTCCCTCCCGCGGGGCCGTGGGACCCTGGACTGCGCTTCAAGAGCTGCTTCTGCAGCAGGGATCACCAGGGACGGGGCAGTTCTCATCCCCACTGTCACTTTTATGTTCCTTTTCAGTCACTGTTGAAAATTCTCCTATCATCACTGTCTAAATGAAAACCAGAGCTCTCTTGGATCCGTCCGCTTCTGACATCCAAGACTCTTTCTTTTACTGGGCATGTTTTTGGTGGGGCATCATCGTTCCACATGCTAAAAAGAAGCTGCACCGTTCATCTCATGACGGGAACGGGGACACATGCGGGTTGCGGGAGCTCTGCTCCCGTTAGGAGTTACTCAGTGGGTACGGTGGGGATGAGGGTTTAATTATCGTTACCTACGGGATTAAAGGGGTGGACACTCGGCATTCTCATTCCACGGTGATTGCGACCCAAACCCACCCAGAGCCTGGTACAGCCGTACTTGCACCCCTGGGATTTAATCCAGGTTGCCCAAAGGGCACCCTGAGCACGAGCTCACCAGTATCCCAGTGCTCCTCACCAGTATCCCAGTGCTCCCCACCGCAGGATGCTGTGGTTTGCCACTGCTTACCATCAACATCCCTAATGTATCTGAGAAAGGAGCCACGGAGCGAAAAATCTCTTAAATTTTGTCAAATTCTGCTTTTATCCATTGAATTTTTCTCCTTTGTTTTGGGGTGTCCCCCCCCTCAACTTAAGCCCTTGTCTGGACCAGGCTCTGCTGAGCAGCGCTCACAGATCATCCTCCCGCAGCACCAAAACCAGAGCGAACGGACACACAAAGCTACGTTTGTTAACAAAAACATAGAGAAAGAGTTGAGAGACAGCATCGCAAGGCAAACTGTACCTGATTGCCGAGGAAGAACTACGGAGGGAGAGGAGTTGTGGGGGGAGAGGGGATGGGGAGGGGGAAGGAAAGTCCAGAGGAAGAGGAGGGGAAAGAAAAAACAAGAAAAACATTTATGGGATTAACAGTGCAATAATCATGACAACTGTTAACTGCGGGGAGTTAGAAATCCAGGGGGTTTATGGTATTTGGGTGGGAGAAGCTTGGGGCCGGTGCAGATTTGGGGGGGTGAGCCCTGTGGTTTGGCTCCTCCCGGTTGGAGCATCACCTCCAAAAAGTCATGGGCGGGAATGTGGGCAGCGCCGCCGGCTCCTTGCGCCGGTTCGACCTCGGGGAACGATTCGAAACATAAACAAGCCGCGTTACAAAGAGATTCTTTAAGGAAATTATTCTCCCTTCTTCGGGAGGCCGCTAAGAAAAACACCGGCGTAAGGCACACTCGGCCGCCAGCAGAAGTTCAAGGGCGGGCGCCGGCGCGGTGAATGCGGCGTTTCACGGGGGCCGGGCGCCCCAGAACAGGGACACTTATGTTCTCCTGATTTGGGGAACACCCTGGGCAAACACGGCTCAGCGGCTCCGTCCCCCACACCACGCTGGGCACCCCCAGACGGGGACCCCTCTCCGGGTGGGGAGGGGGAACAGGGTTTGTGCCGCCGGAGCAGGATTCGGCCCCCTCTGCCTTACCCGGTATTTGTTCTCGCCGATCTGCTCCACTTGGAACCTCTTGGCACACTTGCACTGGGCCACTTGCCGGGTGACCTGCCAGCAGCAAAGACAGGTAAGGGACCGTGATTTTGCACGTCTCCCCCCAAAAAGCTTGGATAACACACCCCCTTTCAAAATCACACCAGGTACTGGTGGCACCAGCCCATTATTTTAGCTCAGCACCACCGCAATCCTTTTTTCCCCTCCTTTTTGTGTTCCCCACTGCCGACCCGCACCCTGAGCCACCCGCACGCCCAGCGCCCGTCTCCTTGGGTGCGTCACCTCGTCCTCGATCTTGTCGGCGTCGGTGGTGGGGCGGTAGGCGTCCTTGTTGGGATGGAGAGCGGCCACAAACTCGTAGTAATCGATGTAGCCGTCGCCGTCACGGTCAAAGATGTCGGCAACCGCCGTCATCTCCAGTTTGGTGGTGGGGAACTCTGGAAGGGGAGAGAAATGAGGGGCTGATGGTGGGACCTGATCAGAGTCGGTGTGTCATCTGCATCTTGGTCCTTGAGCAGGGACAACCTTGTCACAGCAGGGTGGCCAGGGAGGGTGTTGGGCTCTGCTCCCAAGGAACAAGGGACAGGAGCAGAGGAAACGGCCTCAAGTTGCGCCTGGGGAGGTTGAGGTTGGATTTAGGACCAATTTCTTCCCCAAAGGGCTGTGGGGCATTGGAACAGGCTGCCCAGGGCAGTGCTGGAGTCACCATCCCTGGAGGGTTGGACAGACGGACATGAGGTTCCTTAGGACATGGGGCAGTGATGGGGATGGGTTAACAGGTGGACTCACTGAGCTTGAGAGGCTTTTCCATCCAAAATGATTCTATAATTCTATGATTATGGAACAGTTTGGGTTGAAGGGGCCTTCCAAGCTCATCCAGTCCAACCCCAATGAGCAGGGTTGCACCCAGCTCAGGTTGCTCAGAGCCCCATCCAATGTGATGTTCGATGTTTTCATGGATGAGGCATCCACAACCTCCCTGGGCAACGTGGGCCAGGGTCTCACCACCCTCAGCATCACAAATGGAGATTGGAAATTGGAAATTTGGGCTAATTTCTTCCCCAAAGGGCTGTGGGGCATTGGAACAGGCTGCCCAGGGCAGTGCTGGAGTCACCATCCCTGGAGGGTTGGACAGACGGACATGAGGTTCTCAGGACATGGGGCAGTGCCAAGGGTGGGTTATGGTTGGACTTGATAATCTTGAGGGTCTTTTCCAACTAAAATTATCCTGTGATTCTATTTTCCAAGCTCCTTTCAGGCAGGGACTTACTAGAGGCCAGGATGCCGTCGATGAACTCCTGCCGGGTGATCTTCCCATCTTGGTCTTTGTCGATGCGCCGGAAAAAATCCATGACGCGGGATTTCTTGTGGTTCATCCAGCGCATGTATTTCTTCCGCCAGACGTCGAAGTCGAAGTTTGCGAACTCCTTCAACTGGAAGAGAACCCGCGAGAGTCAGCCGAGGAAACCCCCGAAGGCACAGCACCCAAACCCACCCGCCCGGGAAGGGTTAGCTGGGTTAATCCAGACGACCCCCGTTAACGAGGGGACTTGGAGGAACAGGACACACAGCGCAGCCATCGACACGGGATGCAGCATCCCCCAGGGCGGGACAAAACACGCAGAGATATCAGCTACTCGCACATGGACACACACACACCCCCCTGTCCCTGCTCGGGCTTTTGGGGACGCTTCCTCGGCCGGGATTTCACCTAACGACTCGCCAGGGTCTGCCCGGGAGGAAAACCCATCGCTGGCACCATTTTGGGGACAAATCTTCCCTCTCCCTTTCCCCCTAAGCAGCCAGGAAGGGATATTTTGCTCATCTTCCAGGTAAGAGAGCGGCTGGGGCACAATCTCAGCTCTGCAAACACTGGCCCAGCCGCCTCTGATGAGCCTCTCGCCCCTCAATTTTAATGAACACCCCCCCAGAATGACTCCCACGACCCCACCAGCTCAAGCAGCTCACAGCGAGGTAACGCGACAATTTCTAGAGCTCTTTTTTTGGTTGTTCGCTCTAAACATTCTCGGGAGTTCAAAGCAACAAAGAAAAGAACATTAATACGTAGAAACTGAACTGACCTACAGCAAAAGCAACAAAAGATGAAAAAACCAAAAATAACCACTCACTTCTGGGCATAGCTGCTTTGTTAAGCATAAATGAAAACAAAAGTTCCATTAGATGTTGGGAAAAGATAAGAGACAGTAATTGTTAGACTAATTAGTAGGAGTAAAGCAGGCCTGGCCGCCGTTACTACAGATAGCGACTGCCGGGGCGCAAAGCGCTTCATTAACGTTAATTACAAGAGGTAGTTTTCAGAATGAATATAGAGCTGGGCAATTGAAGGGGCAGCAGTGATGTAGGGAACGCGGGCGGTACCTCCTCCAGTCTGTCCAGGGCATCGTTGAGCTTGCGCTGCCGCTCCAGCGCCAGCAGCCAGACCTGCTGCCAGCGGGCCGAGAGCTGGTTGATCCGCGGGTTCTTGGTTTCCGACTGGGAGATGATGGGCATGCTGGGCGGTGCGGCTTGGCTCAGGGATTTCCCTGCAAAACAAGCGAAAAGGAGTTGCTTGAGGTGGCCTTGGTGGGTTCGTTGAGTCTGTGGTTCAGGAAAGAGCAGCAATGGCATATATTTTATTATTGGGGATTCACGTTGGACGCTGACGTTGAGAAAGGATTTTAAATAACCCAAAACCTCATCGCAAAGCGGCTGCAGAGAGAAAGCGAAGCGCAGCGACAGGGTGTTTAGGCAAACGCCACCTGGATTGTCCCCTCCCAACAAGTCCCAACCGCCTTCCTGGTGGCTGTCAATGCGGGATGCCTCGTTAATTGATAATCACAGTTAACGAGCTTCCTATGCGTCTCATTTCCTCCACGAGCTGCATATAGAGCACAGACGTACTGTTGCTGCGGGACTTGTCGATGAAAGGCCCGTGGGGGGGCTCGGTCGCTTTCCTCTTGTACGTCTTGGTGACCCGGTCCACGTCTGGCTGTTTCCGTGTCATCTCCTCCATGAAGGACTGTCAAAATACGGAAGGGACAAGAAAACATTGGCAGTTTTGAGATGTTTTGAGTGTCTTTCTGCTCCAGACCCTCCCTGGGCCATGTGAAGCCTGCAGAGGAGATATGGGCAGTAAGCACCAGCGATGGGGTTGGTTTGGATCTGCCAGTGCTGGAGTTTGTCCCCTGAGGTGGCTTTGCTGCCAGGTGACAGCTCTGGTTGGGTCACAGGCTGTTTTCATAGCGACTTCCCAGAGAAGTTAATGCCTCCTCCATGGGGGGGGCAGGAATAAATGCCTTCCACCCCTCTCCCGGGTGCTCACCTGGTGTTCGGAGATGAGAGCTTTGACCTGATCGATATTTTGTGGCATGGAGTCCTGGTCCCGCTGGATCAGGGTCGTCTCAGCCCACTGGATCCAAGCCAGGAGCTCTTCCAGAAGCTCCGCGTTCGCCACCAGCTCGGAAAGCGCCGACTCCAGGCGCTGCTGGTGCTGCTTCGCCCACGTCAGAACCTGGTGGGGACGCAGAGGTGACCGTGAGCCTGGGCAGGACCCACGACCATGGGACAGACCTTTGAGCAGTGGTGATAGGACAAGGGGTGATAGTTTAAACTAAAGAGGGGAGATTCAGGCTGGACATGAAGAAATTGTTGCCCTGAGGGTGGTGAGAGCCTGGCCCAGGTTGGGTAGAGAGGTGGTGGATGAACCATCCCTGGAGACATCCCAGGCCAGGCTGGATGCAACCTGAGCTGGTGAAGATGTCCCTGCTCATGGCAGGGGTGGCACTGGGGGAGCTGGGGAGGTCCCTTCAACACAAACTATCCTACGGTTCTATGATTCTCCAATCCCTGTTGGGACCTCCAGCCTGGAGGACTCACCTCCTCAAACCTGGCCCGGATGATGGTGATCCAGTGCTTGATGGTGGTGATGCAGTCGGGATGGCAAGCGGCCAGGATCACCTCCCCCATGCCCACCGCCGCATTCACATCCACTCTCTTCTCCTCCACTTTCTTCATGAACTCCTGGAAAAGCCCAAATGAATCATTCACCGATATTCCCCCCCTGTTAATTTTTGCTCGGGTTGCGCTTCAGAGCTTCCCCGCTACCTTGTGCGTGTCGATGAGGGACTGCAAGGCCTCGGCGTCGTCGGGAAGCGCTCCCCGAAAGCGCAGGGACTGCTCAGCCTCCGACAGCCACTCCAGCAGCACGTGCACGGCCGTGCGGAACTCCTCCGCCTGTGGTGACAAGAGCACCGCGTTAGCCCTCCTCCCCAAAACGGGACCCTGCACTCACCGCCGGGAGCTGGAGAGACAACGGGCTGAAAGGACTTGAAAAACTCATTTAAAATGGGGAAAACAAGCCCTGCAGCACCAGCAGATGGGTCCCACAGCAACCAGCACCTTCCTCCTCTTCAGCTGCACTTAGGAACTAAATGCTTCTAAAACCAGCACAGCTATCTGTATTCTGATCACCGTGGCACCTTGGCTTTTTATTCTGTAAATTGCCTACTTGATATTAAAACTACTTAAAACTCTCTGACTTATTTTTTTTCAGCTTCAATCTGCGTCTCTCTTTTGCACTTGACACCAGCAAGCAGCGGTCTCTGATCGCCGTTCTGTTCCTGCTGTGCACGTCAGCGAGATCTTCTTGTCCTCCCTTTTCACATCAGCTTTTATCAGCTCTTCTTTGGGGAAAAGAATAAGGAAATAATTGACGCCAACCCACTGCTTTGCAGTTCTCACTGGTTACTGCTGCAGGGTTGGGGTGACCTGCTCGGCCAGGAGATCAGTCCCTGGGCAAAACCACCTTTGTCTGAGGTTGGTATTGACCTCTCAGTGCAAACCTGGAGCCCAGCAAAGCTTTCCAAGACCATTTCTACCCGCAGCTTCCTGCTCACCTGTTTCAAAGCCTGCTCCAGGCGGGTCTGTTTGGACACGGACAGCTTGCACACCGTGTCCCAGCGGTTGCTCAGCTCCTGCAGCTGCACCTTCACCCAGGTCGTGTCGTCCCGGCTGTTCTCGATGAGCTCCCGGCCGGAACGTTTGAGCACCTGGACCGTCCCCGTGCGCTTCCCCAGCTCCTTCTGGAAAACCTGGAAGGACAGAGGGCAGAAGCCGAGCGGGTGAGTCAGTCCCAGCGGGTCGATTCATGTGGGGAAAGAAAAACAGGGGGGCACATCCGAAATAGTCTGGAACGGGGGTTCTGTACCCGCACCAGGGATCCAATACACCATGGGTTCATGTCCATATCCATAGTTTATAGACACTACAGTTCAGCTAACTTTTAAAAACGAAACCCTCAGCATATCTGACTGATAGCATCTCAGAGGAGGAGAGCTCCATCTCCTCCAACCTTCCCAGCAATGTAAATGTTTCTTCCTACTTTTTTGCCCTATTTTTGTGCTCCTTGTCCACCACAGCAACGCAGAGCAGTGAGACGCAGCTCTGCAGCGAGGCACCAACTCCGGCTCCTCTGTCCTTTGGCTCCTGGGGACAAGCAGCCCCGCTCACATCCCAGAGAAGAGCTGGGAAAGGCGCTCTCACCTTGTGAGCGTCCATCAGGTTCATGACCAGATCCAGGTCACCATGGACTGGCTGGTCTTCAGCTAACTGGGGTTCCACCTTGTAGAGCCAATCCACCAAGGCCTGCAGCGCGTCCATGAACTGCCCAGAGAACAAGAGGGCTTCTTCCAGCTTGTGCTGCCTGGAAAACAAACATCCCCATGAGCTTCCATCAACAAACTCACCTCCGTTTGTCATATCCCAGTGACCCAACCACCCCATGAAATCACCTCCCCACCTCTGCTCTCCCCTTTGATAAGAGTCTTGGCATACGAGTGCTGTTGGCGCAACGTTGGGCTGGACTCACCTTTCCACAGATTTGCCGCACACCGTGTCCCACTTATCCCGGACTTCTCCCAGTAAATTGTCCAGCTTTTGAGTGTCATCTGCAAGCAAGGCCTTCTCCTTGAGGGCTCTGCCCGTCCTGATGGTAGTGTCATAGACGGGCTGCTTCCCCCCCAGCGTCTTCTGGAACTCCTGGGAAGCGGAGAGAAAACAAAACTGCTTCAGAAAGCCTGGCCTTGGCTCTCTGAAGACACACAGGGCTCATGAAGGTCCCCAGCTGAACGTTTTCCATGGTAGTGTAGGTGTGGATGAGACTTTCCCCTGTCTTGACAACAGAAATGTCACCCTGCTCCCCGCTCCCACCCAGCATCCAGCATCCATCCTGCCTGTGCAAAGCTCTACCTTGTGTTTGGAGAGCTGGAGCTTGATTTTGTCCGGATCGTTTGAAATCTCCAGCTCGGAGTCCAGGTGATTCTCTGCATCCTCCAGCCAATCAACCAGTTTCTTCCAAGCTTCGTGGAACTGCAATGAAACAGCAGCAAAGTCTGAAAGGTAACGCTGGTGGTGTTCCCAGTCCCTTTCTGTTCTTGGGACCTCCTGCTCTCCAAGGCTGACAACACCTTGGGCTCTGCCGCACCCTTCCCATGTTTCTCACCTGCTTGGCTCGCTTCCTGGCATCATCCAGAGCCCGTCCCCGCTCCACCGAGCGCTGGACGACCTTCTCCCAGCGCGACTGGACGCTCACCAGCAGGTTCTTGATCAACACCACGTCCTGCTTCTGACTGAGAAACTTGAGCTGGTTCCCGGTTTGGTCCAGCTCGATGATGCGATCCCGGTGAGCATTCACCTCGTTGGCAAACACCTGCGGATGGCAAGACGTTCTCCTGTCTGCAAGGGCACGTACCCGCCAGCACCCAAGGGTGCCACCTTCGCCCCCTCAGCTCAGGGAGCCGCTGGGTGCTCATGGTGCCGGTACCTTGTGCTCGTCGATCTGGGCCAGCACGGCAGCGAGGATGAGGCTGGCCGGGGGCGCGATGTTCAGGCTTTGCTCGGCCAGCGTCAGCCAGTTGATGAAATCCTGGAGGGAGTTCTGGAAATCCGTGGCCAGGGCCAGAGCTTCCTCCAGCTTCGCCTGTCGCAGCGGGGAGGGCGAAAAGGAGGGAGGGAAAACAAAGCCACAAGATGGAGAGTGAGGGCTCAGGATCCACGGTTCCGCAGACAGAAGCGGCCTTTGTGTCGCCGCCGAAACGTCCCTCGAACAGCAGCCTCATCAGCGCGGCAACGCCGCTTGTTTCCCAAGGGGAGGGGGTTTTGGTGAAAGCCATCGCTTTCTTTCAAAACAAGAATTGCCCCTGGGAGGGGGGAGCTCCAAGGGCACGCAGCAGCTGCTGTGTCCCCCCCAGCACGGGATCGCTGTGGGAGAGCGGCTCGGTGAACAAGGTGGGGGATATTTTGATGGTAACAGCTGCGGCGCAGCAAATTTATTCTGGGCCAATGCCACCGCGTCCCTTGTTTTATCTCATCACCGGCCAAAAGCCTCGGATGGAGGCAGCTCCGAGAAGGATTTGGCCCGCTGGCTCGCAGAGGACCAACAAAGGCTGCCTTTCAGAGCCATGGGACGCTTCTTCCCACCGATCCTCTAAATTAACCCAAAATGCTATTTTACCCTCATTTTTCTCTGTGATTTAACCAATTCCGACAACTATTTACATATATATTAAAAAAAAAGCAGCTTTATGCTCAGACAGCACCACCTGAAAGACAAACTCAAGCTGTGCAACCAAAGGGCTGTCCACAAATTGCCACCCCATCCTCCTCCCCAGCCCTGATGGGCTCCATCCCCCATGGGAAAGCTGAGCAGCAATGCTGGGAGCGACCAGCTCAGGGGACAAGGGCAGGAGCAGAGGAAACGGCCTCAAGTTGCACCAGGGGAGGGTGAGGTTGGATTTAGGAACAATTTCTTCCCCAAAGGGCTGTGGGGCATTGGAACAGGCTGCCCAGGGCAGTGCTGGAGTCACCATCCCTGGAGGGCTGGACAGACGGACATGAGGTTCTCAGGACATGGGGCAGTGGTGGGTGGGGGAACGGTTGGACTCGATGATCTTGAGGGGCTTTACAACCAAAATGATGCTGTGATTTCATGGCTCCACCAAATTACCTTTCTCTCCTCCATCTTGGTGCTGACCAGACACCACTTCTGCTCCAGCAGTGCGACGCTTTGCTCCGTCTTGGAGCCGGAGCCCGAGTCGTCGCGGTTCAGCAGCATCAGGCGCCCCTTGGCCAGCAGCTGACTGTACACGTCCTCCTTGGCTTTCAGCTGCCCATAGAGCTCCTGCGAGGGAGACATCACCCAAGGGATGGATAAAGAAAGAGCCCAAAGAAGGGCCATGACTCACTGAGACTCAGGGTGACAAGAAAATAAGCTTCAGGGCAGGCAGCAAAGTGACAGCCGTGTGTCACCGCGAGCAGGGACAGGTGCTTAAAGCATCATGATGCTTGTCCCAGGCATCAAGTGGAAAATTATCGGTAAGAAGAGAGCAGAGAAGCGCTCTTCTTCCCATCAGATAAAGAAGCAAGAAGCTTTGATGGTGATATTTGACAGACAGGAGCCTGCTGAATTAAAACCATTAAAAAGAAAATCTCTCCTAAGAAATTACCATGTGGGCATTGAGTTGTTCCCGGGCAGTTTCTGGCAGACCTCCTGTGGGTTTCGATGCCGACAATTGGCTCTCCATCCTCGTTAGCCACAGGAGGAAGTCTTCAATCTCACCATGGAAACCCTGGGCCTGTTCGGGAACATATAATCGTCCACGGATCAGATGACATCAGCCGCCATTGATCATGAGCCAGGATTAACACTGTGTTCGCTCCAAAAAGCAGATAAAGCGGCAGAGCTGGATGCAGCAGCGCGTTGGTTATATGTGATATACCCATAGCCACATGCGTGTGTCGGGGTCCTGTGGTGCTTTTCCCCCTGCACTGCGCACCGGGGAGGCCAAACCTCAAATCCTGGGGTCAGTTTTGGGCCCCTCACACCAAGAAAGCCCTTGAGGTGCTGGAGTTGAGAGAAGGGAACGGAGGTGGGGAAGGGGCTGGAGCACAAGTGTGAAGGGAGCGGATCTGGGGTTTAAAGGAGGTTGAGGTTGGATCTGGGGAACAATTTCTTCCCCAAAGGGCTGTGGGGCATTGGAACAGGCTGCCCAGGGCAGTGCTGGAGTCACCAGCCCTGGAGGGTTGGACAGAGATGAGGTTCTCAGGGACATGGGGTAGCGCTGGGGTTGGGTTAATGGTTGGACTCAATGATCTGCAGCATCTCTTCCAACCAAAACAAGTCTATGATTCCAGGCAGGCTCCAAACCACTCCAGGGTTAAAAGTTAAGTGAAAAACCTGCCTAAAAATGATCCCATGACTCTCTAACTTCTTCCCCACTTCATTCCCCCCCAAAGCGAAGGGGATGCGGACCCTCCACAGCAAAGCACCGCCCCAAGGCATCTCCCCGACCTGCTGGAGCGTGGACTGCAGCTGCTGCTCCCTCTCCTCCGTCTTCTGCAGCACCGACTCCCAGCAGGAGTTGAGCGTCTCCAGGCGGTTCCGCAGGCTGCTGGCGTCATCCCCTGCGCTCGACTCCAGCAGCTCATTGCCCGCTTTGTTCACCGTCTCCACGGTCGCTTGGTGGGCCAGGACATCGTTCTTCAGCACCTACACGGGACACGGTAGCAAACGTTGGATGTATCTTTCAAACACTCATGGACTCAAACCAACCCAAACCCTTCATGAGAAATAAAATCCTGCAAAGGGAATGGATTAAAAATGGGCCTGGAGCGGGAGTACTCACATGGTGCTTGGCAAGTTCAACCTCGATGACTTTTGGGTCCCCGTTGATGGGTTTTTGCGCGTCGAGCAGCTCCTCGGTGTGGGTCAGCCAGGCCATCAGCTCCGCCAACGCGTGCTGGAACTGGCCCAGAGCCAGGAGAGCGGCTTCCAACTTGTGCTGGGCAAGGACAGGGATGGAAAAGGCAAGTTGAATTCGGGAAGGATGGAAAGCATCCCAGCCAACTTCAACCTTGCGCTTGTGAGAGCCCAGGGCTTCTCCCTACCTGTCTGTGAGCAATTTTCTCGCCCAAATTCTCCCAGAGATGTTTCAGCTCTGTCAGTGGTTCCTTTATGATGTCTCTGTCTGTCTCATCTGTAGCTTTTTTTAGCATCAGTTCACCTTGGTGATTAAGCTTTTCCATCTCAATCTGCTGCTGGTAAACCTCCATTTTAAACTCCTGCCAAAACAAGCCGGACAAAAACCAGAACAAAATGAATCACTGGAGCGTGAGCCCCGTGATGTGAAGCAAGCGCTGGAGAACTGGTCCCGCTGGTACCTTCATCTCGTTCATCTGCTCCTTCACGGTGTTGAGGTCCGTGCCGACAGCAGACATGTTGCAGAGCTTGATCACGGCGTTATCCAGCCAGTCGAACATGGCCTGGATGGGGTGAGGACACCGTTAGCAAAGGGAATGGTGAAGCGTCCTCCCCCCGAAGATAAATCCCATCAAATATCTGGATGGTGGGATGGAACCCCCTGCTATGGGACAGGCTGAGAGAGTTGGGGTGTTCAACTGGAGAAGAGAAGCTCCAGGGAGACCTTACTGCACCTTTAAAAGGGGCCAATAAGAAAGATGGGGACAGACTTTTGAGCAGGGCCTGTTGCGATAGGACAAGGGGTGATGGTTTAAACTAAAGAGGGGAGATTCAGGCTGGATATGAGGAAGAAATTGTTGGCCCTGAGGGTGGTGAGAGCCTGGCCCAGGTTGGTCAGAGAGGTGGTGGATGAACCATCCCTGGAGACATCCCAGGCCAGGCTGGACGGGGCTCTGAGCACCCTGAGCTGGTGAAGATGTCCCTGTCATGGCAGGGGGGCACTGGGGGAGATTTAAAGGTCCCTTTGACTCAGATTATTCTGTGATTCTATGATGTGCTGTTCCTTGGAGCTGGTTGTCGAGCTCAGGCTCTATCAGAGGCTGCAAACCCTCGCCCAGGAGACATTTTCTGCTTTGCATTTGTGCAAATGCCAGCACATACCAGGGACAGGACTCGCAGGGGTGTTCCCAAGCTCTACCCACCCCGCACCAACAGCCCTGCCTCTTACTTGCAGCGTATCTTGGTACTGCACCGCCGACTGCATGGCTTCTTCCAGCTTCTCCAGCCTCTCCTTCCACGTCTTGTTCAGATTCTCCCACGCGTTGTTCATCTGCGGAACACAAGATTGCCCACCAAATTCGCCGGGCTCTTCGACCAGAGCTCCCACTTGCTCCTATGTGATTTTATCTGCTGCTTTTCCTACCTCATCAATGCTCTTTTTCACTTCTGGTTTCTCAGTTTCGCCACAGGCAAAAATCAAATCAGTTCCAAGGAGTCGGATGAACTCCAGCTCTTCGTGCAAGCCGTCTGTCTCCTCTTTAATAGTCTGCATGGAACACAGAGACAAAAGAAAAGTGGTTATTATTAAACGCTCTTCCAAAATTGCCCCGTGAACAGGAGGGTCCTTCCTGCTCACCAGCATCACCAGCATCAAACTAGTTTGCTCCCAGCTCTGGCCACAGTGGAAACAGCGCTGTGTGTAGGGGTTGGGGAATAAAATAAAGTAAGAACATCTGTATTTGGGTCGACATGTGCCTGAACTGCCTGGCTGAAGATGTTGTTTACAAGAGATGTACTGTTTACAGGGTATTTTGTCAATATAGGAATTAGCTTTTGAGACTCTGAAATTGCAAAGCAAAGTGTTTATGAAAGGGAAACAGCAAGGACCAACTTAGCAAAGCACAAACAACCTCGCTCCCCAGTGTTTGAATCAAGTCAAACCCACCTGAAGTGGATTTCACCACTTCTTCGAAACAACCAACAACACACAAATCCAAACCCATCCAGCTTTACACTTATCTCCGGTCTAACCAACATCTAAATATACACTTCCCACGCTCGACAGCACTTGGGTGCCTTCGAGTGAGACCGGGAGCAGAGCCGCGCAGACTTCTGCACTGAAACACGTGGGCAGCCAACTCCGACCAGACGCGTGATAAGCTTCCCAAAACAGCCACAGATGAAGTGATTTAAGCATCTTTTCCTTGTCTGGAACAGGATGTTGCTCCAAATTGCAATGGAAATAACATTTCGTAACCCAGCTGCCTACAAAAGCGTTTTGCAGCCGCTTCTGGCCATGTTGGTATCTAAGATCTGGTTCAGTTGAGCTCACAAACTGGTGCAGACAAGCTCCAGCCCCACGGTTCTCACCTCCGCCGCCTCCACCTGCTGCTTGATGATGGAGGGGTCAATGCCGGGGCTCTCCAGGTCGTGGACGATGTCCTGTGTGTCTTTGATGGTCGTCAGCAGGGCTGCCATGTCGTACCAGAACTTCTCCGCGAGCTCCAGGACATCGAGGAACTTCATCTCACGCTCCTCTGCCCGAGCTTTGATGTCCTCCCAGAAGAAGACCATCTGATCCAGCTTATCCTGGATGACTGAGGAAGGGCAGGAAAGCATTCCGTGAAGAAGGAAACCCTTTTACAACTCAAAACCATTTTGCAAACACCTCCCATTTAGAAACAGCCAAGAGAATATTCAAATGGGAACTAGAGACAACCAGGACTATCAGAGCATTAACTTGGGACATGAGAAACTCCAGCTTGCAGAAATAAAGCCTTTATTTATGTGCAGGCAAGCTCGGGGCAGATTTGCCCACCCACTCTCCATCCAACAACCCTCTGTTCTGGCCACCTCTAGCGTGAAGTCTACGCTCGGTCCATGAGCCGCTGTTGAGCTGCCAACTAAGGTGCCAATTAGTGCCAATTGCGCTGATGGGTCTTTTTGTGCTGGAGATGTCCCGTCCTTCCATTAGATGCTGAATTGACACCAACAAATCATCTCACAGGGGCCACCAACGGCGGCCACAAGAGAGCAGCTCTGGGTGAGCGCCCGGCTGAGCTGAAACCTCTGCCTGAGAAGCCACAAATGGTTCATTTTCCTCTGGCTGATGCCACCCTGTCTGCTCCACATGGAAGCAGATATTTCCATACAGAGGATTCATCCTTCCTCCTAAGGCTGGGAGACCCTTTGAAATACACCCCTAGGACACCAAAGCCTCCCCAACAGTGCATTTGGTTTGGAAGAGACCCTCAAGATCGAGTCCAACCCAACACTGCCATTAAACCATCAGCCCAAAACTGACCCCAGGATTTGAGGTTTGGCCCCACCAGCACCCAACACGGGGGGAGATGGGTGCTGTGGGTTCTGGGGTAGGAGACGCCGGACGCTGCCACCAGCACCTCCTGTTCGATCCACCCGCAGGTACCTTTGGCCGCCAGATCCTTGTCCGCTCCCTGCGATCGGCCGATCAGCTCTTCCCCGCGGCGTTTCAGGGCCTCGAAGGACGGCTGCAGCTTCTCCAGCTCCACCGTGGCGTTTTTGTTCTCGCTGATGCACTCCCGGATCTTCTCGACCTCGGCGGGGATGAGGGGCGGCATCCGCAGGCGGGACGAGAGGCTCTCCAGCGTCTCCAGCATGGGCTCGATCTTGTCGTGGAACTGGAGGAGGACAAGTCCATTAGGGTAAGATACAACCCAGCAACACTGCGTCGCTCCCTGAGTGTTCGCAGCCTCTCAGAGGACAAAGATGGTCTGCAACAGCAAATAAACCTGCAGCCTCCTGTTCTCCTGCCTCCGCTTCCCTTTGCTGCACCAGCTCGAGCTGGATGGACCCACAGAGCTGGCACAGGCAATGGGGAACAAACACGGCAGCAACTTATCAGAGGTTCAACCCCATAAAATGCACAGTTTGCTTGCTGCCTTGCTTTTTGCAAGCAGCGTGGTAAAAGAACCCAATCACAGAAACACAGAATGGACTGGGTTGGAAAGACCTCAGAGATCATCAAGTCCAACCCTTGGTCCAACTCTAGTTTGTTCACTAGATCACGGCACTAAGTGCCATGGCCAATCTCAGCATCTGTGCAAAGACGGTGCTGGAAAAGCGCCTGTGTTTGGTGCGGAGGGAAATCATCTCCATTTGGTGTGGAGGGAAATCATCTCCATTTGGTGTGGAGGGAAATCATCTCCATTTGGTGCAACAGCAGCAGGAATTGCAGCGGGCAGGGCTGGCGGGAGCTGCGGGGAGGCTGCAGGTGCGGGAGCAGCGAGCTGCCGCAGAGCCGGGACGTCACCAAAGCAGAACCAGAAAGCCAGGAGTGAGACAGGAAGGGGATCTAGCAGGATTTATTACTATTATTTAATATTTCTTTTTAAAGAAAAGTCAACTTTGGCCTTAAAGACCCCAAAACCATCCCTGCTGGTGAACACAGCCCTGCTGGTGTTCACCAAATCCCAGGCTCTACCAGCAGAGATGAGACGGGTTCTCGGTGCAAAGTTGATCGGGGGCAACAAGCAGGAGCAAACCGGCAAGTCCAGCCAGAGCAGGGAGCTCCAGAGCCGCTCCGAAAGCAAAACCTCCGCTTTGCAGGAGGCATTTCCCAGCAGCATTGCCCACGGCCCCGACCAGGCGGCAACACGACAAAAGCCATCTCCGAAACGGGGTTTTTCAGGCCCGCCAAGTGAGTTTTTAAGCGCGTTCTCTGCTGTGCGCGGGCCAGAAGTCAAAGTCTGGGTGGAAAACCGAATTAGGCCAAAGGAAGAGCGTAAATGAAGATGGGGGGCGGTGGGGCTTACCTCTGTAATCTGCAATGGTGGGACGCGGTCAACACAAGAATGAAATGGGACCACGTGGGGAGGACGGGCGGCAACACACACAGACAACACATTCCACAATGGGGGTGGGAGATGAGACGGGGAGGGGGTGTGGGGGGGAAAAACTCGGAGTTAATACAAGTGCAAACCAAGAGAAGTGACTACACAATACAGGAATAAACAAAATAAACACCCAGACGCGACAAAACCAACTGTTCTACATTAACACAGGGCGGAATGGAACAATGAGGGGCTGTAAACCCTCGGTGGTGGAAACTCTTCACCGCTTTTTTGGGCTTTAGCACCTACGGTCTTTGCCCTTTGCTTCACATCTCCACGCCTTCAGCCACCAAGAGATGCTCGGGCCCTGGAGAAGACCCTTTGCTCTCCCATACAAAGGATCCCGTGGCTGTTCGCTGCACACACAGCTTATCAGAAATGAAACTTATCTCGCCAAGCTCTTTAAAGAGCCTCTCCGGGCCCTTCTAACCTTGGGTGGATGCCAAAACAGCCCCGTTTTGAAGGAGCATCATTATCAAGGTTGTAAAAGTTTATTACCCTATTTACTACGTCAGGATTCAAATGCCTTCACCCCTCCTTTCCCAGCAGGAAAATCCCCCGGAGGCATCTGACCACACTATGCCTTGTAAAGGGTTTTACAACCCTACCACTCGGGATAAAACCACGTTTCAAAGCACATGGCTCCCCCAGGGGACCGTGACGACAAGATTTGGCTGCTTTGCACCCCGGCGTACCTGGGTGGACTGCGAGACGGCCTCGTCGAGCGCCAGCGCCCGCTGGCACACCTCCTCCTTGATTTTGGCGTACATGGCCTCGGCCGTCGAGTATTTGTTCTGCACCATCTCCCCTTCCTCGGGGTTGAGGTCCTTGAGCTGCGGCCCGATTTTCAACAGCTTGTCAATGTGCGGCTTGTGTTCAGCAATGGACTCTCGCAGTTGCTAGGGAATAGGATGGGGGATGTTTATTTAGGAATCTATCGAAAGCCACTGCTTGTTTCAACACTCCGGGAGCAGCGATGGTATCTGGTAGCGAAGCCTCACCGCTCATTGCATGACCCGGCGTCTGCCAAGCACACGGCGCTTGGATTTTCCATACACGTCCATGGTTCAGCAGCCGGCACCGTCCTGACCCCCCCCCAGCCCCATGGGAAATGGCTGAGAAAATGCACTTTGCAGCTCGCTACCCTAAAAGCAGAAAGAGGCTCTGCCCCACCACGAGCAGGCGGGGATGCGAAGGCTGCCGGGCTCCCTCGGGCGCGAGCTGGAACTCTAATGGAACGAGGGAGTCCCACGCGGCGCGATCGCGGGGAGCTTGGGGGACACGGGCAGCGTCCCAAAAGAGAAGAGAATGGGGGGAAAGGAAATCAGGGGAAAATTGGGAAAAAAAATAATCAGAAGAATAAATAGGAAGAAAAAAAGGAAAATAAATATGAGGGGGAAAAGGAGGGGAGGAGGGGGAAAAGGAGGGGAGGAGGGGGAAGAAAAGGAGGGGAGGAGGGGGAAGAAAAGGAGGGGAGGAGGAAGAAAAGGAGGGGAGGAGGAAGAAAAGGAGGGGAGGAGGAAGAAAAGGAGGGGAGGAGGAAGAAAAGGAGGGGAGGAGGAAGAAAATAGGAAAAAAATAAATAGGAAAAAAATAAATAGGAAAAAAATAAATAGGAAAAAAATAAATAGGAAAAAAATAAATAGGAAAAAAATAAATAGGAAAAAAATAAATAGGAAAAAAATAAATAGGAAAAAAATAAATAGGAAAAAAATAAATAGGAAAAAAATAAATAGGAAAAAAATAAATAGGAAAAGGGTGCTGTCAGCCCTGCAAGCACTACATCTCCATTTAAGACAGAAGAACTGACGGCACAGGAGACGTGAACGCCGCGTCCCCTCGTCCTCTTACCCTCATGTCCTCCTGCTGCTGCTTGAGCTGCTCGTGGTCGATGGCCGGGGGCGGCAGCTGCGCCAGCAGCGTTTGCGTCTCCTCGATCCAGGGGTTCAGCTCCTCGTAGGTCTCCCAGAACTGGTTGACCAGGACCTGGGCGCGCTCCAGGCGCGCGTACCGCTCCGAGTTGAGCTGGCTCACGGCTTCGTACTGCCGCACCAGCGCCTCGGTCTTCTCCTGCAAAACGCACACGGAAAAGGTTAAAAAGGGATGTGAAAGGGCCCAGGAAAAGCGCCAGCTGGAAGAGCAGGAGGTGCCTTTGGTGGCTTTCCATGCGCACAAGCTGTAATTCCAATTAAAGCAGCCTCAGAACCCCCCCACCCCATCCTCAAACGTTACAATAAAAATACGCAATAAAGGAAAGTAATAAATGCAAAGAGTTTTCTAACGCTGGTGGGAATTACTGAGGATGGAGTCATTTTAAAGCAGTTCAGGCTGTGGAAGAGCCGAGCGCCCGTCTTCCAGCGTGGTAAATAGCAGAGGGAGCTCACCTGGAGAACGGCTTTTTGCTCCTCCCCGCACGTCCCGAAGATCTCATTGCGCTGGCTGAACAGTTCATCCATGGAGTCTTTGTGCCGGATGATGTCGATGGAAAAAGCCTGCAGAAACGGGCAAAGGAAGGGGAGAAATCAGAGCGGGACCCTGCGCCAGCAGAGACCGCGCAGAACTCGGCACAGGCGTCCTGCCGCGCGCCGACAACCTGGCTGAAAATGCTGCGTGCTTTGCTCCTGACTCATCTACATCAACCTCGCTCTTTTTGAAGGCCCAAAAACAGCTCTAGGAATGAGGTGTATCAGGCAACTTCCACAGCCAGGGTCCTCAAAGCCCCACCACGTTAACCCACCCAAGCGATGCTCTCCAGAACTGCATCTACCAATAATTCTGCCATTCCCAAGGTCCACACGATAAACAGCGGGAAGCTGAGCTGAGCTCAATTTAACTTAATGCTCGACGTTTCAGTCCCCCTCCCTCATAATAATGTCTTTTTTTAAAATCCAATAAGCCTGTTCACTGCTCCGATTGCCGAGACTGAGAAGGGAAGAAAAGGGTCGTTTATTTAAAGTGCACGTTCTTTCAGGCATGAGCTCATCTCAAAGATAGAAACAAAAACCACCCCAGCGTCTCTTTGTTCCATGTCTGGCTGCCAGGGGGGAAACGAGGAGTCCCCCACTGCAAGGAACAATGAGCAAAAAGCAAATGTAAAAGCACACTCATTAATCAATATATACATTTCCCTAAACCCTTCCCAGGCAGAGCCCGTTCCAGCGGCTGCAGGAAAAGCCTTGGGAAGGAGCAGCTCTCTCTCAAGCATCCATCTGCTCTAACCCATCGTGCAAAGGTCTTGGCTCCTGCAAACACACAAGAGGCTTTTTCATTTAGAAACCAAACACTTCCTTTCTTTAAATCCTTTTTCTCCCTCATTTCTTTTCCTTTTACTCACCAAGGACAAGTGCTGCATCTCCCCCAGCGCCACAAACCCCAGAAGCTTCTCCAGGGTAAAGCCAACCCCTTCTAAACCCAACGCGCATCCATCCCTCCTCATCCCCGAGTGCGCACGGACCTTCTGCACCTGCAGCTGGGCCGTCGTCTGGTCCTGCTCCAGCCGGATGGGACCCAGAGCCATCAGTTTCCGTGTGGTCTCGGCCACCCAGGCCAGCTCCGCATCAGCCGCCTGTTCATACTGGGAGAGGACACAGCGCAGGTTACAGCACACAGCAAGCTGGGGACGGCGGGAGACATGGGGGGACCCAGCGGGATGCAGGGGACAAATTCCTCACCCGGACATGCACCGGTGGGGACTTTGGGGTGGACACAGGTTTGCGCTCTGAGGGGAGCAGCAAAGCTGCCCCACAGCTCCTGGTGTTAGTTCGGGGGCACAGAGCATCACTGCAGCACAGGGGAGCCACCGCCTTTCTCTACACCCTCCCTGCCCATGGGAAAGGGATGACTCTATTTTACACGCTGATTTTGCTCGCACGTTCAGCATTGTGGAGTCCACGCTCAAAGCCAGCGAGGGCAGTTAATCACCACACTCCACAGCCTTCAGTCTGTGCAGAACAAGACCTTTTTGAGACGACCATTCACCTGGAACAAACCCTTGTGCTATCACAACAGAGGGTGATGTTTTTCCAGGCCTGAATGTCACCTGTGATGAGTTGTACACCATCTACAACACCCATGCGAGCAAAAGCCCGCAGGCAGGATAACACGGGACCGCCCTGGAGTTGTCCCCTCCAAACTACACACGACGGGATGAGTCAGAAACCAGCCCCTCTGACATAAGCCATTGGTGGGACCAGTTAATGCCGTGGTGTTGCTGATGGCATCTGGCCCTTGCGTTGGGCTGCAGCAGTTCCGATTTGCCGAGAAACCCCATCAGCCTCCAGCTGGGTTATTCAATTACCTGTTGAGATCTCTGAATAGCAGCATCGATTTCTTCCACCCTCTGCTTGATGGTGTCGCTGACCAGCTTGTAGCGCTCGTTGGTGTCCGACACGAGTTTATCCAGCCCCTCGCGCGCTCGCCAGGGCACCAGCTCCAGCAGAGCTCGGCTCACCTCGTTCACCGTGTCCAGGACGAGCCGGTGCTCCATCACCTCCTTCTTCAGCTCCTGTGGAAGGGAGATGTGTTTGTCTCAGTGTTCCGCATGTGTCACCCCTCTCCAGGTCCCTAAAACAGCAGCAAACCCCCACCAGCTCCCATCCTCACATCCCCACCAGCTCCCACCTTTTGCCTCTGCTGGAACTGGGGGATCTGCTCGCCGGCAGGGGATTGTCCCCCGCTAGAAGCCAACTCGTCCTCCACTTTGCTCATCCAGCCGGTGAGTTCCTCGTGCGTGGACTGGAACTTGGTGGCCAGCTGGCGAGCCTGCTCCAGCGTGCGCAGGGCCTTGGAGCTGGCGGCCGTGATGTCCGAATAGCGGGTCTTGATTCCATCCAGCTTCTCCTGGATCAGCAACACCTCCTCCCCTGCGGGGGCAAACAATGCTGGGCTGGGGGCTGCAGGAAGGTTTAAGTAGCCACCTGCCCCATTCCCTTTACAGCCAGGAAGCCACTCTTAGAGCTGATATTTTCTACCAGTGTAACGTCCGCTCCTCCCTGGCAAAGGATGGAAGCGGGCCGTGAAACCTGGCTTTGCCACAAGCCTCCAAGCCACCACAGCTCAGCTCTCAACTACCGTGTCACAGCGCCCAAAGAAAAGGTCCAAGTCGCTCTTTAACTGCTATTTCCGAGAGGACAAGAAACTGCAAGCCAAATTCTTTGTGATCGCTCTTCCTGCTACGCGGCTCCCACAAGGACAGAGGTCCGTGCATCTGCTCCGAGCAGACCACATCTGAAGGAAACGCATCGCCCCGACCTTTCTTCCCACTCGTAAACATAAACTCACACCCACGTGGCAACAGCAGCAACTGCTCAGTATGGGAAAGCGAGATTAGGAAAGGGCTGGGGGTATTTTTAACCTCTTTCCACGTGATTGAGCAGCTGGATGCAATGAGCAAACCCTCCCTTGCGTTGCGGGGCCGCTCGGCGCTGAGCGGCATCACACGGGCGGTGGGAATCACCCGCTCACTAAGGTTGGGACTTGGGATTTACTAAGCTGGAGTGCTTGTGGCTCTGGGTGCAAACCAGCTGCTCTGAGAGCATCCGAAAGGAAATTAGATGTGAGGGAGAACAGCCTCCCCTGACCAACGTATCGCTGCGGAGGACAGGGGGCTTCCCACACCCCTTGGATGGGTCAGGGGGTGCCCAGCAATTCGTGTTACCTGTGGTTTGCTTCAGAAGAGCTTGCCCGTTTCTAATGGCTTGGTCCACGTTCTTCTTCCTGTTCACAATTTCCTCATTCAAAGCCTGGAGAGAAAGGTAAATTTGGGTTAGTTATCCTTCTGCGGGCAGGTCCACATGTCCCACTGGCCAGAGATGCTACGGGGAGCATGAGCTGCTCCTGCTGAGCACGGGAGGGTGGACAACAGATCCGATGCTTGTCTAACCAACCTTCTCCAGCTACGGGAATTATTGGGACTTGTAGGACCAAAAGACTCAAATCTTAGAGCAAACCTGTCCAGTCATCCTGATGTGGGAACTATTGGGACTCGTGGGACCCAAAGACCTGAATCTTAGAGCAAACCTGTCCAGTCATCCTGATGTGGGAATTATTGGGACTCGTGGGACCCAAAGACTCAAATCTTAGAACAAACCTGTCCAGTCATCCTGACGTGGGAACTATTGGGACTCGTGGGACCCAAAGACCTGAATCTTAGAGCAAACCTGTCCAGTCACCCTGCTATGGGAATTACTGGGACTCGTGGGATCCAAAGACTCAAATCTTAGAGCAAACCTGTCCAGTCACCCTGCTATGGGAATTATTGGGACTCATGGGACCCAAAGACCCAGATCTTAGAGCAAACCTGTCCAGTCATCCTGCTATGGGAATTACTGGGACTTGTGGGACCCAAAGACTCAAATCTTAGAGCAAACTTCTCCAGTCATCCTGATGTGGGAATTATTGGGACTCGTGGGACCCAAAGACCCAAATCTTAGAGCAAACCCACTGGATACAACGCGCCCTTGTATCAGACATCACCTCCCTGTTTTCAAGAGCGGCCCCGGGCAGCGGAAGCAGACGGCCTCCTCGGTGGCCAGCCTGGCTCGGAAAGCCCACCGGCCGTTTGAAGCTCTTGTTCTTGGAAGCAGCATCCCACTTTCTAAAGGCACGGGGTGGCCAAGCTTGCTCAGACATTGTTCACAAAGCAAATGAATCATTTGAAGTTTCCCCCGGGAAACCCATGTTTTAGGGCCACGATTATTGTTTCTTTGAAACACATGAAATCTCTTTACACTCCTCCAAGCCTAGAAGAGAACCAAGGGCCGAAGGAGCTTTGCGAAATTAAAGCCAGGCGGGGAACTAAAATAAAACCAGACAAATGCGACAAAATAAACAACATAAAACGATGGAAGAAAGAAAAACGGAAAATACCAGCTGGTCGGCATGCTGCTTCTGCAGGACGTCCCGTTTGTAATCCTTTACGGATACCAAGCTGAGCTTGTCCTCCACCTCAGCCAGCCAGTTGAGCACCTCCACCTCCTCCTCCCCAAAGAGCCTGGCGTTAGATAGAGCCTGGTCCAGCAGCGCGGCCTTTCGGCAGCACCGGTCCTGGACCTCGCCGTAGCGGCTCTGCAGAGACTCGAGCTTCTCTGCCAGCAGCCTGCGCTCAGCGGCGCAGCTCAGGGAGGAGAGGGACTGCCCGACGCCGAGCGCCCGAGACACGTCGGCCACGTGGCTTTCTATCTCGTCCGCTAGAGCCTGAATGGCGGGAGGATAAAACGGACAACAGAAAGGGAAGAAATGAGCGAAACAAATGGATTAAATAAAAGAAACAAACATAAAAAGTAATGAACGCAACTGAAGGGACGGAGACACAAAAGCCGCCCGTGAACGGGTGGATTGTATCAAATAAAAAGGGGTTTAAAAGAAACACAAGAACGGGAATGGGTTTTGTATGTAGAGGCAAATATGTGCGCTGCACGGTGAATCACACCCTGTGATTCTGCGAAGGTGTAAAGACACCGGTTTAATATTGACCCACGCTGATGGCTTAGGGTTTGCAGCTCTGTACGTAAAGCCTGGATAAGTCCTGAACACCTGTTTGTACTGCCCCCCCAATAATAAATAAATAACAGTAAATATACTAAAGAAATAATAATAAATAAAATGAGAACATCTGTATTTGGGTCGACGTGTGCCTGAACTGCCTGGTTGAAGATGTTGTTGACAAGAGACGTACTGTTTACAGGGTATTTTGTTAATACAAGAATTAGCTTTTGAGACTCCAAACCAAAGGCAGAACCACCCGCCCCAGCAGGACCCAGTGACAGCCCCCAGCAGCCCCTGCTCCCACGCAGGTCCCACCTTGTGCCGGCTGATCTGCTGCTGGATTTTGGCTGTTTGGGTACCGATGGGCTCCGAGTTGGCCAGTTTCTTCTCGGTCACCGACAGCCAGTCCGACACGGGCTCCGTGGTTTCGTGGAACTGTTTTGCCAGGACCAGGATGTCCTCCAGCTGCTTCTGCCTGTGGGAAGAACAGTTTGGGTTGAAGGGACCTTCAAATGTCCCCCAGTGCCACCCCCGCCATGACAGGGACATCTTCACCAGCTCAGGTTGCTCAGAGCCCCGTCCAGCCTGGCCTGGGATGTCTCCAGGGATGGTTCATCCACCACCTCTTTGGGAACCTGGGCCAGGCTCTCACCACCCTCAGGGCAACAATTCCCCCTTCATGTCCAGGCTGAATCTCCCTCCTTTAGTTTAAAACAATAACCCCTTGTCCTTGTGGCTGGGCTCTTGGTGTTTCAGAGCCCGGCACCGGTACAAGTCCTAGATGGACAATCCATCTAGTTGGCAGTGATTTAAACACTAGGAGGTCAAATCTGTTCCTCAAAAGTCACTTTATAACCTCAAATATTAGCTTATGTAGCAATCAGCAACCCATAAATAAGATTCAGGCAGCAGAAAGGTGTCAACAGGATGTTGCTGCTAAAGCTAAACGTTAACGCTTAAAGGAATAAAAATAACATCCCATCCCCTGCAGGGAATTTATTTAATCTGAGCTCTTCCCTGCCATTGTAAACCAGCACTATCAACTTCAGCTCCCCAAACAGGCTTTGATTTCTCATGTTTTCCAGCTGTTTCCACGTTTCCAGGATGTATCTGCACAGGAATCCCCGCCAGCTCCCCACGTGTTGTAACCCCAGGCTCCGGGGGCACCGTCAATTGCCGGACGAGCTCGTCGCCGCGGTTTTTGGCCGGTGGGACAGTTTTCCCCTCACCTTGCAGCCGCTCGGCCCAGCAACCCGGCCCAGCGCCGCTCCAGCATCTCCAGCTGACCCACGATCTTGTCCCGGTCGGCGGGCTCGGCCGACTGCGCGATCCGGCCGCCCTCCGCTTGGATCATCTCCACGGTGGCTTTGCGATCGTCCAGGAGTCGCTGGAGCAGCTTTAGAATCGGAAATGGAACATGGGGGGAGATAAAAGTTACCAGATTGGATCAGTCAGAACCTCGTCTAGCCCTCAGAGAGATCCAGGCTCTAATTGTGGCTGAAAAGTGCCCTAAGCGCGGGACTGAGACCAAAGCCAGCCCAGCGGGACGGCCTCTGCCATCAAAACCAGTTCAAAAGAAAATAAAAACACTATGTCCTGGGGACAGCAGGGTGAGCATGAGCCAGCACTGGGCCCTCGTGGCCAGGAAGGCCAATGGTACCTGGGGTGGGTTAGAAGGGGGTGGTCAGTAGGTCAGAGAGGTTCTCCTGCCCCTCTGCTCTGCCCTGGGGAGACCACACCTGGAATATTGTGTCCAGTTGTGGCCCCTCAGTTCCAGAAGGACAGGGAACTGCTGGAGAGAGTCCAGCGCAGCCACCAAGATGCTGAAGGGAGTGGAGCATCTCCCGTGTGAGGAAAGGCTGAGGGAGCTGGGGCTCTGGAGCTGGAGAAGAGGAGACTGAGGGGGGACTCCTTCATGGGGATCAATACGGAAAGGGGCAGTGTCAGGAGGATGGAGCCAGGCTCTTCTGGGTGACAACCAGTGACAGGACAAGGGGCAATGGGTGCAAACTGGAACACAGGAGGTTCCACTGAAAGATGAGAAGAAACTTGTTGGGGGTGAGGGTGTCAGAGCCTGGCCCAGGCTGCCCAGGGAGGTTGTGGAGTCTCCTTCTCTGCAGACATTCAAACCCGCCTGGACACCTTCCTGTGGAACCTCAGCTGGGTGTTCCTGCTCCATGGGGGGATTGCACTGGATGAGCTTTCCAGGTCCCTTCCACCCCTGACATCCTGGGATTCTGTGATTCTGTGATGCTTTAGCTTTTGGCCAGCCCTGAAGTGGTCAGGCAGTTGGCCTAGATGATCATTGCAGGTCCATTCCAACTGAAATACCCTCTTCTAAAAGCGATTCAAAGCGCTTCCGCACCAGAGAGACTTCCCTATCACCCCCCAAACTTATCAAGTTCTTCAGTTGCACTTTAAATAAATTTCCTCTTCAAAGCCTCAATATATCAGACCAAGCCTCGCTAAGAATTCGTTCCTAAAGCGTTTGACCACAACCACACTTGAACTTTCATCCGCGGGCAGGCGCCGGGCCCAGCTGTTATCTCTGCAAACACCGGCACGCCTCGCGTTTGTTCTTGTCGTTTGTACATTGGTTTTGTCCAAACACCCAAACCGGTACCTACAACGCCAGCTTGTTCCTGACACAGCACAAAATAACCCCAAACAGGGCTGGAAAAACACGGCAGACCAGCAAAACCAGCAGGAAACTTCAGGGCAACAAAGTGACGCTGGTGATTTAGATTATGTGAGGGTAAAGAGCTACCATGGAAGAAGCATCACAGTATCAGAGTATGTTTGGGATTGGAAGGGACCTCAGAAGATCATCCAGTGCAATCCCCCCATGGAGCAGGAACACCCAGCTGAGGTTCCACAGGAAGGTGTCCAGGCGGGTTTGAATGTCTGCAGAGAAGGAGACTCCACAACCTCCCTGGGCAGCCTGGGCCAGGCTCTGCCACCCTCACCCCCAACAAGTTTCTTCTCAAATTTAAGTGGAACCTCTTGTGTTCCAGCTTGATCCCATTACCCCTTGTCCTATCATTGTTTGCCACCGAGAAGAGCCTGGCTCCATCCTCATGGCACTCACCTTTTATATACTTATAGACATTAATAAGGTCCCCCGTTAGTCTCCTGGATGAAGCACGTTTGTGAACATGCCAGCTACGCTTTATCTTTAGAGCTGGACCCCCAAAGTATTGCCTGGCTGCCACCGAGCCAACCGCTTGCTCACTCACCTTCTGCTCCTGGATCTGGGCTTTCACCACCTTGTACTCGGCCGAGGGCGGTTTCTGGTTGGAGATGAGCTCCTCGGTGTCCGCCAGCCAGCTCAGCAGCGGCTCCAGCGCGTCCTGAAACTTCCCGCAGTGCAACAGGGCCTCCTGCAGCTGGGCGACTCTTTGGGCCACCTGCACCCCAAAAACAACCCCATTGCACCGTCAGGGTAGCGATGCATCCACATCGGAGCCTCAGCTCCCCATTCATGACCCCTTTCTTCTCCCAGACCCCAATGGGGCCGAGAAAACCCAGTTACAGCCCCTCTGACCTTCTTGTTGAGGGTGTTCCAGCGGGTGTTGATTTCTTCCATGTCGTGCTCCAGCCCTTGGACGTCACAGTTTTTGCCGGCGCTTTGGATGAGTCCTTGACCAACCCCATTGACTTGTTGTAGCTTGAGCTGGAGAGGATCCACTTGTTCCTTCTGGAACAGCTGGGGATGGGAAGGGTGGGACATAAAACATATTTATAACCCGCTTGGTGCTCTTTTGGTCCCTCCATCCTCCAGTGAACACAGTGAATACGCTGCTTGCACTGATTTTATTAGAGTTGTGCAAGTTTTCTAAACACCTTTTCTAAATACCCTCCCCTTCACCCAGTAACATGGATGTTGCAGGTTTTTTGCACAGCTTGTGATTAATAAGGACCCACCTTTGCTTTTAAATGGGTAAATCCCCTTTTTCCAAGGCGGAGAGAGCAAACTGGGGAAAAAATGAGAGTGTTGGCTCTGGTCAGCCACCCGATTGGGAAATAATGCTCCTGGGGAAAACCCGAAGCGATTCTTACAGTGAAGCCATTGAGAAGGGAGACCTGACATCACCCGAGTTTTGTTAACCATGAAATTACAGACACCGAGAAGCTCGCTGTGTTTCGAAAGACAAAGGCAATAGGCAATTAATGCGCCAGGCGTTCAGCGCACCACATATTTGGCATGATCCTGCCTGAAAATCCTGTGGGGGAAAGCTTTTCAAAACCAATATTTGATAGGGAAGGGGGAGGAGAGTGAATGAAGCTCCTCATTGTAAAGAGAGGCAGCAGGGAAATCGTGTTCCTGCGAGGGAGATCGGTGTTATCAGAGCTGTGGATCTGCTGTAAGGACCCGTGCACGGTCCCTCTCCGGCGCTGAGGGACAAACCAGAGCGAACAGCACAAGCCCCTGGAAAAGGGACCGGAGTCCTTCATCACTTGCTCTGGTCCCCTGGACCACGAGCCCATCCAGAGCACAGGTCACCCGGGCAGCACCAGAGCGCTCGGCCCTGTTGCATCATTTTCTCTTTGGAAAGCGGTGGGATCGCAGCCAGATGCTGCTTTCTCAAGCGTCCTCCTCCCCACGTGCCCGAGAACACATTGAGACATTCCCACTAATTCCCATTTGGATGCAAGACCTCTCCTCGCCCAGCAGCGGCTCCGGGACGCCAAGGCTCTCCAGACCCAGCAACGCTTTGCTTCTGAAGGAACACAAGGCGTGCAAAAGCCCCCAAACACACCAAAAAACCCCAAATGCACGCACAAAAAGTTCCCTGCCTGAGCAACAGAGGCTTCCTTGACTTTCTTTGCCCCGTTCTTAAATAAAAAGCGATATTTTCCAAGCGGAGCTCAGCTCCTCGAGGGCAGGGAGGCATCACCGCGGGACACGAAGCGAAGGGGGTGCTGGCAGATGCTGTGCAGAACTGTTTGCTCAGGGAGAATTATGCCACGGTTATAAAAGAGTAAATGGTGACATGAAATCACCGATTCCCGGCCGCTTCTCCCTCCCCTTACTGTTTATAGATGGAGTTGGCTGTTGAGAGCTGCCAAACCCACAAAAGGAGGAGGCTGATAAGTCTGGCATGTGGGGCTGGGGCTGGGCCCTGTGCACGCTGCAAAAACAAACTCCAGGGATTTGAAGCAGCAGGGAAAGGAGGGATTGAGAGCCCGGCCATGGGCACCTGCAACACGGGAATCACCCAAAACACAACTCCGTACAGCCCGAGAGCCACAAAGGTCATCACACAAACAGCCTGAGGAGCCAGAGTGTTGAATACACTTGTTTTTTCCCTGCTTGTGAACGATTCCAGCGATTGAGCTCATTAACCTCGTTGTGACTCAGCTTTAAAACAAGTATTTAATGAACACCTTTTGCAAGGGGAAGCAGAGAGCGTGTCTGGGTGAGCAGAGGGACATCTGCTCCACCGCTCCTCCTCCTCTTCCTCCTCCTCCTCGTCCTCCTCGCTCCCAGAAAACCTTCCTAAAGCACCCCCTGGCTTTCTGCTTCCCCCATCAGCTGCGGTGCTTAACCCCAGCGCTGTGCTTAACCCCAGTGCTGTGCTTAACCCCAGCGCTGCCGAACGCAGGGCCCGGCGCAGACCCGGGGCCACCAATGGCTTCTACAACATCTCAACATGGGGGAAGATTTACGGGGTTAACAACCACATGGAAAATATCCGACCAGCGAGGCCAACACCAAATTTTGGACAAGAGACGGACAACGGCAAGCACCCAAATCTCTATTTTTCATCGCTATGGTCCACACTGGGTGCCCCATCCTGTGCTCACATGGACCCCCCCATGTGAAAGCATCTCCCCAAGCCCCTCCACACGCATTCCTTAAAAGAGTGACACAGCCCAAAGGATGAGTAATTGCTACCGAATCGGGATTTTCGGCGCTGAGTAACTTCTGATGTCTCCTTAGTGAGTTTTCTCCCGATCCAGATGGCCGTAAATCAGCGCTCGGCTGTGGGAACCTCCAGCGCCGAGGGCTCTCCAGGCGAAAGGCATCAGCACAGCACGGGAAAGCAAATCCCCAAACGCCAGAGAGAATTTCAGCCCCTTCCTGCGCACGTTCGGAGCCTCAGCACCTTATTGCTCACTTAACAAGCTACAGAAAGCGGTGACTGCACAGGACAGGAATTATCCGCACTTAATTTCTTTTGCAGGATTCTCCCAATATATTTTCTGCCTCAAAGGCGGGAACCACATTGCCAGGATGCGGCAAAGAAGGTTTTTCTGAAGTCTGTGATTTACATCTGAGTGACTTTATATGCCAAAAAAGTTGAAGACAATAGTTTAGATAACCACCGATAGCCTTTTGCCTCCTCTACTTATAAAAACACACAATTCCCACAGCCGGCTCTTTGCCTGCCAAATTCAAGCCGGCTTCGGGAGGGGGAGGATTTCAAAACCTGAACCCCGTGGATCGTGGACGTGAGTTACCGAGCACGGTCCCACCTCCCGCCCACCCCCAGCGCAAAAGAAAGCCATTTCTGCACCTGAACCCCCGTCTGCGAGCGCCTGAGCAACAAATACCTCGTTATCCGGAACGAATCCATCTGGCAGAGCGGGAGGCCCCTCTGCGATGGCAGCGGCGGCTGAGGGTCCCTCCGTGCCCATGGGCACCTCCCCGGGGCTTTGGGGACGGGGGGTTTGTGCACCCGGCAGCACGAGCAGCTCAGGGGTGAGGGGTCGGAAGGCAAAGGGGGGACTGTCCCAAGCTGCCACCTCCACCGCGGGCGCTGTCGCAATGGGGTCACCCTCCAAAGCCAGCGCTTTGGTGCAATCAGGCTCCCCCAGGGGTGGCACAAGCACGTTGGCAAAGTCGTCTGTATCTCCCAAGGCCGCTGCCAGCGGTGTGGGGACACCACTGAGGTCCCCGACACCGGAGACCAGCAGGTCGGCCGCTTCGGGTGGCACGGTGGTAACAGGCACATCAGCAAATGGCGGTGGGGCAGCCAGCAGCTCTGCCACCGCTAAGGGCATGGGGACAGTGGTGGCATCTGGAGGTGGGTGCTCAATGCATAGTTCCTCAGCATCCACGGTAGGATCCTCGGTGGCTGGTGCTGTCCCCAGGGGCTCTGGGACAGCCACATCCCCCAGTGCTGATGGGTTGGCTGGGGGATGAAGCCCCTCGACATCCCATGGGGTGGCATCGGGGACAAGCTGCTCTGCAAAGGACAACATGCTGGGGAGTTCTTCTGGGGGGTCCAGCGCCATGGTCCGGCACCGTGTCAGCGGCTGGTCCCCCCAGCTGCAGGCAAACAGCAAGTCCAGGTCTCCCGGCTGCAGGACGGCTGCCGGTGCCTCCCCGTGCGTGACAGTCACCTCTGCAGGGGACACATCCGCAGGGGTCCCCTCGGCGTGGGCAGCCCCTTCCAGAGCCGGGTCCTGGCCCGGGGGAACCACATCCCACAGAAGGTCCTCGGGAAGCGCCAGGGATGCGGTCGGAGCTTCGGGGCCCAGCTCTGATGCAGAGCCGGCGTGGAAGGGCGGTGGAGAAGCCTGGTGAGCATCCCCGCTTTCTGCCAGGTGAGTCTGGCCCTCAGCTCCATCACTCTCCGATCCCAAATCTGCGGCTTCTTCCTCAGAAACCAGCTCTGGGACATCCCAGCTGGGGAGCTCTGTCCTTTCAGGTAGAAGGTGACAGGTCCCTGATGGATCCGTTCCCCCCACATCACCCTTATGGTGCTGTGGAGGGGACTGTGGCTCCTCTGCTACCGTGTCAGGAGCTGGGGGGTGGCATGGGGACACTTGGCCAGGACAGGTCTCCTCAGGGAGCTGTGATGCTTCACTGTCATGGTCCAGCAAGTCCTGGTTATCTTCACCCCACCCCACCGGAGCGCTGGGGTAACCAGCTCCCTCCAAGCCAGAGGCTGGATGTGCACCCAGCTCAGGAGATGACATCCCACCAGCCACCAGCACGGCCACCATGCAACCGTCCACCAGCTCCAGGTCCACCAGCGGGTCAGGTTCATCCTCCGGTGCCGGAGAGCAGGGCTGGAGGGAGCCCGGCCCCACTGCGGCCATGGGGCTGGGGGACGTCTCTCCATCCGAGTCCGTTGGGGTGACAGCCGACATGTCCCTTTCTGAGAAGGGCTCTGTCGCCGGCTCCAGCGCACTCAGCACCTGCGAGCTGCACGTGACATCAAAGTCTTCCAGATCCGACACAACGGCAGAGTCTGAAGCGCTGATGTCCAAAGGGGCCGTACGCTGAGACGCCTCGACCGCCGTCCCAGACTGCTTGGTCAAATCTGGGTCCAGCCCCGCCGAGTCCATCGGGGAGGCCTGAACCTCCTGGCAGGCAGGGACGGCCCCATCGTCCTCGTTCAGACACTGCTCCTCCAGCTCCAGGAACATCTGCACTGAGTCCGTGTCGGACAACTCGGGGACGGCGGGGCTGGCTGAGCGCTCCGAACCCGGAGCAAAGTCCTCGGCCTCGCACGGCACCGCTGCGTCCCCGGTACAGCCCGTGCTGCTGGGCAGGGGGCTGCCGGCACCCCCTGGGGACGTGCAGGACTGGGAGGTCCCTGGGCAGGGGGCAGAGCCATGCCCTGGAGCAGCAAATTGTTCCCGTTCTTCAGAAATATCTGCCAAGCAACAGCTCTTCTTCTCCTCTGCCACCAGAACAGCCTTTCCTCTCTCTGACAGCGTCGCCTCCTCCCACTCCTCCATCATCACCCAGCGCTCGTCCTCCTCAAATCTCAGCTCCGACTCCGTTTTCTCCCTGAGATTGGAGGTGATGAGAATATCCAGTCCCGCATCCAGCAGCTCTTCGCTAAGGCACGGAGAGAGGTTGACGTTCTCCACCGTACAGTCCGACTCAGAGGCCTCCAGGGTCTCCTGGCGCCCGTCGTTGAGGTTTCCCTTGATGAAGTTCTTCCTGGCTCGTGGCCAGGTGGCACTGGGGATCTGGCGAGCCCTGGCCAGGTCCCCAGCACGACCGCGACCATCGCCGGTGTTCAGCAGGGGCTGGTGCTCATCCCGGGGACCGCCGTAGCCATCCATGCTGAACTGCTTGGCCGTCAGAACCTCCGTCGTGCCGGATGACTTGGAGACGTGTTCCAAGGTGAGGGACTCGGACATGGGTTCGCCATGGTCGGGCTGGCCGGTGTGCTCGGCAAGCATGGCGCTCGACTCCCGCTTATCCCGCAGGGAAGGGTTGGAGGCACCCGCTTCCGACACCTCGCTCAGCGAAGCTCCCATCCTTTCTGCAAATTCGGTGAAGTTGGGTGGCATGAAGGACTTCCACGACCGCCGGTTGACGTTGTCCTTCCTCTCGGGGTTCGGTCGCCTCCTCGGTGGAGCTGGAGCGGGCTTGGAGACATCGCTGCTGAGCTTCAGCGCGTCAAAAATGACTCGCTCATCCAACTTTTTTGGTTCTGGCGCCCTGGACTCAAAGACGTTGCCAGCTCCCAGTGTCCCGTTGCTGGATATGGTGCTGCCATCCCCCTTGCTGAGGGTGCTCTTGGAAAGCTGGTTGAGCTTCGATCCCTGATCGATTTGCTCGTTAATTCTCATCGTGTCGTATATCGACCTCTGGGGCACGTAGCAATCCTCTATATAACCATCCTCATCCTCGCCCTTCCCCAGGCAAGTGCGGTTCTGCCGTAAACAGTCTGGCCGGCTCAGTGGTTTGCCCATGCTCTCGTCCTTACGGGTGACAAAACCGCCCCGGTAACCTTTCGCCCGCCACCGCGGGCAGCATCACACGGCCAGCAGGTCCCAAACCCACCACGAAAGACTCGAATCCCAAAGCAGCGACGCTACGGGGACGGGAGGGAGCACCAGCAGCACCGCGCCGGCTCAGCCGTCCCGAGCGGCGAAACGACCCATCTCATCCCCCAACCCCCTTAAAAAGATCCCATCCATCAGCAAAAACCACCCAAATCTGACCGCTTCGATAAAATATTCCCAACCGCCG
The DNA here is from genome assembly GCF_037038585.1 of Patagioenas fasciata. NCBI lineage: Eukaryota > Metazoa > Chordata > Aves > Columbiformes > Columbidae > Patagioenas > Patagioenas fasciata. The sequence goes on along the minus strand of NC_092544.1, from coordinate 3,931,496 downwards.
TTAGCGACAGCAAATCCGCGGAAAGAGTTTGAAGCTCTTAATTTCTCCTGTCCGCCCTTCTTTAATAACAAAGGCACTGCTTGTCCCGGCCGCTCACGTTTCGCAGCCCGAGCGGCGAGCGGCTCCTCGCATTTTTTTGCTGCCCAGCTTTAAGTCCAGCTGGTCTGAATTAGCCTCTCCCCCCGACTCTCGTGTTTTCATTTGAACTGAGCTTGTCAGCGGATATTCGTGCAAGTTTAAACACAGGAAGTTCTTCATTCAGGGCAAACTCGGAGGTTTCCTGTCTCAAAAACATGATGGCATTGTTGTTCCCGCCACCCTGTCGTGATGCCCGGAGCCACCGAGAGCCACCGAACCCCCAAAATCCAGCCTGGTGCTCGGGGCACGCCGCCGAGTCCTGGGGCGGTGGAAGAAGGCTGCGGAGTCTTTGCTTTTCTTCTTTTCTTTCTCTTTCTCCCCAGGAAAAAAAGAGGCTATAAAACGCATCCAAAAATGGCAAGGGGACGGAGCGGCACGAAATCCCCCAACTTGCCGGGAGCTGGCGGGGGGAGCCGGGGAACAGTCGCGGCCGGAGGTGCTGGTTCTTGTTCTTCCTCCTCCTCCTCCTCCCGCACTAACTTTCCCGGCCGGTGTCGGGCGGCGGCGGCTCCGCGGCCCCGGGCTGCCCGGCCATGGCGGGGAGGGCGCGGGGGCCGGTCCCGGTGGAATGGGGGGGGGGGTCAGACACACGGACAGACAGAGGGACGGACGGACAGACACACACGCCGGGGCCGCCCTCCCGTTCCCTTCCCCTCCGCTCTCGCCCCTTTTTGTGCGCGGCTCAGCGGCCGGGCCGGGGGCGGGCTCCGCGTCGCCCCCGCGGGCAGCCCCCGGCCGGCGCGGCGGGATGCATGGCGAGCCCGGGCTGCTGCCTTCTTCCTCCTCCTCCTCTTCTTCTCCTCCTCCTCCTCCGTTCTCCTTCCCGCCGGCGGAACAAAAGGCCGAGCCGCGCAGGCCGCCGCACGCCCCGGCCCCGCCGCTCGCCGCCAGCACCGGGCTCCCGCGGAGCTGCCAGCCCCGGCGGAGGGCGGGGGGAGGCGGGGGCGGCCGGGGGGCGGCACCGCGGGGCGGAGCGGGAGCGACGGGGCCGCCCCCTCCCCGGGCACCGCGGCCGCTTCCACCCCCCCCCAACCGCCGCCTCACCGGGACGGGGGGACCGGAGCGCGGTGGTGGGGATAAGGAGGGGGTCTCCGCGGCCGGTAGCAGCCCCGGGGCTGCCCCTTCCCCGCCCCGCCGGGGTGGCCCCTCCTCCGGGGGGAGGCGGCAGCCCCCGACAAAGAGCAGCAACGCCCTGGCTCGGCTCAGCTCCGGCTCCCCCCGCGCCCCGGCCCCGCCGAGCCGCGCTCCCCCGGCCCTTTGTCCGCGCCCGGCCCCGGCTCTTCCCCCAGCACGGCGGCTCCAGGCGCTTCCCAACCGAGGGAGGGGGCCTGCGCCCCCCACGCCGGGTCCCCTTTCCTCTCACAGCCACCCCTGCACAAAGAACCGAGTTATTAAATCACCAACCTCCCCCCCACTCAAAGTACCATTTTTGCTTTCCCGAAGCCGCATCGCTGTGCAAAAAACCCACTCGCGACTTGCCACCGCATGGCTCGCCGGCTCCCTTTCCAAAGAACTAAATTCTACATCGCCATCTCTGGGTCAGCATCATGCTCCCCCCACCCCAACACCCTCTTTTTCCCCCCTGACCCCTTGGTTTAAGGGATGGGGAACATTTATAGCGGCTGCCGTGGGGCTGGGAGAGGGAGGCAGCCCAGCGTGTGAATCACTGCTGCGAAGTGATGCTGAGGGGAGTCACAGACTTGGGAAGAGAAAACAGGAGAGGGCTTGAAACAGCCTCCACGCATCTCCAGGCAACAACCCGCCCCACCAGCCACCCTGCCTGCTACTTCGGGGATGAATTCGAACACTGGGATAAAAATACAAGCGGCTGGGCAGGTGGATAATACACAAAAGCACACACTGTGCACCCCAATAGTGCCAACGCTGGGAGATGGTGACCCCCGGTGTGCACTTTGCTGGGCCACAGCTTCACCAAAAGCCTTCCTGCTCTGCCATGAAGCCAAGGGGAAGGTGAAAGCCTGATATTTCAGATGGCAGCAGGTGTCTGCTGTATGTGAAAACATGGTGGCTTGGCCAAGGTCATGGCATGGATACGGTGGAAGCCTGGATCCCCATCCCCAGCCTTTGGACCCTTCGTCCCCCATGGCACACACAGCAGCTCCAGCACCGCATTCCCTGAAGGACATTTTCCTTTTGGAGAGCCGGGAATGGATGTTTTATGGAAGGGGAGGGTGGAGAGCTATAGAGGAGAAATGGCCCCAAGCGCTTGGTGGGGCTGGCTGCACGTTGGAAATCTTTGTGAATCCCTTTTCTTATTTTCATCATTATACATGACCAAGGAAAAGAACAGGAGCAGCCCCCGGGAGCCCTCCTGGATGGACAGACGGACAGTCAGTACCAGCCCTACAGCCTCCTCCATCCACGCTGCCAGCACCGCACGGATTGGTCGGCCGTGCCGACACACACCAGCTCTTGGTCCGAGTTATTAATCCGGCGCAGCTGAAACAACAAGAGCAGGTCGGCCGTGCCGTGCCGGCGATCCGGCAAAGCCGCCCCCGGCTCCCACCTTGGCCGGGAGCTGGTGGAGCAGGAGCAGCAGAACCGTTACCGCTCCGGGGCCCCTCCGCGAGGAATCCCAGGCATCCGGGCTGGGGCGCGGAGGCTTTTTGTTCCACTGCGAAGAAGGAACGAATCTCGACGTGGAGCTGCTGTTTCACAGCCAGAAATTCTTTTCCCATTTCCTCACCGAGTCACGTGCCAGAAGCAAGCCAAGTCTTCCTCCAACACATCCCCCCCATCCCCGAAACCATTAGGGAAAGATTCAGCAGGTACTAAAGCCAACTGAAAACCTGGCCTCAAGAGCTGGAGCTCTCACAGGTTCCCCAAGCCGCTTGGCTTTAAGCCACCAAGCCACCCCTTGCCATGGGGACAGAAGCCCAAGGGTGCTGGGAATTGCAGCTTCAGGGCTTTGCTTGAGCTTTGCATTGGCGTGATGGAAAGAGGGGGTAGGATGAGAAGGTCCACCCAACAGCCATGTCCTTCAGACAAAGACCTTCAGCTAAAACCTGCCTGGAGCTTTTCCCAGACCTGCTCCAAGTAGGAGCATCCTCATTTATCTCCCAGACTGCAGGTTTCAGGCTTTCCTCATATGGCCACCAGCTTGGGGACACGCGCCTTCCCCGTCACGGGCTGATGTCACCCTGTTTACGACTGCGTTACATCCCGCCTGCCACCGCCGCCGCTGTTTACATGGGAAAGCAGTATTTGGAAACCAATATATTTTTAGCTTTCTTTTAATGTGTCTCAGCAGCTGGAAATGAGGGACCTGTGTTATGTGATGAGCAGAAGAGCCCAGAGACAGCTTGAGATCTTTGATGGACAGGTCGGTAATGAGCCCAGGGTAAAACGAAGGGGCTTCTCCATCCTCAACGCTCCTTTAATCTTCACCTTGGTGCCCTCCAGCCCTCGCCCAGCCTCACCCAGGAAACCTCCTGGCTTTGCACCATGAGCTTTGTCCCTGTGGGTCTGGCTGACCATGGCCCCACATCTGACTCTGTGAAGGTCACAGCGGTGCAGGAGGGACCACGGGGTTGGGACACGGTGCCACATCCAAGCAAGGCCGAGGGGATGAGCCCCGAGTGGCGCAGAGGGACTCGGGGAGGGACCCAGCCTCCCTCAGACACCGCAACAAAAGCGCAAAGCCAAATCACGCACGCTCCAAATCTGCCTTAGAAACCACTTTTTAGGTTTTGCTGGGATTTTTACCGCAGGATTCACGTCCTTTAAAGCCTTTGCTGCATTCGTCGGGAAGTCTGAGGGATTTCTTTATCTCCCTTGCAGCGCTGTTGCTTTTCTCCTCAACTCGCTCCTTTTGCCAAATCTTTGCGATTGCCATTTGGGTGCCGCGTGGGCAAGCGCCGAGCTCCCAGCCTGCGCCAGGCGAGAGCGCCGGGCTAATCCCATCCCACCACCTTTGGCTCCCAGCTGACTCCAAACCCATTGCACATCCCTCTCTGCCACCACGCCATCCCTCCCTTCAAATGTGGCTGTGGGTGACGCAGGGAGCCAGCCCAACCCCCAAACAACCTGTAGCCCCTTAATTTGGGGACTTCCCTCCGCGGGGCTGTGGGAGGAAACCTCGGTTGGCTCCACGGGGGTCTGCACCTCCATTGGAAAAGTTTTAGAAAGAGGTTAAAAACTGACCTCCCGGAGGAACGTTCAGCAGTTGGGATGTGCAGACGCAGTGAGCGCTGCATTTCTTTAACTTATTCTCTTTTTCCGAGGGTGCAGGAGCTGCACCAGAGCCATTTCCCTGCAAGGCAGCCAATATAGACGTTGGTATAAATAATCCTCCCGACTGAAGCCACGTGTTCCAGCAGCGCTCGGGCACAGCCCCACACCCTGGTATTCGCTGCTCGACGGCTGCAGAGCTCGGGGATCCCCCAGAACCCCATTTATGTGCACAGATCACCCCAAACAGTTCAGCAACAACCTGTGAGCAAAGGGTAGAGCCATGTGCCAGCATCCTCATGGCAGTAACCTGCTGAAATGCCCGTTTTTGTCCTCAGATGAACAGTTTTCCTGCAAATCCCCCTCCGTGGCTTTGCTGCGGTGCTGCAGGAGGGGGATGAAGCAGCAGTGACCCGGCAGCCACGGGCAGGGAGCTGCCACCTGGCCAAAGGGACAAGGGCAGAAGCTGCTCCTCACCTGGTGTCACAGTAACCGAGGGATGGGGCGATTAACAAACTGCTCTGGAGGCTGGTGAGGAAGTGAGGTAAGTGTGTTATCATCCAGAGAGTACTCTGCATGGGAGACATCTTAAACCGCTCCTTCGGCAGAAGAATTGGCAATTGTTCTCGAAAGGCTGCGGTGACTAATCCCAGCCCGAGCCCTTCCCCGGGGACGCTCCCGTCTGCCCCAAACCCAGCAGCTGCGGTCCCCTAATTCCCCACAGGAGAACGGGGACTTGCTCGGGTACCACAGGCAATGGGACAGCCCAGGCTTGGGGCCATGGGACAGCCCAGGGTTGGCTCCACCACGTCCTTCCCCATGGATCCCCCCTCCAGGACCCGGTTTCTCCCCCTGCTCTGCTCTGCCCTTGCAGACAAAAAGCTTCCCACCTCCTCCCTCGGATCCTCAGCTCTCCCGCTCTTGTGCAAAGCCGGTATTTTTAGTATCTCCTGGAAACACTGCGAAGTGTCAGCACCACCAGCCAACAAGGGGACATTCCTGCAGCCATCATCTCCCTGGCAGGGCCACCGCAGCATCGGCAAGCGAGTGGCTTTGGAGAAGCGACCCACGCCAGCTCCTGAAAGGGATCGTTTGATCACAGCTTAATTGTTTCACGGTCAAAATTTAAAGTAAAGAATCCTGGCTATGATGTGGTCGGGTTCAGCAGCTCTTGGATTAATTTGCTCTTGTTCTTGGTGCGCTCAGGACCTGGACGGTGCCCGTCCCTCTGTGCCCACCCACTGCCAAGTCAAGGTTAAACCCACTCGTGGCTCTCGCTGATGAACAAGCGCACCCGCGATGCTCCCTGGGGGGAGAACGAGCTCCAGGGGGACATTTGCTCTTCCCTTTATTTATTTCCAAGGAACAACGAGGCTGCAGGGGCTGCTCACGCTCAGGTGCCTCTTCACAGAATGACAATCAGTGCAAACACCTTTACTTATTACAACACAACACCCCCCGATGACCAGGTTAGAACCAAATGCCTTTGCAGCTCTGCTCGGGCCACCCATCCCGGCCAGGTTTGGTGACAGCCCTGTCACCCGGCACAGCCCGCGCTTATCACCCCCCATTTATCATCCTCTTCTCCAACGAGGGGAGATGGTGCCTTTAAGGCAGCTTAACAGCTGTCAGAGAGGAGGCATTTTTGCGTGTGTTGCCGATGCTGAAAATACGAGCCAGAGATACTTTAAGTAGGTTTGGAAAGCGTTCAAGGAGAAGACACCGTGGTGCAGCCTGTCCCCGCTCCCAGTCCCACCCAGCTGCTCCCCACCGGACTGGCGGGAGCCGCACGCATTCCTCCGGGGGCACGGAAGGGTTAAAAATACCCTGGGCCAGGCTGGGGCACAGCAAGTGGCAGAGTGGCCCCTTCCCCGTCCCGTCCTCTCCCAGCCACCCTTAAGACATCACACGCGTGTCTCGCAAAGGACGGTCACAAAACGCCACCCGCGCAATGCGGGACCGCGCTCGTCCCCAGCCCACCAAGGAGCTCATTACACAAACGGGATAAACTTCTGGGAAGAAAACACCCAATTTCAGTCCTCTGCGAAACACCAAGTCCTCATCCCACGTCCCTCCCTGCCACCGACGCCACACGCGATAACAACAGTGAGCTCCCTTGTACCCCGCCAAGGCCATGGGTCCCTCTCCCAAAAAGCACCTGAGAGCAACGCAAGGACACCAGACACGAGGTGAACACTTATTAGCAACAGCGGCCATTGAGTCAGCTCCCATCTGAAAGGCTGGGGGAATTAAAAGAGTCATAAAGAGAGCACCAAAGCGAGCCGCGGCAAAGGAGGCAGCGGCTGGAGCGCACGACGAGCGCCGGTTAATTGCTGCTTTTGCTTGGGGTGAAGCGGGAGGACCCGGAGCAGGATTAGACAGAGCAGCGTCTGAATGGCGAGATGACTAATGCTGTTTAGGGCTTTACTCATTCACTGCATCACCCCTCCTGGGATTGCTTTCCTGATTTTTATTTTATTGAAGCAGACAAAGAGGGTGTTGGTGGCACAAGGGGAACCCGGACGGCCTGACCTGCTCTGAAATAAAATAGGAGTGCAGCTTCAGTTATTGCTGTCTAGGGATCCTCCCTCCCCCTCTCCATCCTCTGGCATAAAACCCTTATTGGCGTGAAGGAGCGGTGCCTGCGTTCAACTCCGGTTTCAAATCACCTCCCCAAAACCGCCCCAAATCCCATCTCCTCCCTCCGCTCCCCGCCCCAGCAAAGCCTATGAGGGTGGGATGTGGCAGGTCCCTTGTTCCCTCCTCTCCCCCCTTCTCTCCGGCTGGGTAAGGGTGGGGTTTAATTAACACCGGGAGGCGAGGTTGCGGAGAAGCAGCGCGGCTGTGCCAGCTGCGGCAGGTCCCGGCTCGCCGGCATTCCTGCGCCGTGCCCTGCGCCCGCGGGGCCGCGGGGACAGTGACTCAATGCAGCTCCAGCCACACGCGGAGGTGGCACCGCGCGCCCTCCCCTCCAGCCAACTGCGTCTATCTGAACGCGACGGCGAGCGTTTGGTTGGATGCTTTTTCTTGCGTTGCGTTTTGGGTCAAGTCTCGGGTTGTTGAGCACAAGAAGGGAAACAGGCTGCCCTGTTCCTGTTCTCATCCTCGTCACGGGGAGGAAAGTGTCCCCAGCAAAGCAAAAACCACCCTGGCTTGATCCAGCTGGGGAGGCAGCGGCATCTTTCTGCTGCTGAGCATCGCTTTGTACCACACCAAGCCTAAAAACCCTCTGCCGGCACCTTTGACCCAGGGCTGAGTGTCACATTCTGCTTTGTAGGCGAAATGTGGCAAAATCAGTTCGCCCAAAACCAACACGGTGAATCAAAGAGGATCCCAGCTCAGAACTGCAAACGCTAAGTACCAGCATTGAAACCCGAGTGCAAAATCCGCTTTATCAAAGCTCAGGGGTTGCTGATGCTGGGGAATATGGGATGGAGAAAACCCCTTTGTGTGACCCTTGGCCTCTCATCATAACCGGGGAATCGCATCCCGGGGGAATTGTGTGGTTTGCTAAACTGAATCAACATAGCAGTTATGTTTAGTAACACTTCAACTGTTGCTCATTTGATTCCAGTCATTAAAATTTAATATTAGCGTAAGCTTTGAGAAACCTGAGCTGACAGCAGAGAGCGGCGGGGGAAGAAACGCCCCAGCCAGAAAGCTCCGAGGAGGAGATGCCGCTTGTCCCCGCGCCGAAGAGCACGAGGAGCTCACGGAGACGCGGCACTGAAAGAGCCGTCCAACTTTTAGTGCCTTTTCATACAAAAAAGGGGCTTTTCGGAGAGGCAGAAATGGAAAGACGCACTTGGGTTAAGCTCAGGAGGAAGAGCAGGAGTTAAGGATGAGGTCCCTTGGCTCCGATAGCTTCCCATAAGCGAACGCCGTGTGATTTCTGCAGCCATCCATCAGGATGTCCATATAAGCACAGGCTCCAAACCACAGAGATGCCTTTCAGCTCCGCTTGGTCTCACCATAAAACTAGGGGCGAAACTGGGTGACCCCTTTGAGTCCTTCCAGATGGGTTTCCTGCAATCCTCTAAAATGTGGCGCTCCAAAACAGTCCCTACGTGGTTCTCCCCCACCCCAAAAGGCCAGGACCACCCTATGGACCCGTCCTGGCTTCTGATGGCCACGGGAGCCATCGGAGGCCCTCAGTGCAGCCACCAACTTGCTGACCCAAAACACCTCCCGCAACCAAAGGTTCCCCGCGAGCAAGATCCCACAGCTGCTTCCCAGCCTCCCGGCCCCAAAGAACCCAGCCAGGCTCAGCACGTCCAGCGGGAGATGCTCATCCCTCCTCTAGTCAGGATTTGTCCCTCTGTGACCCAGGAAAAGGGACAGGGGAAACACACGGGCGGGCAGGTCTCCAAAAATCAAGTTTGTGGCCTTCTGGGGCAAGTTTGAGGGGTGTTTGAAGGCAGGAAAAGAGAAATAGATGGGAAGTTTCAAGTATTATCTGCTTCAAAAGTCATCTGTTCACGGGCTGTGTCAGAGCCTTCAATACATCTTCTTTATTAAGATCTGGACACAAAGAGCCCAGAAGTGCCCACCTTTGTCAGGGCTGCATTGGCAACTTGCCCGGAGCCCTGGGGCCATGCTTAATTTGCATCTCATTTACACAGATGTTCATTAAAATTAATGCCTTGAAGACATAATCTATCTGCCCGCATTGGAGTCTTCTGGACAGACGGACCGTGAGCGCTCCTGGAGAGCCCTGGCCACCCCATCCCCTCCCCGCATCGCCCGGCCCAGGAGCCGCCCCGTGTCCCCACGGACACGCGTTGTGTTCGCAGCCCGAGGCGGGAGGCAGTTGTGATATGAGGCATTGAGAAATAAAAGCCTGATGCAACAAAACCCCCCCCACAACCCTGTGCTCCCGGCTCACCCCAGAGCACACGCCAGACTTGTCCGTCGCCCTTTCCATGTGTAGATCCGCATCTGGGATCGCGTTTCCCCTTAGAGGGAACCGTAAGCTGATGCTTTGCAATGATCCGCTCTGCAATGTTGAACGATTCCCTGGGTGAACCGTGCGCGGGGGAAACGCGGCTGCACCGCCACGATGGCTCCATAGCCCGTTTTATTCCCAGTGACCACACAGCAGATCCCTACCCTCCTTCAACTTGCATTCTTCCCCACTAAACTTGCCGTGAACCAAGACCACGGCTGCACCGCCTGGCCGCGATGGCCAACGAATGACTCCTGGTTGAGGACACGTCACCTCCCAAAGCACCTTTGGCTCCTGCAGCCCAGGCCACCACTGTCTGAAAGGGTCACCCTCAAGGTCACTGTCACACAGACCATTTGCAAACACTCCGATGGGTAAAGCTGCGCCCGCCAGCCTGGAAAACGGAGCAATCTGCACCGACCCCGCGTTCCATCATCAGCTAATGAGAGCTGCTCAGCCGGCAATAAACCCTTGCTCTGCAGGAAAGTTCCCCTGGTTTTAAAGCCTAGAAACTCCTTTTTGGCTCTATTTGTTCCGAGCGGCTGTGTAGTGTTTAATGAGGAAGTTAAATCCTTCCCATCAATACAAGCTCAACGCAAATCACTGCCCGACACAAGAGTGAACAGCAACACGAGTTTGAGTTTGTCCTGTAACACCTCCAAACTCTTTTCTTTCGGAGAAGCAATCCCCAAACCAGAAATACCTTGCCCTGGTGAAGGTTTTGCAAAGCTATTAAGTGGTGGAACGGGATCAATTAGCCATGAGATGAAAAGTAAATGGCTGTAAAAATGCCTCCTCCTCCTCCTTCCAGCCCCCATTAACACCAGGAAACGAGCAGCCAGATGTAAATCAGCCCAATCATCAGCTACCGAGCACACCAGTAATAGAAGTTTCACAGCAAGAAAATTTCTAAGCAGTATTAAAATAATTAATGTAGTGTAACAGCATGACCCAGCACCACCATACTGTACAAAAAACAGATAAAACAGCAACTCTTCCCTCTCTCAGCATTTCGTGCAAGTCTTGATGGTCTCTAGCAGCCCTTTGCTGGAAACGTGAACGGCCCCCAGCAAAACTTAGCCTTGGTTTTATTCCCTGTGTGTGTCATCTGTACCCAAGGACCTCAAAAATAGACTTATAAATGTCCCACATGAAGGGAAAAACAAGCAGGAATGGTGGAGCAGGTGGAAAAACCTGCGGGATGACCTGATCTGGACCAGACTCTCAGATGAAGCCAACTTACAGTTCAGATGGACTCAAAAACATCCCTCCCTCCCTCCCCAAAACCTAAACGCCAACCACCCCTACAAGCCCACGAGGCTGTGGCACGTCAACGTGACACATCACGAGAACAGGTAAAAGCTTTTTGTTTCTAATCACAAAAACCTTTCTGCACTTTTTCACTGCAGATCAAGGGTATTTCACACACCAAAAATGCTGATGTTACAGCAACAAACGATGCCGCCATAGCTTGAAGAGCAGAGATCCTACCCAAAACCCCCCAACACCAGACAGACCTTCAAACACCAAACTTGATGGCACGAGGCCTTCCTTACCTTGAAGTCTGCCAGCTGTTGGCTGATGGTTTCCACCTCGGTGCCCACCACCCACTGCAAGGCCTCGCTCTCCTCCGCCGCGCTCGTCATTTGGCTCAGCTCCTTCAGCCGGCTGTAGAAGTCCTCGACACGAGCCAGCGTCGTCTCCACCTGCTCCTGACGGTTCTTGCCTCTCTCGGTCAGTTTGCCGCACTGTTTATTCAGCGTCTCCAGCTCACGTTTCAGTCCTAATAAATCAGGGCTCCCTTCGTCCTCCAGCATCTTCTTACATTCACCTTCAGAAGCTTCAATGTCAAACTTCAGGCTGTGGAGTTTGCCCAGGAAGGTGCGAATGTCCTCGGCTTGGGACTGCAGGCTGTCCGAGTCCCTCCCGATGGGGCCCATGCTGTCCAACTCATCGTCGAGATCCGCCAGCTGAGAGAACATCTCCCTCACCCGATTATTGAACTGGCCGATGCCTTCAAGCTTGTTCTCCATGAGTGCGCAGCAGTCATTCACCTTTTGCTTCACAGCTGTGAAGTCCTGCTGAGCCACCTCAGCTTGGCTTAAGAGTTGGGAACAATCAGATCCATCTGGAGCATCTTCTACCAGACCTTGAGTGAGGTTTTTCAGATAATCCACCTGTGGCTCCAGGGCCTGCAGGACCTCCTGCTGCGCCCTGAGCTTCTCCAAATTCTTGTTGCTGCAAGCCTGCGGCCCCAGGGCATCATAGATCTCCAGCTGGTGCTTTGCCCCTTCCAGCTTCTTCTCAATGTTCTTGAAGCTCTCTTGAAACTCCTTCAGCCTCTGTGACATTTCTTCAATGGAGCCCGTCTTGGCTTGCAGCTCTTCGGTGACGGCATCCATCTTCTGATTGATCCTGGCCTTCTCATCCCGAATGTCATCCTCGTCGGTTTGAGAAGCGTCGATCAGGATGTCGGCGGCGCTGTTCAGCATCTCCAGCAAGGAGCGACGCTTCTCCACGTCGCTCAGCAAAGCCTTTGACCTCAGAAGAGTCGCCTCCAGCTGCACCGGATCCAAAGTCACTTCCAGCTCTGACATCTTCGCCTTGCAGTCCTCCACCCACGGGAGCAGGTCCTCCATGTGCCGTTGGTACTTCTGAGCCTTCTGCAAACAGACCTTGAGCTTCGAGTGTCTATCAGCAGCCTGTTTGCTGAGCTCTTCCCAGTGGGTTTTGAGGTTGACCAACTGGTTTTGCAGAGTGGTCTTCTCCTCCCCGGGCTGGACGGAAAGCAGTAAAGATTCTCCCTCGGCTACAATCATCTCGTAGGAGCCGCTGTGTTGGTTGAGGCTCTTCTGGAACTCTTCTTGCTCTTGAATTTGACTCTGTAGCCTCTCCAGTTTAGCAGAAATGGGTTGGCTCTGAGCTTGCTGGCACAGTTTGTCATCCAGCCAGGTCCTGAGTTCATCAAACATGTGCTGGAACTGCTGGGAACTGGCGAGCGCAGTCTGCAGCCGGTTCATCCGATCGGCTGAAATGGAAACGAGATTAGAGCGCGACAATTAAGCTGAAATCAAATAAGCAAAGTGCAATTATTTAAAATCGTCTCAGATGCACCAACTGTGTTTTGATTAACAGGAAGGAGCCTTCTGTTGCATCACTGGCCTTTTTGCTCCCTGATTCATGAATTTCTTAAGTAGTAACAGGCAATGGTAACGCAGAGGTCTTGGTTCTCTTGTCTAGTCTCTAAATGCAACCTCTTATAAACCAGGAGAGGCCACCAAAGATTAAAGGGTGGCCACCAGGTCTTCTCCATGCCCCATTCTCAACTTAGGAACCAGGTTTTTTCCCAAAACCAGGAACACCAGTGGGACTAAACACCTCTGCTCACTCCTCAGGCTCAGGTATGTCTAGAGTGTGAATGCTCCTGTCTTTAGTCCCACATAAAACACCCATCAAGCACCCTAAAAAATGATAAATGGTGCTTTTCCTATCATTCCTAGAAACGCATTGATGGGAAAGCCCTTTGGCAGAAAGCAGGGGTGGAGCTGGACGTCCCAACATCTCCACGCTGTCTCACCTGCCAGGTCTTCCAGCCCTTTGAGAGGAAGAGCCACCGTCTCCAGACGTTTCCGTAACTCATCCTTGAGATACTGCTCCCCGATCAGCACCGAGAGGTCATCGCAGAGGGTCTGAGCCTCCGCGATCTCCTCCTCCAGCTGCTCCAGGTCCGAGCGGATCTCGCTTGTCTCCTCCAGCTGCTGTTTGACGGCGTCGGGCTGTGTGCTGACGGCCGACTGGCTGCTCAGGCGCTGCCCGACCGCCTTCACCTTCTCAGAGAGGCCTTGGAGGAGCTCCTGGTACTGGGTGCTCTTTACTATGGCTTGGTCGATCTGGCTGGAGCGGGAGTTGAGGCGTTCCGTTAGCTCGGACCATTTCTGGTTAACCCCTTGGAGCTCTTCCCGCACCTGGTTGGTGGATGGGGAAACATCTCCAGGGCCAGTCAAGATGCCCTGAGCCGCCTGGTTGAGCTGCTCGTGCTGTTGTCTGCGAGCTTCAAATTCCTTCAGCATAAACTGCAACAGAAATAACATTAAAATGTTTGCATAAAACTGACAGCTCCGAGTACACACAGTCAAAACAAACCAGAGCTTCAGGGGCTTCATCCAGCCCATGGAATCAGTAGGAACCAGCGCTGGGGTGGGACAACAATTGGGGGATTTACTGCGACCACGAAGCTTAAAAAGCTTGGAGGGGTCTGCGACTCCAGGACTTTCTCTCTTATTTGTCGTGCTGCTGTGTAACGTAACAGAAACCAGTTGGACAAGAAGGAAAAATAATCATGTTAACTGGGGCATTTTCCTCTATGACGTGGCCGGCCAGGGACATGTTGGGGATTGGAAGTGGGATGCAGGAAAGCTGCATCGGCCAGTCCTGCAGAGCATCAGCACAGGTCTTGTTTAAAGCAATTTCACTCTCTGAGAGGGGCCAAGTGATTCAGTGATGAGTCAATCCAATGCAGGGAAGGGAGCTCTAACACTGCACCCGTTTTAAGTTATTCAGAGTGGTTTGTGCCCAGTGGGGTTTGGAGGACTCGGGAGAGGAGCTGTGAGGTCTGCCAGCGCTGGGGGAGCACTTGCAAGATGTGTAACCCCAAAATTCACACCACGTGTCTGAAGGCATTGGCCAATAGCTTCCTGAACGCTGTCAGGCTTGGGGTTGTGACACCTCCCTGGGGAGCCTGTTCCAGAGCTCCAGCACCCTCTGGGGGAAGAATCTTTTCCCCATGTCCAACCTGACCCTCTCCTGGCACATCTTCCTGTCCTTGAGGGTGGTGAGAGCCTGGTCCAGGTTGGCCAGAGAGGTGGTGGATGAACCATCCCTGGAGACATCCCAGGCCAGGCTGGACGGGGCTCTGAGCAACCTGAGCTGGTGAAGATGTCCCTGTCATGGCAGGGGTGGCACTGGGGGACATGTGAAGGTTCCTTCAATCCCAACTATTCTATGATTCCCTTGGGTTCTATCACTGGCTGCCAGACAGAAGAGATCTCCCCTTGCAAGGAAGCTGCAGACCATGATGAGGTTTCCCCTCAACCTCCTCTTCTCCAGGTTGAACAAACCAAGTGACTTCACCCACACCCTCACTCCCCCCGTGGGGATGCGGACACAGCTCCCGGCTCACCTGGACCTGCTGTTTCTGTGCGTTCAGCATGTTCGGGTCGATAGAGAGGGGTCCCAACACGCTCATCATCAGCTCCTTCTCCAGCAGCCACGGGCGCAGCTGGGCCTCGGCCGCCTGGAAGGTGGCCAGCTGGGTCACCGACTCCTCCAGCTTCTGCTGCCGCGCCGCCGTCGCCCGGCTGGCTCGTTCCCACCTGCAATCTGAAGCACCAGCTTGTGTTCACAGGCAGCCAACCCCTCCAGCGAGAAGCTTTTTCACCCTCCCCATGGGAAACCTGCTCAGCTTTTCAATCAAAGTAGCGTGGCTCTAGTCACTCTCCATCTAAGAAGCTGTTATCCATTTCTAACGGCTACGTGGTCCCGAAGCTCCTAGGAATTCAACCCTCGCAAGCAGGATTTCTGCGCTCTAGTCACTACTGCCACGAGCTGGGCTGACCTTGGCCGAGCCATCTCACATCCCTGGCTCGAAAAATGAGGATACTCTCAGTGTACCAGTCCTCACACAGCACACTCACACCTCCTGGATGGAGAATTCCACACGTGCGTTCCTGCTATTTCAAAGAAGAGAATCTCTGGGCTTCTTTTTAAATACACACTCTTGTTTAGTCAACATTTAATAACCTAGGGTAGCCCTACTAATAACTAGAATTTAATATCAAGCAGCGAAGCTTTTAATCAAAATAATCAATCCATGTGCTAAAGGTTTCTTTTTTAAAGAAGTAATTTAAGGAGACAAGTCTCTACAATACACATCCATCATAGAGGTTTCATTAAACACGACGGTGCTCGTCTCAGGAACACCTTGCAGACCAGACAGCTGGTTAGATAAGTTCGCTATTTACTGAATCTTAATTAGAAGTGACTCTGCTGTGACTTCGGAATGGCCCTGCAATCCTGAACCGCTTCTAATGTGATGTTTCAAGACAGAAGCCTCACAAAGTGCTCCAGGCACTTACTCAGGTCTTCCTGCATCTTCTTCCAGTTTGCTGCTTCCGGAGAATCTGGGTATTTCTCCAGCAAGCCAGAAAGTTCTTCCTTTACCTTCTGGATCTTCCCTGAATTTTGTTCCAATTCAGCCAGAAATGCCTGGAAAATAATTATTGGACCTTCTTCAGACACAGGGCAAAAGAATGAAATCACCAAGCAGGAATGAAGCGGCAGCCACAAGTCAGAGTTGGGCAATTTCTGTTCTTTGCTCTTTAATGAAATCATTTTATTAGCAATATTGTGAGCTAACTTGGCTCCGAGAGCAGCGAAAGGCTGGGAATTGCTTTCCAGGAGAAGCTGGAGTAACCCAGCAACAAGGGCTGTAGATAAAAGCTCCTTTTCCTGGAGCCAAAAGCCTGCAAGCAAGAGGTCTCAAAGCAAAAGGAGGCTGAGCACAGCGACCTGCTTGTGATGCCCCCTGTGGAAAACCCTTCCCGACCCCAGGGCAGATCTTTGCGGTGGGGCTGGATGGATGAGCAGCAATCAAGCACATCTCCGACATCGTCTGGGAGGTGCTCAGCTCCCCGATTTCCTCGGGAAGAGACGTTACCTTGTTGTGCTCAGCCTGGGCTCTCATCGTCTCCGTCTTGGTGGGCGAGGAGGAGGCGTCCAGCTCCGACAGCGTCCGCTCCTTGGACTCCAGCCACTTGAGCATCGAGCTGGCCTCCTCCTGCACCTCCTGCATCTTCTCCAGCATGGCCGCGAGCTGCTGCTGGCGCTCCCGCAGCGCCGCGCCGAGCGCCTGGTGCTGCCGGCTCACGTCCGACACATCGCACTGGATCTCGGTCAGATCTGGTGCCAAAAAGCAGCCCAAGATGAGAACCACTGCCCGCCTGGCCCATCTTAAGCTGGACTATCAGGTTCTAGCCTAGCCCTGGGCGGGAGGAGTAAGAGGCCATGCTGCTGTCTGTCTGTCTGCAGGGCAATGTCAGGCTGTCCTCACCTCTCATGCCAGAGGGGCCTTTCCAGCTGCATCACGTATGGATGTTGACAGTTTGCAAACAAAGCAAACGCCGCCGTGTTTGTGAGACTGATGCGAGCTGAGCCCCCCCGTTCCCAATGTCACTGCTAATACAGCGCTAAAGAATTTGACACCAAAACATAAACGCCGGTTTTATGCACCTATTATCTTGTTGAACTGGCGAACTAACAGCAGATAACGGGCAATAATTAAAATCGCTCTTCAAACTGAAGGGTTGGCTGGGTTATAATCCCTTCGAACTAATAAATTTAATTGCAGGCCTTCAAATTACCTCTCATTCATCAGCTTTTACCAGCACCTGATGGGGTGTCGGGGTGCTGGTCCTCCCCGTCCTTCAGCCTGACCTACACCCTCCATCGCCGCCTGCTGGGAACTCGCCAGCCTATTTGCAGCCTCATTTCCCTGCGCCGGGACGCTGCCGGTGTCACATTGTGCTTTACACGCTCACGGATGGAAAACGCACTGACAGAAAGGGACGGGGAGACGGCGAGGCGGCCACGGCACGCGTGTGATAGAATCATAGATGGCACGGCGGTGATGGCACAGCGGGGACGGTCAGCTCACCTTTGCACGTGTGGAATCCGTTCACGCTGCTGGAGCCTCCCGCAGCGGGCAGAGCCGCACCTGAGCGGAGGGGATGGAGACAGACAAGACAGACGCGTTAGGAACGCAGACGGCATCCTCCAGGACACGGGGCACAGCGGCCACCAAGCACGGACACAGCGTCTCCACGAGCCCACTCACCGGATCAGCCTTAATTCAATTTGGAACCCATTTCTTCCTCCTCCTCCCAACACGCCCGCACCCATTGCTTCCCCAGAGGTGCTGGAAATTGCTGGACCAGAAGCAGAAGAGCTGAAGGCACCTGGATCTGGGCACCTCTTCCAGCATCGCCCAGGGTGGACGTGGCACCTGCCTAGACCATCATACCCATACCAGGGGCCACCGGCCACATCTCCACCCCAGGAAAGCTGCTACCCTAAGCATGACTTTGTGAATTACAATATCAAGTGAGACTGCTGGATGCCTTCCCTGAAGAGATTAACTCCCCTGAAGGTATCAACTCCCCCATATTCTCCTTTTCTTATGGGCTGAAGCTATTTAAATCCCACTTTGGTGCACGGACACTCTCTCATTGCCAAGAGGCTCCATGCAGGATGCACTGGTGGCCCCTCCTTGGACACCAGACCCCACAGCTACGTTCACAACCAAAGGGGGATTCACCAGGAACATTATCGGGTAGGTCTCTCTATCTAACCACACGTTAATGGACATAAGGGGCTGCAGCTTGGGT
The DNA here is from genome assembly GCF_037038585.1 of Patagioenas fasciata. Lineage (NCBI taxonomy): Eukaryota > Metazoa > Chordata > Aves > Columbiformes > Columbidae > Patagioenas > Patagioenas fasciata. Next base: position 3,913,781 of record NC_092544.1, on the reverse strand, counting down.
CACCCACAACAAGCCTCTCCCCACTCCTCTTGGAGGTTTCCCATCAAGTTAACCCCGACAAATACATCTAGACTGTGAATTCCCATAAATGCCCATCTACGATGAGAGTCCAGGGACTCATTCTCACGAGCTGGAAGACATCTTGTAGTTGGTTTCCAAACGAACCAGACATAATCTCATAGCTTCACAGCCTTGAAGCCAAAAAGGAGACTAGTAAATCACGTCTGGATATCGCAGTCTTAAATTTCATCCAGATAGGAAACAAATACAAGAGTTTGACTCGAATGTGCAGCCCTCAAGAGGCTGAAGCACATCACCAAGATGATGGAGCCGCCTCCATGAACTCCCACAGGGCCAAGCGCCCGAACTCGGTGCTGCTGCAGCATGAAGCTCCATCCACACTGCAATAACGTGTCCCCACGGCAAAGGCCGGGTAATTCAGTGCTTGTTACACCACAGCAAATTCAGCCACGTTGCTGGGCTCCCAGCGCTCGGCTGATTTATTAACTCAATGAGTAGCGGCAACTTGACCCCTGGGCTGAGCCGCACGATACTTGGACCATCACGGGCCCTCTGAAATGTGTTAAAAGGGGGAAATAACCACATTTTTTGCTTGAAGCGGGGTCAGAAAAGACACAGCAGTGAGAGCAAACAGTGTGCCGAGGAAGGAGGCATCCTCGGGAGGGCCGGGCTGCGACTCACCTGCCTTGGCCGCGGTGTCGGGGGCCGTGATCTCCATGATCAGGTTCTCCAGGAGGGTCCCTCTGCGGCCGATCTCCTCCACCTGGGCCCCCTTCCCCGTCCATTCCTCCAGGAGATCCTGCTCAAAAAGCAAATGCTGGGGGTCAGAGGCCGCGTTTGCCCCACCACAGCCCTCCTTCCTCATCTGTCACCTCTGCGGTGACACTGGGACATGGTGTTTATCTTTGTTGGGGGGAATCAGAGTGAAAAGCTCTTCCCTAACTCACAGTCTGCTGCAGGAAACCCTCTCATCCCTCTCACCATTTTGGGGACATCCCTCCTCGCCTCGCCATGACCCAGCCTGACGCGAGGCCGGTCCCCGCAGCTTTGGGCACAGCCCGGCGATGCGCCGGAGCCGGCGCCGCGCCGCGGGTGCGAGGGCTGCGGGTGACTCAGCAGCCGCCTGTGAGTCAAACCCTTGGCACATCCTGATTTAAAGCATCGCCGTGCCGGAGAGGAGCGGGGGTTTGGATGACGGGAGGACGCCTTCTGTGTCTAGCAAGGGGAAACACTCAGGGAAAATGAGTGTACTCGGGTCTCCCACCCCTAAATGTCCCCCTGAGCAGGTGGGAGAGGGCAGGGACACCAGGCAGGGACCACGAGGACCCTGGCAACGCTCCCTTCTCTGCAAACTGGGCACCACGGGATGCTCATACACCAGGGGCTGCAGCCCTGCAAGCACAGGGGAGCCCAGGATTCCTGAGACCATAGGACTCCACTCCCTGGGATTTATTCCATATTCCAACATTTCCACACCAGCTGCCAACTTTCCCAGTTCGGTTCCAGCTCCTGCTGCCCACCTGGATCTGCTGCCTGCGCTCGTGCAGCTCCTGGGTGCCCAGGGAGGTCTCAGCCGGCGGGATTTTGCCTTCGCTCTCCTTCAGCCACTTCCTCACGGCCCCCACCAGCTTCCGAAACTCATCCAGTTGCTCCTGGCAGGACGACGCATCCTTTTCTCTGGAGTGAAAAGGTTTTTGGAGAGTCAGAGCTCGTGCTTTGCCTCGCAATTACCCCCGCTTGAATGTCGCACAGTTGTGTCTCCAGGAGCCCTTCTTTTTATTATTATTATTATTAGATGTTGCTTAGGAACAGTGCAAGCAGCGCCAGCCAAAAGTGGGGTGCACGCCGCGGCCTGCCCCCCCAAATTGTGGCCGGTGGAACTTTTGGGGACGCTCCAGTATCACCGTGGTGGCCGACAGCCCCGGGACCACCACGGTTGACCTGCGCTGGGGTCTTTGTGCAGGGGGGAGTGATGCTTTTGGGAAAACAAGGCTCATTCATGCTGTCTCAGCCCAGCCAGCTGCAGCCTCATCTATTCAGCCCGTCCCTGAGGAACAAGGCAGCCCCGGGCAGGAGCCGCGGGCCCCCCCGGCTCAGCGCTCACCCCACGCAGCTGCTGGCCGGAGGCAGCGCTGTGCTCAGCGCTGAATGACCCGGGGTTATTATGAGATTCATCTGCTTTTCCTCATCACCTTCTCTGTATTCAGCAGGGAGATTTTGGAGATACCGCCCAGGAGGTGTGACCGGCTCGGGGACACGAGCTATCGCTCCAACCCTCGCCGATTCAACCCCAGGCTGCTGCTAAAAGCTCCTCTGTATCCCCACCTTGAAGGGGACTCTGGGGACAGGCTGCTCTGCTGTGTCACCTCCCGGAGAGCACCCCCGGGACAGGCTCCCCCCGCCGCGATGCTCGGGGCAGGAGCTGCAGCAGCCCACACGCCGGGAAACGCACCAGCGCCGGCTCCTGCAGCACCAGGAATTTTTCACGCCGCCCCCAGCCAAAAGCTTTTTTTAAAGCGTCAGCTGGAGCGAGCTGCCTCACATCTCCGGCGTGGGAGGAGGGAGGCAGGAGGAGTTCGCTCTTGCCCCCCCATGGAAAGGAGAGCTCTATGAGGTCTTGCTCTGCACGCCAAACTCACCTCCCCTGGTCGGGTCCCTGGGACTCACCTCTCTTTCGCCACCTTCTGCAGCTGCAGAAAGTCTTTCTTCAGGCTCTGCAGCTTCTCCTGCTGTTGGGAAGCCCCGGGAGCGAAGCCGCAGGAGCTCAGCTCCGCAGCCAGGTGCTCCAGGGTGGTCAGATCCTCCTGGTGCTGCCTCAGCTCCGAATTCAGCTCCTGCCAAGAGCAAAGGGTGATGCCAACCATGCCCCCGCCAGCAGACTGGGGCAGGGGGGCGAACCGGGCAGCCCTGTGCGGGCAGCACCATGGATCGCACCAGCACCTGCTCCCACCTCAGAAAATACCTTAAGCAGCTCTAGGTGCAAGTTCCACCTTCCCCAGCATGCAGGGAATGGGATGGGGGGGCTCTAGCCCAACCCAACCCAACCCCCCACCACAGTACAAATGTCTGGTTTTACACCAGCTTAGAGCATTGCCAAGGTTGTGGCCAAACCTCCCGCCTGGTAGGAAACCAGAGGGGGGAATCCTGGCGCAGCAGTGACCGGGACCCACGGCATCTCCGAGGGCTTTGTCACATCCTGCACTGCGCTCGCTGCCAGCGCTCGGGCGTGTTGCCGTATTAGCCCTGTGGAGTCTTTAATCTGTAAAACCTGGCTATATTTGGAGCGGCCCTTAAGAGCCTGGCTAGAGATCTCTTCCGAAAAGCAGCCCAGCCCCAGGGAAATGCCATTCCCCTCTCTCACTGATGGAAACAGCCTCCGCTGCTCCAGCCGTGCTCCTTTCCCCAGGCAAAGCGCCAGCACGGGTCCTGCCAGCCCGGGAGCGACCCTATTTGTCCAGGAAGAAATCACTGCAAAACATCCCCATCCCAGAAACCCCAGGCCAAGGTGGAGCCTTCTCCCCCTGCATCTCACCTGGATGTGCTGGGAGAAGTGAGCGATATCCTGCTCCGGCCGATTCCCCGACGCCAACACCCGCGCTCTGCTCTCCGTGAACTGCTGCAGCTTCTCCGAGAGCTGCTCGTACTGCTCGACCTTCGGGAGGAGGCTCTTGAGGGCATCCTCCCGGTCCCGCTGCTGCCGGCACAGCCTCCCGAAACGCTCCGTCACCTCGGCCAGCTTGGCCTGCATGGCCGAGGCCGTGGGGCTATCCGCCGTCTCCAGGAACCGCGTCACCATCTCGCGGGTGGCTTCCAGGCAGCTCTTCTGCCTGGCGATGTCCTGCTTCAGCTTCTGTGGGGACACACAGACAGGGATGCCACTTTAGGAAGGCTCTTGAGCGAAACTGGATGGGCATGAAGAGGTGAAGAGGCTGAGCAAGAATCGTTTTCTATCCCTGTTTTCCTTTGTGATCTCCCCAGCCCGCTCTGCCTTGCCCTGGTGCCTGATATCCAAGCCCTGCTTGTCCAAAGAAGAAAGACTTCCAACAGGTCCTGCCTTCAAGAAATTAAATAAAGGTTCTGCTCATATCCCTTTTTTAGGTTTTTTGGGCTTTCAGAATACTGTAGCTGCCTGGTTCAGATCCTGCACAGGCGCATTCGAGGCGAGGGAGCGCAGGGACCGGCCTTACCGTGCTGGTGGCAAGCGAGTCCTGGATGGAGGTGGAGGAGAGCGCAGCCGGCTGCTCTCCCTCCAGGCTCTTCTCGACCTCGGCCACGGCCTGGAGAAGGTTCTCCAGGCTCTCCTGGACGCTCTGGGACTGGGCGATGGATTTCTGCAGCAGGTCGGAGCGCTCGGTCATCTGCTGGGAGAGGCTCTGGAAGCGGCCGACGATGGCATCTGCGGAACCCAGCGCAAAAGGAGAATCAGCGGCAAAGAGCTTCTCACCCAGTGCTCGGAGAGCGGTGAGGACCACGTGTGGCTGCTGCCGAACCCTCCGAGGCTGAGTCCCCATCCCCAAACTCAGCAGTGAGACAGGGAACCCAAGGCAACCAGCCAAACTGGATCACAGCCGTCCCCAGGGGCAAACACGAGCGTGTTGAAGACGTCTTGCTGTGTGCGTTTGCCCCATCTTCCCCCAAAAGTGGGACATTTCTTCTTTCCCACCTCCCTGGCTGTTTTTCAGGCTCTCCCCAACCATCCCTGCTAACGCTTTGCTCCGTACCTGTTGTTTCCTGAATGTGCCCGTGGTCCGGGGCTGGCTCCCCTTGTACCTCCAGCAGGGACCGAGCTGCTTTCCGGAGCTTCTCCACCAGCACCTGATGCTCAGCGAGGTCTCCCTGCAGCTGCTGCTTGGACGTGAGACAAGGCACAAATCAATGGTGGGTCATACACAAGAGAGACCTGCACCCACAGAGAGCTCAGAGCTCCATTTAAACCCCGCTGAGGGATCCTGTTCGCTTAAATCACAAAATCATTAAAGAAAATTAATGTAGGTTGGAAGGTCCAACCGCATGGTGCACACAGAGCTGGTGCAGGGGGTCTGGGCTGTCCCAGTGCCACCCTCATGGGGAGGAATGAGAGGAAACGGCCTCAAGTTGTGCCAGGGGAGGTTGAGGTTGGATCTGGGAACAATTTCTTCCCCAAAGGGCTGTGGGGCATTGGAACAGGCTGCCCAGAGCAGTGCTGGAGTCACCAGCCCTGGAGGGTTGGACAGACGGACATGAGGTTCTCAGGACATGAGTCAGTGCTGGGGTTGGTTTAATGGTTGGACTTGATGATCCTCAGGGGCTTTTCCAACCAAAACGATTCTATAATTCTATTATTATGGGACAGTTTGGGTTGAAGGAGCCTTCCAAGCTCATCCAGTCCAACCCCAATGAGCAGGGACGTCTTCACCCAGCTCAGGTTGCTCAGAGCCCTGTCCAATGTGATGTTGGATGTTTTCACGGATGGGGCATCCACAACCTCTCTGGGCAACCTGGCCAGGGTCTCACCACCCTCAGACTCACAAATGGAGACTGGAAATTGGAAATTTGGGCTAATTTCTTCCCCAAAGGGCTGTGGGGCATTGGAACTGCCCAGGGCAGGGCTGGAGTCACCATCCCTGGAGGGTTGCACAGATACACAGATGAGGTTCTCAGGACATGGGGCAGTGCCAGGGGTGGGTTATGGTTGGACTTGATGACAGAATCACAGAATTGTTTTGTCTGGAAGAGACCCTCAGGATCCTGGAGTCCAACCGTGCTCAACCAGCCACAAAAGCGAACGGATCAAGTTTCTTTCCTGCTGCTGACTGCTCAGAGCGGCAGCCAAACTGCCACCCAGGTGCCACCGCTCCCCCAAGAGCTGCCCCACGGAGCCCATCCGCACCTTGGCGCTGGCGAGCTGCTCCTGCAGAACAGCCGGGTCTGAAGAAACCGTCTCTGAGAGCAGTTTCCCAACGGTGGCTTCGCTGTCCTGCAGCCACGTCCTGAGAGACTCTGCCACCTCCTGGAACTGCTGGTAGTGATCCAGCAAGGTGCTCAGGTGGGAGCCCAGCTTGGTGCACTGCAAAGGAGCAACAGGAGGGTGAATAAAAGAGCAAGGGGAGGATGCACACACGCACAGAAATCATCCAGAAAGAAAAAAATCATTTCAAAACCAATCTTGCCATATGTGTTAAAGGAATTACAGGCAACAACAGAGGGTGTTACTCTTGCCCAAGCCCTGGGAGGAGACAATCCCTGTCCTACAGTCTACATATGTGCTAGAAGTCCAGCCAGACATTCAGAAGTGAAACATCTCTCTGCTTGTTAGATACACACAGGAGGGAAAACAGCAGCCAGGGTTCAACTCCCAGCCTTGCAGAGCCCTTCCCCTACCTTGGAGTGCAGCGCTGTGTATCTGTGCGTCGCATCCTCCAGCTTGCTCCTGACCACGCTCCCGGACGCCAGCGCCTGGGTCCCCGCGTCCCCAGCAGCTCCCTCTGCATCCAGCACCTTCTGCCCCGACATGGTGACAAACCGCAGGTCCCCTTTGTGGGAAATCACGTCCTCCGAGAAGCTCCCCTGTCGCAGGAGCAGCTGCCGGAGAGCCGCGGGGTCACTGTCCCCTTTGTGCATCCCCTCCAGATCCTGCTCCGCTTGCGTCAGCCAGGCCTCGAACTCCCCGTGATCCCGCAGGAATTTCTGCAGCTCGTCCCGCAGGACCTGCACTTGTTTCAGCTGCGTCTCGGACCGCGAGAGGGACGCGCTGTACTGCTCCTTCAGCTCCGCCAGCCGGCCCCGCAGCCGCTCGCGCTCCTCCCCGGCCAGGCTGGGGCCGTGCTTGTCCAGGAACGCCTGCGCAGACTGCGTGGCCAGGATGACGTCCTGCTGCTGGGACAGCAGCTCCTGGTGCTGGGCCTGGAAGATGCCAAAGAGCAAAAAGGACAAAGGTGAGAGCCTGGCCCAGGTTGGGCAGAGAGGTGGTGGATGAACCATCCCTGGAGACATCCCAGGCCAGGCTGGACGGGGCTCTGAGCAACCTGAGCTGGTGAAGCTGTCCCTGCTCATGGCAGGGGTGGTACTGGGGGACATTTGAAAGTCCATTCAAGCCAAACCATCCTGTGATTCTACGACACCTGAAGACCAAGCACTCAGCAAGTGCGGTGAGACCACACGTGTGATGGAGCCTCTATACCCTTCCCGCAGCACCAGCAAGATGGGGAACACCCCAAGGTGGGGGTACCGGCAGGAGTAACCCCTTCTCTAACCATGATGGGCACCTTCTCTAATCACCCTGATTGCACCCACCCACCAACACACAGACCGCGTGTCCTCCAGGGCAGGGACTTCCCAGGAAATCCCGAGTCTCCCATCTGGAGAATCACCCTGAACACGTGTTTTGGAGGCCAGACCCATCTCACGGCCCACCCTGCTCCCAGAGGCAGGCTCGGTGTGTGGGGCACTAAGCTTTGAGAGGGACGAGGTGTCAGTCCTGACCTTCAGCCTCTCGTACTGCTCCTCCAGGCTCTCGGCAGCGCTGGCTGCTCCCATGACGTGGCCGTCAGGGACATCCTGAGCACCCGTCCCCGCTCGTGTCCCCGGCGCTTGCTCGATGGGGTGCGGTCTGTACTCCAGGAGCTCTCCCTTCTGCTCCAGCGATGCCACCCAGTTCAAGAGGGAGTCGATCTTACTGCTGTTCTCCTCCAGCTCTTTGGCAGCTTTCACCTGGGAGCAGAGACTCCAGATAAGAACTCATTTTATGCGTGTTCAGCAAACTGTTGCACAGGGGACACAAAACCAAACAAAGGCGAATCCCTGGACACTTTTCCAGCCACAGCAAACACCTGAGACACTCAGAGACCTCCAGAACACCTTGTGGCTCTCCAAAAGGGAGAAATGTGCAAAGAAGCTGTGAATAAACTCAGCCTCTTGGCAGTGTTGTATTTATCAGGCCGGTGTCCCCATTTCCCTCCAACCAGCTCATCTGTGGCCGCAGGTCTCAAGGCATCTCAGGAGGGGACACAGCACCACTGTCCCACCTCACCCAGGGGACAGAGGAACAGTAAATGTCTTTACACCCCATCACCCAGACAAATACCAGGACCCCAAATGATTCTGCACCAACTGGACCTCGCTGTCCACCTCAAGCAGAGCCCTGGCGCTCCAGCTCTTTGCACGGCACCTTTTCCGTCTCCTGCTGCACCGCGGCCGTCACAGCACTCTCCAGCTCCTTCTGCGCCACCTCCGTCCTCTCCTGCAGGGAGCGATACTGCTCCTTGGCACGCTTGAGGTTCTCCTGCAGCGCTGCCAGCTCCCCGGGCTCCATCTTCGCCTTGTTCTCCTCCAAAAACTCCTCCGTGCTTTTGAGGACGCTGGCGAAGGAGGCGGCTCGGGTGTGCATGCTCCTCTGCAGCTCCTAAGCAGACGATGCCGTGAGGCTCCGTGCGCTCCCACGGCACCACCGACCCTCTCCGCGTTCCGACCCCCGGGTTGTAAAGCACTGACCTTCACGTCGCTTTGCCTCTGCTGCAAGGCGGACAGGTCCCCCTGGCTGGCTGCGCGCTGCTGCTCCTGCAGCGTGTCCTCTGCCTGGCCCAGCCAGCGGCTCAGCTCGGCCAGGCTGCGCGCCCGGGCCGCCTGCTGCTCCTGCAGCGTCTGCGGGCACAGGGGACAGAGAGGGGACAGTTAGAACCGGCCGCTGCGCCCTCGGCTCACGCTGAAAGGCAAAGGCGAGAGGTTACAGCCGGAGCATCTCCTGACGGTGAGGATGCAGCACACAAAATGGCTTTTGCAGCTCTCCACATGCTCCCTCTCCGGTTGCAGGGCTCAGACGCCAAGTCCTCGCCAAGCAGAAGCTGCTCGCTGTGAATTTGCCACCATTTGAGCAAGCTCCTCTCAATTTGCTCCTTGAGGAGCTCCAGTGTGGAGCTACGCTCCAGGTCACACATTCCTCTCCTGGGAGAACCCAGCCAGAAGTTTCTGTGCTTTTTCCATGCAACCTTACATCAAAAACGCAGCAGAAACTCATCTAACGAGAGGCAGCGATGACCTGAGGTCAGGCAGCACCACTGTGGAGCCCCAAACAACCTAAACAGGCTGATATTTTTGATTCTGGGGATGGAGAGGGAGCCCAGGAGAGAGAAAGCGCCTCTGTAGCTGATCCAGCTCCTGCGTTTTGCTGCCAGAGCACAAAACAGAAGCGCCTCTTTGAGCATGATGTGACCTCAGAGTCCCTGCAACGTTCCCCTTCCCCTTTCCACGGGGGGACACAAAAAGGTTTGAGTTTTCACTGGGCATTTCAGCAAGGTGACGGCCAAACTTGTGCAAAACACTGTGCTTGTTGCTCCCAGTCATAAGATAAACAACAGAAGCAAATTGAAAGAGCCTTCTTAAGAGCTCTCCAGCTGCAAAGCGAGTTCTTCCTGGGTTAGGATGGGCGCACACTCAATCTGTAAAAGCAAAGCAAACTGGTTAATACACACACACACACATTCCAGAGAGGACAGGCAAGAGTTACAGAGAGCAATTGTTAATAAAAAAACACATTAATCCTGTCTAGAATCAGAGGATCCATGCAGTGACGGGGGCTGCAGCAGAGCCCTGAGGACTTATTTTTACAGCTGCCCGCTGCCTCCATACATCATCAGCTCTTTCTCTGGGACAGCAATTCCTGACTTGGGCACTGGAAATAAGGCATTAAAACTGTGACCCCGGTGGCTCCTCCGCACAGGGATTTTTCTGGTGGGGTTACAGAGACCAGGGATTATTGCCCCCAGCCCAGAGCAACTCCATGTCTAGCAGGGCACTGCCCAGACCTCCATTTTTTTGGAGAAAAGCGATTTTCCACCTGGGAGTTATGTGGTAGGAAGGAGACAGACTTTAGAGGAAGCTCATGATGTGCAATGAGAAGTCGTAAACCATGAGTGACATGCACGTGAAATCCCAAATAGGAGGTGTCTCAGCGCATGTTCTTGTGGCCGGGAAGCGCTTCAGCGAGCGAAATGCAGCCAGGCAGCAGATGCGTCCCAACCTTCACCTGATCCGGCTGCTCCGCTTGCTGGAGACAGACCTGCAGGACCTCCACCCGAGCCGTCACCCGCTCCGACAGGTCCCGGAAAGCTCTCTGCAGCTCATTGAGCAGCCTGAGCAGCTGCCGGCTCTGCTGCGGGGTCAGATCCTGGGCGTGCTCGGAGATAAGGAACTGGATGTCGAAGGCGGTGGCGTCGAGCTGAGATTTGGTGTCAGCGAGGGGCTCTTGCAGCTCCTGAATGGGGAGGAAAAAGACCTGTCAGGCAACGTGACTCTGTCCTGCTTTAGACGGGGGACACAGGGACAGGCAGCGGTACACATGCTTTGTCACCAGAATATATTCAAGAAATCCCAAACCCTCCCAAAAGCGCACTCGGCATCGAGGTGATGGCATCTCACCGCGGTAATTTTTCAGTGCTACCCTCCAGCACCTCACCGAGAGATGGTTCAGAGTGTGGCTGTGGAGCTGTCGGAGCCCTGAAGGTGACATGGAGCTGCCACCAGCCCAGCCCAGTCCGTGGTGACTCCATGTGCCACCAGCAAAGCCTTCGATCCCCTGACTTCAATGCCAAGGTGCTACCAGCAAACGGAGATGCTGAACCGACCCAACCTTGAGAGCTATCGCTAAAAGATGAATAAATGTGGAGGGAAACCTGGGCTTTTGGTATAGTCATCATAGAATAGAATCATTTTGGTTGGAAAAGCCCCTCAAGGTCATCGAGTCCAACTGTCAACCCATTCTTGGCAGTGATCCACGTCCTGAGAACCTCATCTCCATCGGTTCAACCCCTCCAGGGATGGTGACTCCATCACAGCCGACGGAGCCCAGAGTGGGTGTGATGGGGGATCTCTCAGAGCCCCTATGGAGGAAGCAGCTCTCTCCTCAACACCCTGATGAGAATCCCCATCACACACCTGTGTTTGAGCACGTTCCCCAAGCAGCCAAAGCCAATGGTTTGTTTAGTGCAGAAACAAAAGACTTTGGAGCAAATACAACATTTTTGCTCCTCCTGCAACAATGGATAAGGGCAAACCCTCGGTCGGCTCCAGGAGGGAAACGGGATTAAAAGCCGCTCTGTGCAGAGGACAGTAACTTCATCGTGCAGAAGGATTAGGGGCATTGCCATGGTTACCTGGTAGCGCTGGAGGCAGCGACTCAAGCTGCTCGCATCAGTTGTGTGCTGGTAATCGCTGCCGTCCAGCGACTCTGCGGTGCCAGAGACCCAGCCCAGCAGCTCCTGGAGTCTGCCCTGGAGAGTCTCGTGATGTGCCACGATTTTAGCCTTAAAACAAAATTAAAGATGCATCATTAAAGAAGAAGCAGAGCTCTACGGGGAAGGAGCACCGGGATGCTGGGGGGAACACGCAGCAGGGACAGTCACCAGCTCTACCTTTTCGGTTTCTGCAGCCCCATGAAGGTTTTGCAGCCGGGATTCCAGGACATCATTCGCGGAGCTCAGAGACTTCTGGAGGTTCTTGGCGTCCTTCTCCAAAGCCTTCAGTAATTGCTCAGGGACTTCTTCAGGGGGGTTGGCCACAATCCGCTTCACGGCGTCCAACTCCTGATTCACGGGGAAGCTCAACTCCCGCAGCTCAGCGCCCAGCGCCTGAGACAAGACAACATCGTTATGTCTGAGATACGGTGACTTCATCTTCCCGCTGCCAAAACCGAGGAAAAAGCTTTGGAGATGCAGCTCCAAACACTGCGTCTGTCTCCTTGGAAGATTCCCAACCACCCTCCAGCCCAGCGCTCGCCTGTCTTACTCCAGGCTGTAAGATTCATCTCAGCAAAGCTCAGCTTCTTGTCTAAGCAGGGAGGCGGTGAGGCAGAGGCAGTGCCAGAGCGGGGAGACACAGGGTTTGCCTGTTAAACCTGAGACTAAACTCCCTGGCTGGCTCATCAGAAGCAGGGAGGGGGTGCAAGTGCTGTGCAAGAAGATGGGGAGAGGAGAGATGAGTTCTGTCCGGCCTAACTTCTGTCCTGCCTAACTTCTCTCTGGCCTAACGCCGGCCAAGCCAGGCCCAGCCCCGCTCACCTCCGCCTGCCGCAGCAGGTCGTGCAGCGCTGCCAAATCCTGCTCGGCCGGCTGCACCCGTTTGATTTTCATCTCAATGTCTCGGAGCATGGAGCGATACGATATCAGCTTCTCGTCGTGCTCCAGACACATCTTCTTGGTGAACATGATCTACAGAATCAACGAGTAAAACAACACCGCAGGTTTAGACAGAAAACAAAGGATTATACACTATTGTTTTGTCGCAAAGAAGAAATCTCTTAATCACGCTCCATTTCAGGGACTTTCCACTCGCTAGTCTTATCTACAAGATTTACTACAGGAAAAATAAAACATACAGCCCTTTTTCCAACATAAGCTTATAAATGGCAAGAGATCTCTGGTGTTAAAGTGCCAAAAAAGAGTCCTATTTATTAGTCATTTATAAGTAATGCTCTAGCAAAAAAGAAGCCACGACTAAGCCTTGCATGTTTTCAGCCGCACATCACCGGGTCCTCTGCCAGATCCATCGCAGCTGACACCGCAACATCCAGCTCCAACACCCACTCCCCTTGTCCCGGTTCTCCTTTGTGCTCAGGACCTCGGATGGATTTAACAGTAACAGGCACAAATAGCTCAAAAAAAGAAGTCAAAATAGCAAAAAGCATCAATTTACCTGGGCTGGCCTGGTGGATTCTTGAGAGGTTTCCAGCAGCTCCCCCTCCACGATCACCGGTAAGAGCAGACCCCGCTCGGCAGGACCCGGCTGCCGGCTCCTCTCCGAGGGGGATTCTCCGGGGGGTTTTGGGGGAGCAGGGGCAGCCCCTGGGCTGGTCTCCAGCGTTTGCTCTCGCTCTGTCTCTTCTCCAAGCCCAAGGGTTGCAGAAGTTTCCTGCACTTCTCTGGGCTCCTCTCTGATAATCAGTTCCTCGGGTAGTTCGCCGGCTGCAGGGGCTGCACTGGACACGTCACCTGTGGTTTCCACCTCGGTGTCCTCCTCCATCCTCTCCTCCAGGCTAAATGCCATTGAGGAGTCATGACCATTTCTAACCCCACCTTTCAGCACCTCTTCATCTTCCCCTTGTCCTGGGGGAACAGGGAACTCCTGACCCCCAGCAAGGTTTTCTTCATCCTTCTCAGAAACCATTCTCTTCTCTTGGCCACCCCTGCTGCTCCCCATGCTCTTGGCTGCCTCTCCTGCCAACCCAGCAGCGATCCTGGTGGTGGTTTCATGTTTTACTTCTGCCGTGCTTGAGATGAAGTCGTCCTCCTTCTTCCCTGGAATTTCTTTGGAAATTGGAAAAGGAAGGGGTTGTTTTTCCACAGAAGGTTTCTCTGGATGAGCACTGTCTCCTGGGACACCCGTCTGCTTTGCTTTCTTTTTCTTGCTTTTCTGTTTTTGGGTAGGTTTCGGCTCCATTTCACTTGTTTTTTCTTCATCAACTGGACCTTCTGCACGCAGTCTCAGGGTCTCTCCTTCGATGTGCTTGACAGTTCTTTTACCCGCAAGCTCGTCTCCGGCAGGCTCCATCGGGATGCTGATCTCAGGGGGTTCTCCAGGCTCTGTAGGACCCACCTTGCCCTTCCCTCGACCCACAGTCACAGGTTCCCTTGGGGCTGCCGGTGTCACCCGGCCCGCTCGCTCCTCTTGCTCAGAAGCCACCTCTGCACCTTCTCCACCTGCCACGGTTCCCTCTGCACTTCCAAACCTTCTCCTCATCCTCTCCTCCACACTGCGAAGAGCCTCCGTGTCCAAAACCAACTGCTCTTTCTCCAACCCCAATCCCTCCACTTTCTCTGACCCTCGATCCGCTGCTTCTCTCGGTTCTTTCTCCCCAGCTGCTCCCACCTGGAAGCTGCTTTTCACGATCCGTTTATCCACTGCCCTTCCCACCCCCGTCTCTTCAGACACAGACGCTGTACCCGATGCTGAGGGGTGTTCTGGAGCCTGTTCTTGGGGATGGTGCATTACCCCATTCTCTGAAGTTTCTGGAGGTTTTGATCTCCCTTTTCTCAGTGTCACTGGGGATCTCTCGGTGGCAGCGGCTGCACCTCCAGCCACGTCGTAGCTCAGGGCTTCAGACCCAGCTTTGTGCTCAGACTTCTTAGCATCACTGGTGGAGACAACACCACCTTCCTCTTGTGGAGATAACTTTTCCATTTTTTCCTTGAAAAGGTGGGGTTCATCTACTTTGCAGACCTCAGAACCATATTTCTCTGTGGACATTTGCCCTTTCCGAAGGCTGGCAGCTAATTTGGGACTAATCAGCTCTTTTTCAACAGCTTCCTTCAAACTCAACCTCTTCCCACTACTCGCATCCACGATTCCCCCCGTCCTCATCTGGTTGGTGGCGATGACTTGGGCCATCTCCTCATCCAGCACCCCCCGCTCCACAGCAGCCCTCAGGGACAACCTCTTGGTGACCGTCCCCTCCACGACGCCCCCGGCGTCCGCCTGGGCCTGCAGCAGCCGCAGGGTGGGCAGCGGGTCCACCTTCCCCATCCTCACCGCCTCGGCGCACGTCAGCTTCTTCCCCGTCACCTCATCCTCCATGGCTCGGAAGGGATGGACCTCCAGATACCTCTGCCCAGATTCAACGTCGATTTTACACTTCTTGACGAACTCCGAGTAGGGAACGATCATGCAGGTCTCGGGATCTACAATCCCTTCTCTCATTTCTGAAGATGCCAGGACTTTCTCCACCACCTGCTTGGGCAGCAAGCCCTCCTTGACCGCTTGACTGAGTGCCAGTCTCTGGCCAGAAGCAGGATCTAAAATGCTTCCAACCCCAGCCTGGATTTCTTGCACTTTCCTCTGGAATTCTGGACTAACGAGCCCTAACGATACCACCCTGGCCAAGGGCAGTTTCTCCTGCGTGACCGGATGAACGTAGTCCTGCAGACACACTCTTTCAGCTTTCCTGAGTTCGTCACATGAATCTTCACCTATCAAACCATGTTTCACTGCCTCGTTTACCGACAGCCTCATTCCAGACACGTGATGGATGATTCCTCCATCAGCAACCTGCTTGGCCAAGAGCTGAAAAGCTTCTTCCTTTTCCAGGAGCCCTTTTTCAACAGACTGTGCGACAGTCAGAGGCTGCTTGGTTTTAGGATCCACAATCCCGCTGGTCTCAGCCTGTAAGCGAACGAGCTTCTGTCTGGTCACCTCATCAGTGCCCTTCCCTTTGGAGGCCTTCTCCAGCTGGACCAGCTCTTTCTGACTCGTCGGCTCTATAAGGCCCAGATTTGAAGCCAAAGTGACCGAGACTTTTTTGCCACGTTTCAAGTCGATGATCCCTCCAGTAACCACCTGCCCTTCCAAGATCCTCAGCGCCGTTTCCTTGTCCAGAAGGCCAACGGCAGCGGCGTCCTTGATAGAGTAGACAAAGTTATTGCCTGGGTCCAGAACACCACTTATTGCTTTGTCAGACTCAAGTACCTTCTGGAGAAGCTTCTCATCCATCAGACCTTCTTCAATGACATCCTCGGTGGACAATGATTCACACGTCTGAGAGTCAAAGAAGCCGCTGAACATCTTCATCTTCTCCATTAGTTTCACGGCGGTGTGGCTGGACACCACTCCACAGGCAACAGCTTCGTTCAGAAGAAGACTCTTGCCTGTCTGCTCATGGATTATGCCACCGCTTTGGAGCTGCGTTAACAGCATCTCCAAAGCGTCCTCTGGTTCCTGCTCTGCAAGGGCTGGCAGGGATGTTTCACTAACACTATCATCATCTAATACTCCTTCTTCTTCTTCTTCCAATCCACTTTTGAGGTGTTCACTTTGCCTCTCTGTTCGCTCAGCCTCTGCAGTTTTTGGGAGCACAACCTCCTCTTCCCCCAGCAAGCCGTTCTCAACTGTTCCTTCATCTGGCAAACCAATTTCTCCAACATCTTCTGCCTCCAGTTCAGGTTCCTCCACACCCTGAGACCTCTCTGCCATGATTCCCAGCTTATCCCTTCTTTCTGAAACATCCACTGATATGCAGATTTCTCTTTTCATAACAACTGTCACGCTTTCCGATGCCCTCTGCTGATCTTCCATACTTTCCACTCCATCTACTGTAGTAGGCTTGGACTCTTCTGCCTCAGCCATCATTTCCTCTGTTTCTCTGAATCTACTTTCAAGGTCACCAGGATGTCCTGGCACGGATAATTTTACCTGCTGCTTGTCCCTGCCTGTAGAGGCTACTTGCTGCCTTCCAAATTCAGCATCGGCTTCACCCTCGATGCAGACCTGTTCAGCATAGATCTGCTCTTGCTCTTCCACAAGCAGGTTGTCTTCTGCACCCTCCAACAGGAGCCTTTCAGGTCCCATCACCACCTCCCCATTCTCCAGAGCAGTTCTGAGTGGCAGGACCTTTTCGCTTTGTTCTTTGGAAGGAGCCAATTGCAAGCCCAGCTGCTGCGAAGACAAGCCATTGCAAGGCTCGCTCTCAAGAGCCGCATCTACCCTTATCTCCTCAAGACCTTCACTCTCTTCCAACATGTGTGCATAGGTTCCATTTTCTTGAGTTTGGAGTAGGGCTTTAGTGACGCTGTTCAACTCTCCATCCACTAAGAGCAGCTTTTGGCCATCATGGATGTTGATGTAGCTGTGGGTCATCAGGTGGAACATCAGCCTTTCGTCGTCACTCCTTAGCAAAGGGTCACTTTGCTCTTGGTGACCTGTGGGACTCCTTCCAGCGGAGCTTTGGCCGTGCCTGGTTCTGCTGGGAGAGCCGGCGAGCTGCACGCCGGCCATGACGTCAGGTATGACTGTGGACTTCAGCTTCTTCGCCACATCTCTCTCCAAGACGCCGTGTTCAACCGCTCTCTTCCAGGACAACACCTCGGTGGTTTCTGGTATGAACACAGCCTTAATGAGTTGCCTCTTGCTGAGGATCTTGTAAACCAACTCTGTGGACAGGATTCCTTGCTCCAAAGCATCTGCAACTGTGACAATCTCCCCTGTCTCTGGCCACAGGAGCCCCATGAAGGACCAGAGGGATTCCAGGACCACCAACGCAATCCTTGGTGCTACCAACTCTTTCCTTACAGCTTCATCAATGGTCAGTCTCTCTCCCGTGACGGTATCGATGATGCCGCCCGTCTGAAGCTGCCGGATGAGCAGCGTGCACGCCAAATCCTGGTCAATTAAATTATGTCTCACGGCCTCATCCACAGTGAGCCTGTGCCCTGTCCTGGGGTCAACGATGCCACCAGCGAAGAGGTGGGCTTCCAGCAGCCTGACCGTCACCTGCCTGTCTATCAGCCCCTCCTGGAGGGCACGGAAGATGCTGACCTTCCTGCCCGATGTCAAGCTCACCGTCCCCCCCGCCAGCTGCGTGACCGGCAGCAGCCTCAGCCCCGTCTCTTGGTGCACGATGCATCGATCCAGGAGCTCGGACAGGCTGATTTTCTCAGCGGTGTTGGGGTCAATCAAATCCTTGCTGCTCTCCAGGTGAGACAGAAGCCTGGAATGCAGCTGAGGGGGAAGGAGCCCTTCTTGCACTGCTGTCTCCATGCTGATTCTGCCCTGATGGGTTTTAAAGCCGCCAGTGGCAAGCTCAGCTTCAAGAATCTTCAACCCGATGCTCTCGCTGATTTTCCCCTCTTCTATTGCAGCGATCACAGGTAGGACCGGCCTCCCTTCCCAGCTGATTTCTTCCACCCGGTGGAGAGCATCCTTCAGCTCCTGCAGCACCTGGAACATCCTCACATCAATGATGTTTCTCGCCAGACCTTTCTCCAAGGAGAGTTTCTCGTTGGTCTCTGGAACAACTAAGTCAGACGTGATAACCTGAGCCTCCAAGAGGACGAGGCCGGTGTCCTGATCTATAAGACCTCTCTGCATGGCACCAAAGACAGGGAATATTTCTACCGTGCCAAGATCGATCACTCCTGCCACTGTTTCACTGCCCTAGAACAGAAAGAGAAGGAAAAGTATTAAATCAAAATTGCAAGCACTCGGGTCGTATGAGGTCCAGGGAGGTCTCAGTTTCCAAAAATGTTTAAAAACCCTAAACAGGCTAGAAAGGAGTCCCAAAGTGTTTGAAATGCAACTCCAAAGGGATCACAGCACTCAAATGGGTGCATTTGCCAGCAAGTTTAAATGCTCATCTAGTCCATCACCCAGGGCAGCATGGAGATGCCTCCGACATCCAGCAGCAACGCAGCAAAGCGGCAAACGGCAAAACCCAGACGTGCTCCTAATGCTCCGCGGAGAAACAGGGGGAAGGAGACCACCAAGCACACCAAAGCCCTTCAACGACGTCCGTTTTAAAAAGTAGAGACAACACAAAGACCACTGTGTACCCAGAGGGAAAAAACCCTTATCTAGGAACCTGTCCCAGCGCAGCTTCCGTGCTGACTCCTGCCATGCTTTAAATCCTGCCCTTCCCAAGCAGATCCCAAGTGCCAGGACGGCTCAGGAACGGCCCAAGCAGCTCCCCAGCTGCACAGAGCGGCCAAGCGTCAGGACAGGAGCGCTGTGTGCAGGGCAGCTCTCCCAGCACCACCACCAGCATCTCCAATTAACCTGCTCTTCAGACAGCTCACAGGGAGAAATATAAGAAGCTGGAGGTCCCAGCATGGAAACAGAGCATCTCCTTTGGTGTTTCTCAAGGGGCTTTTCTCTTCTTGCTTGTATCCCCACAGGGAGTGTAATAATTAAGGTGATGAACAGTAGCAGCTCTTTGGTTTGGGTTTCTCCCAGTCCCACTGGTTGGGTGTAGGGTTGGCCCAAGCACAAAAAGATCTTTGTGGGGACAGGGAGGAGGGAATTTGGATTGAGGAATTAATTCCTTTGGCATCCCCAAGAGCCTCAGGTTATTTAATTGGTCGGTCTAACGGCACCGGTGGTTGGGGTGTTTGCAGCCGCGGTGCCGGCACGGCCGAGGACGCGGCCTCCAATGTGCCGGGGCACAGATTCCCCCGGTGAACCTGCTGGCAAAACCTCAGCTCTCCACCACCATCACCAGACTCGGGCATGCAGGTTCGGAGATGAACAAGCCATGGAAAGACAGAGAAAAGGAGGGAGGAATAAGAAAGAAAGATAAAAAAGGAGATGGGGCGTAAAAGGCTTTTACTTACCGAGTCGCAGGGTGTGCCTTGAGCAGTTAAAGACAGAGCCTTATGGAGCAGTTCAGCCGTATCACACACAGTGTAAAGCTTGGTGTTAGCGTCCAGCATGCGACTGTTTTGTTTGCAAAAAAGAACCCCACGCACAGGTCGTCCTCTTTTTCACTTTGTGTGTTTTGTGCGTGTAAATCTCGGAGGGTTAGTTAAACTTGTAAGCAAGGATGTCAGTTAATCTTAAAAACCAGTTGACATGAAACACAAACTGTACAGGGACACATCATGCTCAATTTAGCGCGCTCTGCTTTGCGTTTTCGTCTTTTGTAACTTCTCTCTGGCAGTCGAATGTTTCCAGCAAGCAAATGTTAAGAGTTCCTCATGCTCCCTCTACAGTGAAGCAACCGCACAGCACAGAATCATAGGCAGGATCTGCAGCAAAACCCCGCTGCCGCCTCTCGTTTTGTGTCCTGGGCTCCATCGAGAGCGTGAGTGAAAACTGTTCCAGCCCCAGAGCATCCTCATGCTGTACAAAACCCACCCAGCTTTTTGCTCTAAAGTCATTTTCCTGCCCGGGAAGGAGGAAAAGGGAAAGGATGAAGGAGCCTTTCCAAGGGTTGGTTGCTCTGCGCTGCAATCCTGGCAGAAGCAGCAGCAAATCTGCGAGGGTTTAATGGCAATTAATGAGTCTGTTTGCTCACCACAAGCACAGGGACGTGTGACAGAAAGAGTGTGCTGCATTAAGACACCTGAAATTGCTATAGAGTCCAATTTGGAGAGGAATGCTCTATGTTTAGGTGCAAGCTGGATGGGCAGATGTCAAACAAGCAGCGCTGTCACCACTGTCCCGAACAGGGCTTCACTCACGGACCCGACAGCCAAAACCTGCGTCACGCAGCCAGATCTGAACGGGCCGTTGCTTCAGAGTACAGGGAGCCAGCAAGCAAACACACAGATATATCCATCGACACATGTATATACACTTATAGAACACGTACACCTGCGAATGACCAAAGACAGCTCGTAACAGAGGCAATAAGGACACGCTTTCAGCCCTCCCTACCCAGCAAAACCAGGATGGGGACTGGTGGGGGACACTGGTGGATGTGAACAGGGTCCAGCTATGGGTTGGGAAGGGCTCCCAGGTCACCTTCCAGTGGGAATAGCAATTTTATTCAGCCACAGCTGAGACCAACCTCTCGCCAGGCTGAGATACGAGACCACCGGGCAAACGCCCTTCTGCAGAAACCACCTTCTTGTGTCTCCTGCCTGCGAGATGCAGCCCTCTGTGGCTACACCACTGAGAGGATGCTCCTCAGAGGACACGGGTTGGCTATGGGGACCGTTCCCAGGCCAGAGCTCCATCTGCATCCCTGCCCGCTGAGTGCGAACAAGCCGACCCTTGTGCAGAGCAGAACTCCGATGAAAACCCTCGCACAGGACGACTCCCTCACCGCCCTGGAAGGCGGGAGGCACGCGGGACCAACCCCAGCCTGGATGCTTCGGCATGGACAGAAGAGAAGGGAGGGCAGCCACGTGCAAATAAGAAAGTCAACGGGCTGAGAGTGGCTGGTGGCCATGAGACACGCGACACAGCAAAACCTTTGTCACCCGCTGCGCCCGCGCAGCCGCAGGGCTGAGCAGGAACCGGTACCTTGTGCTCTGTCTCCTGAGCCAGTTGGCTCTGGAGCTGCTGGAGCTGCTCCGTGGAGTCGTTGCACAGCACCTGGTAGGTGTCCTTGAGCGCAGTGATCTGAGCAGAAATCTGCTCCTTCTCCGGGTGGGAAAGCCTGCAAGGGGAAGGGGAAATCTCTCAGCACGAAGCAGCTCCCAGCTCTGCGGAATTAACTTGTTCTTCTGGGGAAGGAAAAGGACAAATCCACCACGAGTCCCCTCTTCCCACTGCCCCACTCCTTGCCCAGCTCAGCTAAAACCAACAAAGGTACTGGGCTCAACAAAGGCTGACCTGCATCGTAACGATCAAATCCCCTAATATACAGAGCTGGATCAGGCCTAAATGGGATTAATATTGCCCCAACAGCATAAATGGGTTGCACATTTCACAGCTCTCCTTGCAGATAAGAAAGACGACAACTATTATGTGCAGCTCATCATTGTTTTTAACAGGAATTGGGCCCTGGACCCCCAGGGACACCAACCCCCCAGCTCTAAGGGATCTCATTTTCCCCACTGCTCTCCCTGCCTGTCCCCTCCTCCGGTCACACTCACTTGTGGCTGTGTTTTGCCAGGAAGATTTGCGAAGTTTTGATGGCCTCCGAGACCTGCTCCTTCTTTGCAGCCAGCTCATCATTCAGGGTCTGTCAAAAAGAAAGAAAGAAGCTGAAACCAGCTGTGGGAGAAGAACAGCAGTTAAAGAGACTGATGGCTGCCCCCAGTTTACCTGTTGCTCCGAGATGGATTTCTCGATGTCACCCAGCTCTCTGCTCCCAGCAGCTCCCGTCCTGCCCTGCACGCTCTGCTTCAAGCCCAGGGCCCAGCCCAGCAGCTCCTTCACCTTGTCCACGTGCTCCTGTTTCTCCTCCTCCACGACTTTCTGCAAACAGAGGAGAGAGGAAGATTAACCACGTCAAAGGGGTCCCAGATTTCCAAAGGCGGAGAGGGAGATTCAGGCTGGACATGAGGAAGAAATTGTTGGCCCTGAGGGTGGTGAGAGCCTGGCCCAGGTTGGCCAGAGAGGTGGTGGATGAACCATCCCTGGAGACATCCCAGGCCAGGCTGGACGGGGCTCTGAGCAACCTGAGCTGGTGAAGATGTCCCTGTCATGGCAGGGGGGGCACTGGGGGTGAAATTTAAAGGCCCCTTCAACCCAAACTGTTCTGTGATTCTACGTAACCTCAACATGGAGCATCCTTGGGTGTTGAGAAATGAGCCAGCACATTCTGAACAGAGTTCGGTTCTGAACAACATCCTTACCTCCTCCTCCTCCAGCCGCCGGAGAGCATCGCTGATGTACTTCACGTGCTGCGTGGTTAACGTCACCAGAGCCGTATAGCGAGTCCGCAAATCCATGAACTGCGAAGGGAGAGAAGGAGAAACAGGGCCCGTCAGTCACGACCGGCGGATCCGCAGTGACGTACTTTATGTTGCACAACACGGATGCACCATCTCGTGCTTGGGCAGCCCCCCAGCACCTCGCAGACCCCGTATGGCATCAATGAAACGCGGCGAGTGTGATGGGGAGGGTTGTGGCCACGCACGGCATGCTGCACAGCACCGGAGCGAAGGGGACGCTGGGGTGGGTGCTCGACTCTGACAAAAAAGGGCTGGCGGGATCTTTAATGTCCACACGGAGCAGACAGGACCTCGGGTCCCTAAAGGTCTCATCCCGAAGATCCACAGACACTGAGGCCGCATGGTGCTCTGGTTATTTACCTCGCAAGGCCAAAGGGCTGAGCCGACCCCACTGGATTTGCCCAGGGGTTCCCAGGAGGCTGGGTATGTTACACCTGGTGCTTAGAGCACAAAGCCATCCTCTCCAGCTAGCGGAAAAAACAGCGAGGGTGGAAGCTTTATTTACACAAGCGAGTTCAGCAGAAAGGAGCTCGTTTTGCAGCGGTTGCTCGGCGCTTTGCTCGGTGTCGAAGAACCCCCCGTGCAATTTCTCCCTGGCGGGGCCGGGCGGGCGGCTCCTACCTCCTGCGTGATGGCATCCGAGGACGAGAGCATCCGCCGGCGCTTCATGGGAGACTTCTGCTGCGACTCCACGAACGCCCTGTATGTCATGAGCTGCAACTCGTAGTCCTACAAACACAAACAGGGGTGGAGAGACACGGAGCGTGTGAGACGCAAACCCTGCCGGGGCTGGTTCTGCCCAGCCGGACTGATCCGGGTGCAGGATGGGACCCGTACCTTGACGGCAGCCGAGTATTGCTGGGAGAATTTCTGACACTGGTCCAGTTTGGCTTGATTTTTCTCAATTTCTGCAGCCAAAGCCTTCAGTAAAAATCAAAGTAAAAATCATTGTTAGGCAGCAGGCTGAATTTCAGTCCCCATCCCTCTCCTTCCAAGTCAAGTCTTTCTCCTCTTCAATTTTTCACGCGAGGCCACATCTCTACCTCAAGCTAAGCACGAGTTCCTTTACTTCCCACACCCCCAGCTCAGGCCTGCAGCCTCTCCCCCTGTTTCATGTTTCCAGGCTCACAGATGGAAAGATTTTAGTAAAAGAAGTGACAGGGTCACAGCAGCATCGGCACTGCCAAGACATCACTTACCGTCTGCTGGCTGAGCTGCTCCGACAGCACCCGGCTGTCCTCCGCCTGCCCAGGCTTCATCAGCTCCTGCTGGACCGTGATCTCCTCGATCCACTGGATCAGGGCGCTGTGGCACTGCCGGTAATCGCTCAGCACCTCCTGGATGCTCTCCAGCTCCGCGTGGCTGTGAGAAGAACCAGGACAAATAAGAGGAGGGCGAAACGCCACTGTAGGAAATAGGGATTATCCCAGCCAGCAGTGGGAATCCCATCTGGAAGAATATCCCTGTGAAAAAGCCTGATGCAAGCTCTCAACTGAAGCAAATAACCCTAACCCTGATAACCCTAACCCTAACCCCTAACCCTAATTCTAACCCTAACCCTTACCCCTAACCCTAACAACCCTAATCCTAACCCAAATAACCCTAACCCTCACCCTAATAACCCTAACAACCCTAACCCTCACCCTAATAACTCCAACCCTAATAACCCTAACCCTCACCTTAATTCTAACCCTTATCCCTAATTCTAACCCTAACCCTTATCCCTAATTCTAACCCTAACCCTTACCCCCAATTCTAACCCTAACCCTTACCCCTAATTCTAACCCTAACCCTAACAACCCTAACCCCCCTAACAACCCTAACCCTACCCTAACAACCCTAACCCTACCCTAACCCTAATAAACCTAACCCAAACCCTAATAAACCTAACCCTAATAACCCTAACCCTAATCCTAATAACCCTAACCCTAATCCTAATAACCCTAACCCTAATCCTAATGGAATAACAGGTTGGGAGGGACCACAAGGATCATCTGGTCCAACCTTTCCTGTGGTACGTTGGGAAGACATGAGAGCAAAGCTGCGAGAGGAGGCGGGAGGTTCTCACCGGGTCTCAATCTGGGCGCAGACGCGTTGCCAGCGGTCCCACAGCTGGCTGCCCTTCTCCTGGTAGCGCTCCAGGTCGATGCTGCGCTCCTGCCTCAGCCGGAACAGCTGCTCTCCCACCACCTTCGCCTTGGCCAACTCCTCCTCCAGTGTGGAGAAGACGGAGCTCTTGTCCTTCACCTCCCCGAGCCATTGCTGCAAAGCCAACAAGAGACAGCACCGGCTCAACATCCCAGAAAGCAAAAGGCACGTTGAGTCAGCGATGCTCTCCTGCCCAGAGCTGCCAAGCCTGAGAAGGGGTTTATCTTTCCTCTCTCCTCGACCTATTGACAATGTGAGGTGGAAAACAGAGTGGACTGTGTTCACAGACTGGAGCAAGTCAGATTGGTTCAGCTCCTGTCCTGCAGCAACAGGACATGAAGCTGCCAAGATGCTGATGTGCCCTACAACAGCGAGCACAAACCACAGCAGCTCCTTTACCTTTACAAAGCAATAAGGGATCACACAAGCAGCACAAAATCCTCCTGGCAGCTATACCAAGGCAAGATATGGCATACAGTCCAAATTCAGTAGAGAAAGGGAAGGACCCCACTTGTCAAACACCAAAAGGCTGGCTGGTTTCTGCCTCGGGAAGGGAACAGCACCCACCTGTAAGGCCGCTCGGTGAGACTGAATAGCTGGCAGGTCGGCAGGGACGGCCTCCTCTTGGCTCAGCTTCACCTCGTAGCCTTTGACCAGAGACTCTGCTCCTTGGGTGTTACGGATAATAATATCAACAGTCTTCAACCTGGCAAGTCAAGGAGAGGCAGCACAATGACATCCAGAGCTTCACAGAGATCCCCTCGATGGCGAGAGGGACGGAGCTCAGTGCAAGGTGTGGCAGAGGGGCAGATGAAAGGACTCGGGCAGATATAAAAAGGTATTTGGGAACAGAGGCACGTCCCCACTCACTTGTCCAGGTAGATGGAAGACAGCCCGTACATCTGGTCCATCTTGTTCACCACCAAGTTGAGCTCCGAGCGCAAGTGGGGCGTGCTGGAGCCCGCGGGCGCCTTGTCCAGGAAGCTGTAGCACCTCTCAGAAATGAACCGCAGGTCCGACTGCAGCCGCTGCAGATCCTCCTGCATGCGCTACGGGACGGAGGGAAGAACGTGAAAGGAGAGCCCAAGCAGGCAGAGAAAAAGCAGGACTGCCCTCGGCAAAGGATGGAATGAAGCAGGGAACCCACCTAGAGAGGGTCCCTGCCACCTTCTGTGCAGCAAGTTCCCTCAAACCCCACAGTCACGCACCCAGCACACCCCAGGGCAGCTAAAGCTGGTTTTGGCACATGTTAAAGACCAACGGCCACCACCTCCACACGTCCCAGCGGCAGGACTGACCTCCTGTTCCACAATGCGGATGGTGTTTTCTTGGATAGTGTCACCATCTGCTCGGGTGCTGCTCGGGCTCTGGATCCGGCTCACCAGCCTCTGCTCGCACTCCTCCAGGCGCAGACGGATGTTCTTCAGCTCGGAGAGATACGTCCTGGCAACGGTCTCGTCCTTGTCTTCTGTAAGACACAAACCAAAAGAGCAGCTCAAACAACCTGGCTGGTGTCTGACCCCGGAGCTGAGCGCAGCATCGCGCTGACACCGAGACACCGGGGGCTCCGCTCAGATGGAAAGTAATTTAATCACATCATCTCCTTCAAACGCAGCTGAGAACGAGCCCAGCCACAGGGCACCTCGCATGACAAAGTCCTTGAAGTGAGACTCGCAGTGCTGCTGTGTCACACATGTCACCACCACGTATATTTTCTTAAAGATTAAATGCAGGAAGAATTGCTCAGAATGAATCCTAACGGCCAAATCCTCCAGCAGTATTAGGGCAAGAAGACTCAGTGGATAAGCTGAAGCTGCAAAGCCAAGCCCTCTCTGCAGGAACATCGCTGGACAAAGACCAAACACTTGAATGGATGGAGAAATAAGGAGAGCAGCTGCTCACATCATCAACCAGCTCATCAGCCATCCCATAAATCCTGTGTTATGAGTCCCCACAGCTCCTGGTGAACGCATCAGCCCTTTGAAGCTCACCGTTCTCCATGGACTCCAGCAGCTGCCGGATGTGTTCCTTGGACGACTCCACTTCCTCCTCCAGCCGCAGCCGGTCCGACACCGAGAAGAGCTCCGAGTCCCGGCTGTCCTGCACGAAGTCCTCGTAGTGCGTCTGCAGGCTCTTCAGCGCTTGCTGGCACTCGCCTTGCGCCAAGGATCTGAGCTGCGAGTGGAAAAGCAACACATTGACCCCCGGGAACGACTTCCTACGCTTCATCCGGAGCCATCCTGCCCCGCTTCATCACCTTCCTCAGCCAAGTGAGTCTTTTCTCATTAGAGGAGCAAAGGCAAACTCCTCTGTCTCGGCCTCATGCCTTGCTCACTCCCTAGGAAACGCTAAGTCCACAATCTCTTATGCCTTAACAGCAGCAAACTCCTGATGATGCTTTATTGGGAAAAACCGCAATCATTTTGAAAAGAACCCCCCAGCTCAGGTCTTCCTGCTGTTCAAGGTGCAAAGACACTTGGACTTGCCCAACCTCGCAGTCTCTGCTCTTCCCTTTAACCCTTCCCTTCCTCCTCAGCCACACGAAGAAGCCCAAAGGATGAGCAACCCAGCCCCGGAGCCAGGCAGGGAAACTCCTACCATACCTTTTCCATGCTGAAGCTTTGCACCAGGGCGATGTCCTTCCGCAGGTAGTTCCAGGAGATGAGGCTCTTGGTGTTCATGTGGAGCTGGTGCCAGAGAGTCATCACCTTCTGGTACAATTGCTCCACCCTGCATGGGAAAGGAGCAGATCTGTCAGCCCTGGATCAACCTAGCACAACCATAGAATCCTTTGGGTTGGAAAAGACCCTCAAGATCATTGAATCCAACCA
The DNA here is from genome assembly GCF_037038585.1 of Patagioenas fasciata. Taxonomy (NCBI): domain Eukaryota; kingdom Metazoa; phylum Chordata; class Aves; order Columbiformes; family Columbidae; genus Patagioenas; species Patagioenas fasciata. The sequence continues at coordinate 3,886,702 of NC_092544.1, read as the reverse complement.
TTAACCCACCCCTGGCATCGCCCCATGTCCCTGAGAACCTCATCTCTGTCTGCTCAACCCTCCAGGGATGGTGACTCCAGCACTGCCCTGGGCAGCCTGTTCAATGCCCCACAGCCCTTTGGGGAAGAAATTGTTCCCCAGATCCAACCTCAACCTCCTCTAAACCCCAGTTCCCTCAGCCGCTCCCATCACACTTGTGCTCCAGCCCCTCACCAGCTCCGTTCCCTTCTCTCAACTCACTCCAGCACCTCAAAGTCTTTCCACCCACTCCTGTTCCTCCACCCCAGTTTCTCTCCCCTTCCCACCCCAGATCTGCCCCCTCCTGTGTCACCAACCCCTCCCCGCCTCCCGGTCCCTGTGCCCTGGGGACTCCCCCCACCGCGAGTCACCTGTTGGCCATCTCAATGGCCTCCTTGTTGGGCGGGGGGATGAGGAAGCACACGGAGGGCACCATGGCCTCGTTCCCCGTGGGGCTGATCACCTTCCACTTGGTTCTCTGGGAATTGTCCTCCAGCACGCACTCATCGTTCCTGCAGATGGTGATCTGCACCAACACCACCCGCCCCATCAGAAACCGGCATCAGGGCTGCCCACGCCTGCCCTGCCTGCCAGCTCTCCTCCAAATAGCATTATATAGACATTTTTTAACGAAGCAAAAGCCTGGTACAGCGCCAGGCAGCGCAGCACGCTCACGTCTGGAGAGGAAGGGACAAGGAGTCAACTGTGCTGATCTGGTTGAGGCTGCTGAAGCCCGTCCTCAGGAAAAAGGGCTTTAGCTCGTGTGCAGAATAAATCTGAGACATGGAAATCTGCTCCGGGAACACCAGCTGCGCTATTTCCCTCCTCCTGTCTTCCCACTCCCTGCTTCCCAGCGACAGACGCCACGGAGCTCGTCCTAAACCACCACGGGGGTTCCTCCTCCTCCTCAACCCTACCTTCCCTTCCCAAGCATTCCCAGCCCTCACCTCGATCTGCCGATAGTCACAAACGGCCTTGATGGGGATCGTGCTCTTCACGAGGTGCTCCGGGTTCCTGGGCCGGAGCTGCACGATGGTTTTGGAGCGTCCCACCAGGCTGGCGACAGAGCTCTTGGACTGGATGAGCTGCTCCTTCTCGTCCTAGCAGAGAGGAGGAGGAAGGACGGGTTGCTGGAGCCAGGGGAGAGGAGGCGTCTCTCAGGCATCTCGGCACCCCCCACCCCAACGCTGCCCTGCTGGGGTCTCAAGGGTTGAACAAACACGGCAGGAGGATCCTGCTGCCCTAACGGGATGGGATGAGGGGGCACGACATGGGATGCGAGGGAGAACAGACGGTGGGTCAGGATGGGACCTCTCCGCTACTGCTCCCGCTGCCCTGCAAAGCCACATGCACACGCCTCTGCCTCTTGTGCTGCTAGGACAAGAAAGTATTTTATTTCAAAAGGAAAAAGAAAAGAAAAGAGAACACAACACAGAGCAAAATTAAAGTCCCAGGAGGTGTAAGGGGTCAAGAGCAGGACAAGCTCCAGCCCAAAGCTGGGGACGTTTAGCTGCCTGGAGGAGAGACCCCAGAAGCATGCTCCCTTTTCTACAGCAAAGGATGACAGATGCGTAAACCAACAGCTGGAATGGCGATACGATGAGTAATGCAGATAAAACACCTCGGGAGATGGGGCTTGTGGTGGAGTGATCGCACAGGTCTCTGCGTTTGGGGAGAAAAGTGCTGGTTGGAGGAAGATGCAGCATAATAAAGTCCCTGCTGGGTTTGGTGATGGGACAACCCAGGGGACTGGTGACAAAGCTCCCCTGGAATGGCCTCCGGCACCGATGGAGACGTGTGCGCACCACAACACCGGCCGCTCGTGTGATTGGGGCAGCTCAGCTCGTTCTGGCTGCCAAAGTTTAAAAAAGATCCCAGAAAAACGTTCTCCCTCATGCTTGGTACTCTTGGGGTTGGTTAGTGCGCTAACGATGGAGGGTAATTTAATGGTAAAAAAAAAAGAAAAAGAAAAGAATAAATGATTAAACTACCTGTGCCTGTCCCAGGGAGCATGATTGGAAGAAATACAACTTTAACTTATTAGGTAAGAAAGAGTAATACAGCTGAGCTCAGGGCAGCTGCCCGGTGCTGCGATGGTGGCTGCTCTCAAGCTTTCCCAACCCAGACGCTCCTGCCAGACCCTGGTGCTGCCAACATGGACCCCGGGACTCAGGCTGGCTGCTCCATGTCCTGGTGACACCGGAGGACAGACCAGGACAACCCCCAGACAATGACAGAGGGTGGGAGCCGCCCGGGGAGGAGATGGTGAGCCCTGACCCAGCTGATGCCCCCGTCACCAACACCCAGTGAGGTGTCCCAGCTCCACTGGGGACACGGTGGATGTCACTGAGCACTAAGAGCAAAGCCAAAGCAGCCCCTCGCCTCCACGCACTCAAGTGTCACCTCCTGGCACCTCCACCAGTGGCTCAGCGGTCAACCCCCAGCCCAAATCCTCCCCCGCCCGTGGTTTCAAACACCATCTGATGTGTTGCTCCTCAGGTTTTGTTTTTATGCTGTTTTCGGTATTTTAGCCTTTTTTCCAGGCCAATTTGGACAAGAAGATCACAGCGCGATCGCCCCTTGTCTGCTCTCTGCCACGCTGTGGCTAAGCCGTGCCACATGTTTGGAGATCAGCGCTGCCGAGTCCCCGTCCCCATGCACAGCCAGGGGCCCCCCCTCGGCACAGCGTGATGGATTAACGGGGGATTTGGTCTGGATAAAGCACAGGCATTTCTCCGCATCCCTTGCAAGCACCAGCTCCAGAGCATAACCAGGAGCATCCTGCGGGCTCCGCGTGATGAACACAACCAGCTCCATGCAGAGCGGGTGGCACGATGGGCACCGATGGGGAAAAACAGTTCGCATGTCAAACTATGAGTTTGCACAGACAGCATGCACCCCCTGCTCTTCACCCCGAGGACACAGAAAGATGCTGCATGGTGTCTCTATATAAAAGTGACCCATCGGCTGTTGTAACAACCGAGATCTGGGTCACGCACACGACCTACAGCCCACAGCCACCTACAAACACATGCGGCAGCTCCAAGGCAAAGCAGAACATTGACCTCGATGGGGAAACAAAACCACATTACATGAAACCACATTGCTGTGGGAATAAAACGAGCCCAGTTGTCGCTGGGAAGCAAGAGGTGCCCCAAGTAACGCCGCTGGACCGGAGCAAGAAGGCCCAGGGTGGCCGGAATGCCGGAGCACCCACCATGGAGTCCTGCAGCAGGTCCTCCAGCCGCGTCAGGCTCGTGTTGTGGTCACAAGAATACTTCCTTTTGATGGAGTCCTGCAGGTTGCGCAGGTAGGTCTCCGACTCCCGGGCGTCGCTGAAGAACTGCAAAGACAAAGAGGTTCTTGGAAACCTGCACAAAAGGTCACCGAGTAGCCAGCAGCACTGCGGGCAGGGGACAATCACCCCCACATTGCAACCAGCGGCTCCCAAAGTTATTCTGGCCTTGGTGCTGTGAAAGCAGGACTTTGGGGAGACTTTATTGTGCCCTTTCTGTAATTAAAAGGGGCTGATAAGAAAGATGGGGACAGGCTTTTGAGCAGGGCCTGTTGCGATGGGACAAGGGGTGATGGTTTAAACTAAAGGAGGGAGATTCAGGTTGGACATGAGGAAGAAATTGTTGGCCCTGAGGGTGGTGAGAGCCTGGCCCAGGTTGGCCAGAGAGGTGGTGGATGAACCATCCCTGGAGACATCCCAGGCCAGGTTGGACGGCTCTGAGCAACCTGAGCTGGTGAAGATGTCCCTGCTCATGGCAGGGGGGCACTGGGTGAAATCTGAAGGTCCCTTCAACCCAAAATATTCTATGACCCCACATGGAGAGCCAGAATTAGGTGGAAGTTGATCCCTTTTGCCCCAGTGAGACAACCCAGAGAGCAGCTAAGGAGAAGGAGACGAGTCATGAGAAACCAGCCCCCATGAGCACCACAAACCCCTCCTTCCCTCTCCCCTAAAGGAAACAGCAGCGTTTGAAGCTCATGCAATGAGATGCGGTGGACGGTGAGCAGGGAAATCGGGGCTGCCCCTCCCCAGGTACCTGGAAATAGGCAGCGTTCTCCTTCACGTGCTGTTCCACGCACAGGCAGAGCTGCTTAATCCACTGCCACTGCGTCTGCACGGCAGCGCTGTACGCCTGGGAAACACACGCACCGAACGGTAATGAGCATCCAGCATTTACCGGCCGGGAGGGTCACGGGAAGGACACGGCTACAGCCGGCGGGATGGACAGAAACGGGCAAGATCTGGCTGCAACCAGGAGGGTTCGGACACAGGCACGGAGAGCAGGAACACAGGAACAGGGCTGCAGCACCACAGGTCTGTTCTCTCCCCAGGGAGAAACACGTCCCCACAGCCCTTTGCTTCACCACCGCGGTTTTCCTCCGTGCCAAGTGAGCTGAGGCTGTTCCCTGCATCATCTTGCTTTAGAAAAGGTTCATGCTCCGTAGAAGCATATCTGTGCTTTAACGTGAGCTGAGGATTATTTAGGAATGGCCTCGAGCTTCTCGCTGCACTCCCAAGAATATAACACTGCGCTGATGTTCTGCTACCACCATAAAACGCTTTACCGGCTCTGGCTGCCCATGAGGGTGGGACAGAGAGTTTCCCAGGCCTGGGTGAGAAGATTTGCCAGCAGCTGGTTCTTGGGGCTCCTCCTGGCACCCACTCACCTCCACGGTTTGCTTGGCCGGGTGGTTCTCCAGGGCCAGCAGCTCGGCCGTGTCCTGCAGGGAGCGGAAAATGTCCTGCTTCTCCTCCAGCTCCGCCGTCAGCTCCTGCGGGAAGGACCGAAGCAAAGTCCAAATCTTGGCTACGTGAAGCAGCCTCACTCAGAGCATGTGTCCAACTAACACAGGTGTGGGAGCAAACGCCAGCGGTGCTCAGGGACACCAGTACGGCTCCGGGGAGCAGCGCAGCCGGCTCCCATCAGGACAGCTCCTGTGCACCAAACGCAGATGCAACACAGACACTGGAAACCTGCCCGGGGACGTGTTCAGTTCCAGACAGTGCAATTGTGGAAAAACAGCAATTTATTTCTACTGCTTTTAAGAGGAATCAATGTTCCTCTTTAGCTGAGATTCTTTTTTCCCTGTTAAAGATGCCTTTAGCTTCAAATAGTGCTAAAAACATCTTTTGATGCCTTTGCAATTGAAACTCAACTAAACAAACACTATTTGCACTTTCTGCTCTAGGGAGAGCTCTTTCATCAACTGCACTCATGAACTACAAGTTCAACGACTTGGGAAGGAGCATCAAACCTCAGGGGACTTGAGGGGTGCCGGTAGCTGAAGGTCCCAGAGTGGATCCAAAGCAGCAGCAGCACCCAGAGAGCCCCCAGTCCCACCCATCCTGCCCCGCGGTCACTCACCGAGAAGTAATTCCTCTTGGCTGCGATGTTGGGGTTGCTGTCGCTCCAGTCGTAGGCCAGTTCCTCCTCCTCCTTCTCATTCAGCCAAATCAGCTCAGCCGTGGCCCGAGACACAAACCCGTGCAGGCTCTGGAGGTGCCTCAGCCGAAAGCCGGAGGTTTCCTGAACACAACGAAGCATCATTGCCCTTCCCTGCTCTGCAGGCAATGGGGGTCTGGCCCCCTCCCCACCCAGAGAACAGGGATGTGGGGATGGACCCACTCCAAGCCCACTCACCATCAGCTTGCAGTACTGCGTCTCCAGTTTGCCGAGTGTCTCTGTGTAGCTAGCACGGAAATTCTGAGATATTTTACCCTGAAGGATGAAATATATGCTCCTGTTACCCACATCACTCAAAAACCCCATCTCCAAATCTTTCTCCCCAGCCTTGTGTGAGCAAGAGGAGGTGGAGAGGATGCAGCAGCCTCCAGCATCAATTCTGTCCTTAAAAAATGTCTCTGCCCCAGGCACCTTTACCCACACGAGGTGATTCTGATGCCCTCGCCTTCCCGTACACGTTGTGCCACGCGCTGTCACCCAGCCCGTGTCCCCGTACCTCGTACACCCTGGCCTCCTTCACGCTGGAGCCCAGCTCCTCCACGCTGGCGTGGACGTGCCGCTGCGTCTCCAGCTGCGTTTCCACGCTCGGCAGGTCGGTCCCCCACTCTGCCCGCTCCAGTCTCATCTGAAACAGGCCAGGAGGTGCAAGTCAGCTCTCCTCATCTGCAGGAGCGTGTCTCAAAAGGACACAAGGGCATGGAAGCCTCCTGGGTCATTCAAGAGGAAACAAACACCCTCCAGTCCTTGTGGAGGATCCTAAGCCAGTGATCCAGCACAGAATGATTTCTGGAGCAGCCTACACAAGCTTTGCACACACGTAAGATGAAACGACTGACTGCATCAGTACAGATTCGCTTCCAGCTTTGAAAGGATCTTCTGATACCCACTGATCAGCAGGATAATGAGAGAGAAACCCAACTCAAGACAAAAGCATCAGCGCTCTCCACAAACTTTGAACCATCAAAGTAATTATTCAGATAAAGGTAGGAAAAAGCCCAGACCGGCTCCTACCTCCCCACAGGTGATTTGGCTCAGCACTCACCTGCATCTCCTCCACCCAGGCCAGCAGCTCGTACACGAACCGGAGGCTGCCTTCGTCTTCGGATGAGGAGATGGCCACCAGCTCCGTCCTGCGCATGGGCTTTCGGAACCAGGAGGCGGAGGAGGTGTGAAGCCCTTTGGTCAGGGACTCGCCCTTCAAGTGCGTCGTGCTCAGCGTGGTAGTGGGTGCCAGCTCCAGGCTGGAGAAGTGACCTTTCCTGTACAGGTTGGTGCATTCCAGCCGCAGCGTCACCAGCTCGTCCTGCAGCCGCATGATCCTGGAGAAGCAAGTAAGGCACGGGTAAGAATCATTGAATCATTTGGGTTGGAAGAGACCCTCAAGATCGTTGTGGATTCAGTTGTTAACCCACCCCTGGCACTGCCCCATGTCCTGAGAACCTCATGTCCGTCTGTCCAACCCTCCAGGGACGGTGACTCCAGCACTGCCCTGGGCAGCCTGTTCCAATGCCCCACAGCCCTTTGGGGAAGAAATTGTTCCTAAATCCAACCTCAACCTCCCCTGGCGCAACTTGAGGCCGTTTCCTCTCATCCTATCACTTGCTACATGGGAGAAGATGCTCACACTCTCCCTCCTTCCCCACAACAGAGCAGAGGAACCCCGTGCACCCCATTTCTCTACACACAGACCATCTGGGACACGGCTCCTGTCACCTGAACACCAGCTCCTCCAGCTGGTAGTAATTCTCATCCCGCAGGATCTGCACGTCCACCTGGAGCTGGCGGATCAGCCCCTCGCACTCCTGCAGATACATCACCACGTCGGACTCGTACTGCACCGGCTGGCCTGACTCCAGGTGAGCAGCGTCCTGCACCGAGAGAGGGGACACTGAGGGACGGGTCCCTCGGGCACGTGGGCAGAGAGAACACGAGACCAGCCCAGCATCAACTCTAACACCAAAAAAACCCAGAACTTGTAATCCACAAGCTTGATTTGAACAGAAGAACGTGAGTTCATCACTCACACCACACCCAGGACATCCCCTTTAGAAGCTCCTGCAGATGAACTGGAGCTTCTGGTGATGGATGGGGTCCCATGGTCAGTCCCATGGATGGTTATTTAAACACGTCTCTCACTTCTTGCTTGGCTTTACCCATTTTTAGCTCCCAACCCTTACAATTCTTTCTCCCACAACAAAACACCCCCGGTTTCAGAAATCTCCTCCCCGCCCAGGTAGCTGCAGTCTGCAACTGCATCCTTTCTGCCACTCTTTTAGACAAATAAAACAGATTTGGGGCTTTTTAAGCCTCATTATACAAGCAGCTTTCCCAGAACTGCAGTTCTCCACGCCAACGCTTCTGCAGGTGTCCAGACTCAATAGCTGCATGCCCAGAGGCAGCTGCTGTATAACAAGGACGTTCCCCTGTCCCCAAGATCCTCATGTCATAGGTCTCCAAGCACCCAGTGTCACCTCTACAGCCCATCCAGGATGGACTTAACATCAGAAGAGAAAGGAAAACCATCCAGGGAACCCACCACCCCATAGAAGAGAGGGGAAGAGATGCACATAAAAGAAGAGGCAGAAAAACAAACAACCAAAAATCCATAAGAAATTAGGAGGGGGAAAATCACCGCCCCCCACTCACAGCCTGCAGCGTGTTCTTTGCGAGAGTGAGTTTCTCCTCACAGCTCAGAGCACCATTCTGGATTTTGTTAGCGATTTGTAGCAGCAATTCCAGCCTGCGAAGACAGAGGAGAAGAGAATGAGATTTGGGCTGTCCCCACAGCCAGGGGAGCAGGGGACACCCCCGCGGGGGACACCCAGCCATGGGGACGGTCCCCACCTCTCCACCGCTGGCCGCAACAGCTTCTCGCGCTCCAGCATCTCGATGATGAGTTTGCCCCACTCCTCCTCCACATCGTTGGGGTGGTAGCCCTGGGGCAACTTGATGCGTCCAAATTCAATCCATACCTGTGGGAAAACATCAGCAGAATGGCATTTTCTACCTCCTCCTCGAGCTGGGTAGAGAGAAACTACAGCGAGGAAAGGGGGGCTATAAGGCACCAGCTCTGCCTCCGCTCCTGCAGCGTCCTGCTTGCTGCATCATTTACCCTCAGGGTTATTTCCACTTCTCATTCCAAAATAAACCCAAACTGAGCACACTTTAGTCTTGCTAAAAGCACAACACTCCCACCTACAAGCCGCTGGGAAGCTGCGATGATACTTACTTCTAACAGTTTGTAGAGTTCCTCTATCCTTCCTTTTTCCTGCTCTTTCACTGGGATTTCAGTTTCTTTGAAGTGTATGTACTGGTTATAAAGTGCCTGGGATGAGAAAGGCTCATCAGAAACCCATCTGGTGACGTCACCGAGCACAAGGGACGCTGTGGATGGAGCTTGTCCAGGACCCACCTTTAGCTCTACAGGGTTCTGGGGGAAGGATTTATCTGACATGAGTATCGTGTGCTGCTTGATCCAGGAGATGAGGGATTCCACGCGGCTCTGGTACTCCAGCCACCTCGAATCCACCTCCTGTGGGGGAAGAGCATCCTTGCAGAGCACTGCTGGTGGCAGGGACACCAACCCAGGCATAGGAGGGAGGAGGAGGAGGAGGAAGATCCTCCCTGTGAGCTGCTCCCTGGAAGTCAGCTCAGCTTTCCCAACAGCTCAAAAATTGTGGTATAACCCCCCGAGTCTGGAGAACACCATGGACCTACGGGCACGCTGGTAGTTCTCAGGGCAGATGCTCATGGGGAAGCTCCTTCCTCCCCCAAAGGCTCTTCCATCCATCTGCTACGGCAACAGGGAACCCCCAAACCCTTCCCGCAACAACCAGCTGCCTCCAACCGCCGTGCCAACCCGCAGCGATGCTTACGATAGCGCTGATCCCTTCCCCTCCCTCGGGGACTTTGGGAAAGGCATCGTAGATTGAAGACACGTAAGTGATCACGGATTTCTCATCCGGGGACGGGACATCCACGTCTGGCAAGAGAGAAGCAGGAAGGGAGTGAGGAACAGGAGCGGGCGGAGCGGTCGATGTCCCCCCCATGCCAGCCGCTCCCCCGGCCACGCACCTTCGGCATCCAGCAGCCGCGTGACCCCCAGGCGCTCGGCGATCTCGAAGGCTTGCTCCAGGTTCTCCCGGTTACTCTGGATCTGCACCCTCTCCATGTCCACCAGATCTGGCCTGCAAGACACGGGCCGGAGTCACAACGGTGGCAAACAGCGCAGGGTGTCCCAGGCAGAGCAGCCCGGGTGCGCATCGCTCCGAGCTCTGTCCCTGTCCCAGGCTGGTGGCTTTCCAAGGGGACCTGGGCTGCAGCAGCTCCCCAGCTCGTCCCCTTTGGAAGGGGGTGTTTAGGCTGTGAAGAAAACCCCCCCACGCTCCTCTGGGACCTGCCCTCTGTGCCCAGCGTGCCAGGCTGGGACCACGAGCCCTCCGTGGCGGAATATAGAATCATTTTGGTTGGAAGAGACCAGCTCCAGCCCTTCCTCCCCTCTGAGATGATGCTCTTTGCTGCTGCTTCCTCCCCACCTGTATCTGTGGATGAGCGCGTTGAACATCTTCCCATCGCTCCAGCATGATGAGAAGTTGGTGCACTTCACCCCGATGTAACCGGCTGTCACCTTCTGCGTCCACAGAAGCAGCTTCTCCTTGGCCGACATATCCCCCGACTCCCCACTGATGTAGATGTCGGAGATCTGTAAGGAAGCGGCACAACCATGGGGTGATGTGGGACGAGGAGGAGACTCCACCGGGCACAGCCAGTGGCCATGAACTTGCCCAAGACCCAGCAGCTGCCAGGAAGGACAGGAGGAAACCTTCAAATGTCCCCCAGTGCCCCCCCTGCCATGACAGGGACATCTTCACCAGCTCAGGTTGCTCAGAGCCCCGTCCAGCCTGGCCTGGGATGTCTCCAGGGATGGTTCATCCACCACCTCTCTGGCCAACCTGGGCCAGGCTCTCACCACCCTCAGGGCCAACAATTCCTTCCTCATGTCCAACCTGAATCTCCCTCCTTTAGTTTAAACCATCACCCCTTGTCCTGTCACAACAGGCCCTGCTAAAAAGTCTGTCCCCATCTTTCTTATCGGTCACTTTTAAACACTGAAAAGCCACAATAAGGTCTCCCCAGAGCTTCCCTTCTCCAGGTGAACACCCCAACTCTCTCAACCTGTCCCACAGCAGAGCTGTTCCAGCCTCAGATCATTTTTGTGACCTCCTCTGGCCCCTCTCCACCAGGTCCATATCTTTCCCATGCTGAGGACCCCAGAGCTGGATCGTACGGTTTGGGCACATGAAAGATCCTGACATGTGAAGGAGGCACAAAAAATACCAACTTAAGCAGAAAACAGCACTTGGAGGAGCTGTTTGGGAGGACACATGGGGCAGAGGGATCTCCCCAACCTGCAGCCAGCGAAGCCACCAGCTCCACCCCAGGAGCAAAGGGAAGGATGGGGACAAGGCTCTCACATCCCTGCTCTGCCTCGCCGTGCCTGCAGAGCCGGTGCCAGGGGGTGCCCGTGACCCAATTCCCCGACAAAAGAGACTGACGGGCACAGACCCCTCAGCCAGACACACGGCACCGGCTGCGAATCCCAGACTCGCACGTGACAAAACGCACGTGTCCCCGCATGCCAGCGTATTCCTGATTGGCACGGCTGCCTCCGCCCCCGCTCCCCAATTAGTACAGCGGCCTCCCCTTAATTAAGGGGCAGACAAAGGGGAGGATGTCAGCCTCGCGGATCTGCTGGGGCGCCTGTGCGAAGGCACCGCGGGCTGTTTGCTCACGGATTCCTCCTCCCGGCGTGGCAGGGACGTGTGTGCCAGCGCCCAGCCCCACCTGCCGCCCCTCCCGGCCCTGACAACACCCAGTTGCTTTATTCCTCCCCAAAAATACGCCCGGTTGGGTGCTGCCAGAGATCCCTCAGCAGGCAGGAGGCAGGGACCGGCGCGGAGGATGCTGCCGAGGCACGGCAGCGATGGTGTCATTGGTATTCTGCAGCTCACCTCCCCTTCCCCAGCCCGAGCCGCCCATCACACACAGAACTGCTCTTTGTCAGGCGCTGCCACACCACCGGCGCTGCCTTTAACTCCTCCAGCCCCGCGGCCGGGTTGCCGTAGGGACGCCGGGACCCAGCACCCATCGGATGGGGTGACGGACCAGGCGAGCAGCAGGATGGGACCCTCTGCACTTCGAGGGAGGGACCCACAAACCTCTGCCCAGCACCCCCTTAGTGATTTCCTAGCAGCTCTTAATTAAGAGTGGGATAAAACCTTCTGCAAACGCACCGGTCGGCAGTGCCCCACCTGGGCTCTCCTGCACCGCTGCCCATCGGGGAGCTCCTTGCAGCTCCCAGCTCAGATAAATCCTTTATTTTCCATCGTTCACGTGGCGCTGGGGTTCTCCGAGCGCTGGGCCTTTCCCTGGGGCCATCCAGGCAGGAGACCCTCCTGGAGATGCGCTTATGGAGGTGCAGGATGCGGCACCAGCTCCACCCTCCTTTCCTCACATCTCCGTGTCAGGACAAAGATTTAGGGAGGCACCGGTGAGAAGAGAGAGTGGAAACTCGCAGGATCTGCGGCCAAGCCCTTCCAAACCCTTCCAACATCAAGCAACTGGTGGCAGGAGGCTGAAGGCTGGAGGGCGGCTGTGACACCGGTCCCAACCCAAAGGTGTCGGGGGCCACAGCCCCTTTCCTGCCCCTCCAACCACGCGCTTGTCCTGGGGTGTGCAGGGCTCAGCCAAAACTCAAGGCACCTTCAGCCCACCCAAAGAGCAACCTCCAAACCGCAACAACAGGCTCCGAAACCCAGCATCACGCCCTCCTCTTCCTCCCAGACCCGCCTCAGGGCAGGGAGAGCCCCCGCATCTCTGTGTTCACTGCCTGGGAGCCAATGCGGGCAGCAGGAAGCGGACAGCCCAAAATCGCACTGAGGACACATGTGCCACCACTGACAACAAACACGACCGCTGACTCCAGCAAGACCCGCTCTCTGGCACCTGTGCCAGGAGCAGACGGTGGGACAGGTTGGTCCCAGGGACCCTTTCTCAGCAGAGACGCTCGGAAGGGAAAAGGCACCCGGCAACTTTCTGCACCGGAGTCCTCCCCGCGCTCAGCACAAGTTTGAGCCTCATCAACATGCCCATCCCCAAGAGCCACCAGGACCTGGGGGCTGCTGAAGCAGATCCCCCCCGCCTCGTTCCAAAAAGGTGGGCGAGCACACACGCAGACACTGACCATTCCTCCGGCTGGCCCCGAGCTCCCACTCCAAGCCCGGCCCTCCGCAGCGAGTCTGCGGCCACTGTCGCTGCAAGGTGTCACGGTCCCACCAGCTCCCTTGGCTGACCGCCGTGCCGGGTCGCTGCCGTAGCCTGAGGAGCTCCGGGCCGCGCCGCCGCTGAAGGAGGACGGGCTGCGGGAGCCCGGCAGCCCCTGCCCATCCTGAGATGATGGCAACACCGAGGATGTCCCCACATTGGGGTTTTCCAGCTGATCCACCATGGGGGACGGCGTAGACAGCTCCGAAACGGTGCCTGGCTCTGCAGAGGATGAGCAGGTCCACGCGGCGCTGGGGCTGGGATTGTTGCTGCCTCCTCTTCCACAGGCACCCCGGGCGCTGCCGGTCACCGGCTCCCGGCTCTTTGCCGGCTCCTCGCCAGGCCTGGTGCTCACCGGGGCCAGGAGTCCCCCAGCGTGGCCATCGGCGCCACCCCCGCGCAGGGGCAGCAGCACAGCCCGGCGGTTACCAGTGCCACTCCGCTGCAGCTCGACCAGCCTGCTCACCGCCTTCTCGCAGCCCTTCTCGGCCGGGTTCTCCAGCAAGCGGGCGATGACGGTGGTGCCTTCCTCCCGGGACGGCCCCGCCGCAGCCGGCTCCAGCACCAGGCGAGCTTTCTGCACCTCCCCCTGAAACCGCTCCTTCACCTGCACGATGAGCCCGGGCTGCAGGGATGCCGGGCTGGGGTTCCCCGCACCGTGCCGGCTCCCGGGGGGCTCCTGTCCCCCCTCCTGCTGTGGGGTCACCTTCCACTTCGCTGCCTCCTCATCCTCAGTGACCTCCAGCACCGGCGGCTCCTCCTGCGGCGCAGCCGCCGGCATCGCTCTCCTCTTCCCCCTCCGCCTCCGTTTGAAGCGGACCCTTTTTTTGGGAGACAGCGGGGCTTTTCCCACGGCTTTTTCCTTCTGCTCTTTAACGCAGCCCAGAGAATTCCCCATCTCCTCCTCGGTGCCGGCAGGAACGCACTTCAAGCGAATCGCCGGCTGCCGAATAAATCCCGAGCCGGGTTTCATGGGCTCAAAGCCACGCCGCGCACCGCGCCGGGGACCGTCCCCCGCCGCCTCTCCCTCCCGCCGGCCCTGCCGCCGTCGCCGCCGCTCCAGACAGCCATCTTACAGCCTGGGAGCTGCTCGGAAGACAAATTCAAAGCATCTACACTGCAGTTCAGAAATCACTTGACCTAAAAGCAGAGGGAGCGGGGATTGGCTGCGCCGTCCTTCTCGCCAAATATGAGGTAATTGGAGCACGGCCCTCGCCAGCAAAGCCGGGAGCAGGAATCGTGGGGAGGGAGGGTGGGAAAGGGTGGGGAAGGGGGGATAGAAAACACAAAACCCAGGGAAGGTTGGTAAAGGTAGAATAAAGGAAGGGGTGGGAGAGAAATGGGGAGGAAAAGGAAAAAAGCAGGGAGGAGTCAGAGCGGCTCGGCAGACGCGCGATGGGGATGGGGATGGGGAGCCACGCCGGCTCCCGCAGCGGGGTTTCTCTCCAATTTGGGAGGTTTGCTCCTTAATTCTTACATATCGAGAGCCCCAAGAAGCTGGTTCATGTGCCCACCCCCCTGCCAGGCTCACCCGGCTCGGGGTGCAGAGGGGTGTCCCCAAGGTGCCCTGGGGACCCGGCATCGCTTCAGGAGCCGCAGTCGTGGGGTCCCCAACGGGCTCCGGCAGCACCGGTGCTCCCGTCCCCGCTCCTCTCGGAGGGACCAGCACAGGGTGACCCATGACAAAATAGCAGAAAACAGGGGGCACCGGCCCCCCCAGCCTGTCCCCAGGGCTCTCCCAGCCGCCTGTCCCCAGGCACCGGGACACGGAGATTAAGAGGCTCACAATGGAGCTACAACCCCAGAAAAAATCCCGTTAGCGCAGGCGGGGGGAGGACGCGCAGCCTCAGCAAGCCCAGCTCCCCCGGGGCACACAGGGGACCCGGGACCTCCTGATGTCCCATTCCCGGTCCCCTGCACCAGGACAGGGCCACCGCGAGGACAAGATGCCACCAGCCAGGGCCCCGCCGGCGATGACAGTGACTCATCAGCATCCAGCTCCTGCTCGATCGCGGCTGCTTCCCGCGGCCAAAACACCGGCAGAGCGCATCGTCAGCGGCCTCACACACAATTATCCCCATGCTCCCCCCCCAAAAAAGCCTCTTCTTGAGAAATACATGTCAGGAGGGGCTTGCCCAGCGCTCGGGGACAGCATGGCTGTGCTGGCACGGGGTACACACATGGAAATATTCCTTACGCGGTCCCAAAGCCAGCGCTGGTCTTGTCCAGAAGATGCCAGCAGGGATACGGGAGGGATTTGGGATGCAGCAGCTCCCATGGGCTCGGTCCTGCGGTGGTGACAGCCCCAGAGCCAATTGCACACTCACTAACGAGCCGCTGGCAGCAGCACGGCTGAGCAAGCCCCACGTGCCAACGCGCTGGTGGCATGAGGGGCCACGCATTGTCCCCCTGAGGACATCAAAGCTGCAAACAGATGATCTGAGGCTATTGAAGATCCCAAGACCCTGTTTTGTAAGAGCATCTATAGCACAGGATTGCTGGAGACAGTCCAAAGTGGGCTGGTCCAAAGCCCAGCTGGGTCACAGAGCTTCTCGCATCCCCGACCCGAACCGCTGTCACGTAGCTGATATTTTCCATCTCAACAAAAGATCCTGTGGCTGCTTTGACCACCCAAAGGGCCGGGAGCACCTCGGGACAACATCCCCATCAGTGGGAGCTCAGACCGCCCCCCTTGGCCCTCTCCGAGTTTGTTCTTCTCCTCCAGAGACTCAGCTGAGCAAACAGCCACCGCCAACAACCCTGGTGCCAACCGGGAGGCCACCACACACAGCCCATCATTAACGGTTTCATCATCCAAGTGATGAGAAAAGGGCCTTGCTATTCCCCGATACCGCAACGTGTGTTGATCCCCCAGACCGATCCACGGTGCCGGCATCGCCACAAAGCACGTGGACAACCAGAGCATCATTTGGGTTGGAAAAGCCCCTCAAGCCCATCGAGTCCAACCGTTACCCACCCCTGGCACTGCCCCATGTCCTGAGAACCTCATCTCTGTCTGTCCCCTCCAGGGATGGTGACTCCAGCACTCCCCTGGGCAGCCTGTTCCAATGCCCCACAGCCTTTTGGGGAAGAAATTGTTCCCCAGATCCAACCTCAACCTCCCCTGGCGCAACTTGAGGCCAGCGCCCCAGTGTAACAACGCGCTCCCACCATCCGCCCCGCGTCCTTTGGCAAAATACCCTCCTGATCTACCTGGAAATGGAGGATGATCGTCCAGATGAGCCCCAGGGTGAGCTTGGGGTTGCCGTCTGTAATGTCATCGTTGCGAATGTTCACCAGTTTCACCTGAAAGAGAAGCAACGGGGTCAAATCTCCTCGTCAGCCTCACCCACAGAGAGGAGGGGGACATGTCCCCAACCAGGCTGTCCCCGGGGTCACCCCCAGCAACCCATATGGAACACACACAAACACCCTGGTGCTTCTAAAAGAGGCAGCAAGGCCACCCCATGCCCTGGTTCAGGAAGGATTTTTCACGTCTCCAGCGTTCTCCATCTAGAAGTGCTTTCCTAGCACTTAACGGTTTTATTTCAGCTCACACAGAAGTGCCTCATCCCCGAAGCCCGGAGCCCTAGTGCATAATTTAATAGCTGCAGACCACAGAGCATGGTTAAAATAGAATGGCCGAGCTTTATTAACTCCCTCCTGGGCTCAAAACAAATCAATCAGCCCTAACGAAGGCAGAAACACCAGCGCTGAGGGTTCGGCACCCACCCAAAGCCCCTGTCTGTCCCAGCAGATTCTGGGGGTGATTTAAACACACATGCAGTCCCTGAACCCCACGGAGGTGCCGGTGCCACCGGCCTCGGTGCTCCCAGCAGATGCAAAGCACAGCGGTGCTGCTCAACTGCTGCTCCTGCTCTCCTTGCAGCCGCCTTCCCAGGAGCTGCCACCTATTTTGGGTTCTTCTCCCCTCATCGGGCTCTCCAGGGGGTGTCCCCGCTCCCCAGCGCTCAAGGGGACCCCACAACCTCTAGTGGGAGCAGCCAGGGTAAGACATCCCAACACAGGCACTGTCACCAGGCCATCAGGCTTCAAAGGAAAAAGCTGTTTCATCCAAGTAGAGAAACAAGCTCCCGAGAGCCGCCGGCAAAATGTCTCTATCAAGGGGCTGCGGAGGAGGGGGTGGAAGCGGCTCTCCCTCCCTGGAGTGGGGTATGTGCTTAAATTTATTCAGTGCCCTCAGGCCAGCAGAGAGAGAAAAATCTCTGCTTCGGCATGAACTGCTGCAATTCATCATCATCTCGGCATATCTGAGGATCGGGAGACCTGACCCAACAGGCGGAACGGGACCCCCGGACCGAGGGCTGCGGGGGTTCCACCTGCAGAGCCAACGAGGCTGAGGAATCACAGAATCACAGAATCATTTTAGTTGTAAAGACCCTCAAGATCATCGAGTCCAACCATTAACCCACCCCTGGCACTGCCCCATGTCCTGAGAACCTCATCTCCGTCTGTCCAACCCTCCAGGGATGGTGACTCCAGCACTGCCCTGGGCAGCCTGTTCCAATGCCCCACAGCCCTTTGGGGAAGAAATCGTTCCTAAATCCAACCTCAACCTCCTCCGGTGCAAATCAGGGTGCAGAAGTGACATCAGTGACATTCGCAAACCCCTTCCCAGAACAAGAGTCTGATCCTCCATTCTGATACCAGTTTTTGTGCCGCTCTGCTTCTGGCTGAGCCGAAATGAGCCCTTACCTGGCGCTGCTTCAGGAAATCCAGGGCGATCTGCACGTTCTGCAGCCGGTGGAAGCGCATCCGTCCCTTCTCACGCGGCTGCAAGAGAGAGGAGGTGGGTTCAGGTCAGGCTCGGGGGGCCAGGCAGGAGCCCCCCCAGATGCACAGCCACCCCCCACACTCAGTGCGCTGCTGTGACCCCCCATGCACCCCACACACCCTGCTCTGGATGGAAATAAAGTCATTGCTACACATGGTCCTGCTCAAAAAGGGCAAAAAGCCCACGGTGGGGCATGGAGGTGGGAAGACACTGAGATGTCAACCACCTCCAAGAGCCTGAGGGTGCACGTCCAGGCTCTGAGCTGGGCACAGGACGCTGCCAGGACTGGCTCAGCTTCCAAAACCCCAGGGCAGGATCTCACCCAGCCCAAGCTCAGCCAGGTAGGCTGGGAAGATGGCTCAGCAATGAGAGGTGTACCCAAGTGGGTACAGAGCGTGACCCATGGCGTGGATCAGAGCAGGACACGGGGATGTGTGCAGGGACGGTCTGTGTGTCCCCGTGGCCAGCAGAGAAACCCCAACCTCAGTATCAGTCCCTGCAGACCGGGCTCAGCTCCTTCTGTGCACCAGTAGCAGCTGATGCTCTGGGTACCAGCTCCGGAGCCTTGGGGAGGACAGAAATGAGGTGCCCTGGGCTGTGCTCATCGCCGGGGGATTTTCCGAGGTACCCGATAGCTGAGCCCTGGCCCGGGGAAGGGATGATGGGTCTGCTCCAAATCAGCACAAGGGGGAGGATCGATGCTTAAATCCTGATCCCAGCCTCAATAAGAGGCATCACCAGGATGCTCCGACCCACAAGGACACCCCAAGTCCTCCAAGTCACCTTCTGTCCCCAGCCCCAAGGGGAAGAGTCATCCCTGCAAGTGGAACTTCTCCAGGAAGGTGCAACAGCTCCAGCTGCTCCAGGAAGTGACACCGTGCTCAAGGGAATCGTCACCCGGAGCAAGGGGGATGGAAAATACACCTTTCTCTTACACCTGAGCAAGAGAGGTTCTCCTGCCCCTCTGCTCTGCCCTGGGGAGACCACACCTGGAATATTGTGTCCAGTTGTGGCCCCTCAGTTCCAGAAGGACAGGGAACTGCTACAGAGAGTCCAGCGCAGCCACCAAGATGCTGAAGGGAGTGGAGCATCTCCCGTGTGAGGAAAGGATGAGGGAGCTGGGGCTCTGGAGCTGGACAAGAGGAGACCGAGGGGGGACTCATTCATGGGGATCAATATGGAAAGGGGCAGTGTCAGGAGGATGGAGCCAGGCTCTTCTGGGTGACAACCAGTGACAGGACAAGGGGCAATGGGTGCAAACTGGAACACAGGAGGTTCCACTTGAATATGAGAAGAAACTTGTTGGGGGTGAGGGTGTCAGAGCCTGGCCCAGGCTGCCCAGGGAGGTTGTGGAGTCTCCTTCTCTGCAGACATTCAAACCCGCCTGGACCCCTTCCTGTGGAACCTCAGCTGGGTGTTCCTGCTCCATGGGGGGATTGCACTGGATGAGCTTTCCAGGTCCCTTCCAACCCCTGACATTCAGTGATTCTGTGATTTTGGGGTCTGGCCCCTTCTGGGTAACCCCCAGTTGTGCTCCCACCTCCACTCACATGCACGTGGTGACCAGTGGCACCCCAGACCCCACGGTGGCACCAGCCCCCCGAGAAGGTGCCATGCAGTGTGAGGTGAGCAGCCGGCACCGCAGCCCCCTGAGGGGACCTGGCCGGGAACAGCGTGCAGGGCCCGTCCCTGTCCCCTCCCGACCCCGTGGAGGGGACACATGCTGTCACACCGGGTGGCTGGCATGCCCTGGCTGCAGGTGGACACTGCAACACACGCAGATAATCCAGTTAATGAGAACACAGCCCAGTAACAAGGATCGCGGCGTCTCGTCGCTCAGGGTGACCTCCAAAAAACCCCGGTTAAAACCAAAAATAGGGGCAGGTCGGAGCCCCCGGCGACGCTGGGCTGTGCTGGGCTATCTGGTGTCACTCCAGTGTCCACCCGGATGATGCTGCAGCTGGGGCAGACTCAACCTACTTCTTCATCATCATCATCTTCCTCCTCTTCGCTGCTTGCACGGCACCAGGCCGGCGCTTGCACCAGGCGGAGGCTCCTCTGAGCTGGCGGCTCTACCGGCTAACGAGGAGGGGAGGGACGGCAGCAATGGGAGGGGGACACAACAGGGAGACAGAATGGAAACCAAAATGCAACAACCAAGTAAAGGAAAAACTAAAATGAGCGGGGATGAAGGCGGCTGGGGCTCCGGCACGGGAATTTCCCCCTGGCTTTGGAAGCCGGAGCAGCGAGGAGGAAATTGCCTGGATCACAAACAGCTCAATCCAATTTTTCAGCCTCCACAAAAACCGATTTGGCATCTCGGGAGGGTAACTGAAGGAGATCTTTGCCCAGATCCTATTTTAAGGGAAAACTAAAATAATTCCTGCTGTGCTACCCTGTTGCAGCAATTGGGATCTTCCCAGAGCTGCGTGAACGTGTCAGTCTGAGGAGGAGGAGGAGGAGGAAGGAGGGGAACCCTACGATGCTCAAGATGATGCCACCGACTGCTACAAACCCAGCTCGTGCAGGAGCTGAGTGTGGGGCAGGAGACGCAAATCTGAGCTAAACTGCTGGGCACACTGGCACTGAAACGCTTTTGGCCAAAGCTGTTATTATCCATTATCTTAAATACGGAACCAAATCTAGAAGATGAAGGCGCGTGAACCTTCACAAAGAGACGGCTCGACCAGAAGTCAGCGGCTTTAATCATAGGTTTTGGTGGTATCTGAGACGCCAGCCTGGGGAACATGGGTTTGAGCGACAACAAATCAAATAATAATCATAATAAATATGTTAAAATAGTAATAATAATAACAGAAACAACGAGAGACGTTTGAAAACAAAACTACGGCGTAAAGAATGATGGGTGATGGTTGGGGGGGGGACAAAAGGAGGGTTTGGGGGGACAGCAGTGTCACCAACCATGGGGACTCACCAGCTTCACTCCCGACAGCACCTCCAGGAGGGAGATGAGGTTGTGGCCGTCTCGCAAATCTTCATAGAGGTCGTTGATGTGCTTGCGCACCTGGGGGGAGAAGCGCAGGGAGAAACGTCAGAGCCGCAGCCCCACGCGCATTTCACATGGTTATTCCAGAACTATTATTCAATAATTATTGCTAAGGAAAGCAGCCCCTTGTTTCCCAAATGACCCGACAGAAGCTGCTGCCAATTCTGTGCCCCAAAGCAATCTGTGAAAGCACCCGTGCTCCAGGCGATCCCACAATATCGCACTCAGAGCAGCTTGGTCCTGAAATCGAATTAGAGAATCATGGAACAACAGGTTGGGTGGGACCACAAGGATCATCTGGTCCAACCTTTCTCGGCAAAAGCCCAGTCTGGCCAAGCTGGTCCAGCAGCATCTTACAAGTGTTGGGGAATCCACCCCTTCCCCGGGAGATGATTCCAAGGGCTGATTGTTCTCATCTCTTGTGTCCAACCAGGAGTAACTTGTACCCATCTCAGATTCACAAAGGAGCCAAAAGCTCGATGCAGAGGTTTGTGAAGCTGGCAGGAAAATACAGCTCTCACACTTAATGCCCAAACAATTTATTTTTGGGCAAATGGAGAATTACTCAAAGACCACCTGTTATTAACCAAGGAAAACAGGCGCGTGGTCAGCAGGCCAAGGGCAGTGATCCTTCCCCTGTGCTCTGCACTGGGGAGGCCACACCTGGAGTGTTGTGTTCAGTTCTGGGCCCCTCAGCTCAGGAAAGAGATTGAAGTGCTGGAGCGGGTCCAGAGAAGAGCAACAAGACTGGGGAAGGGACTTGAACACAAGCCCTATGGGGAGAGGCTGAGGGAGCTGGGCTTGTTCAGTCTGGAGCAGAGGAGGCTTAGAGCTGAGCTCAGCACTCTCTAGAACGACCTGAAGGGCAGTTCTAGCCAGGGGGGATTGGGCTCTTCTCCCAGGCAGTCAGCAACAGGACAAGGGTGCATGGGCTTCAACTCTGCCAGGGGAAATTGAGGCTGGAGATGAGAAAGCAATTCTGTGCAGAGAGAGTGGTCAGCATTGGAATGGCTGCCCAGGGAGGTGCTGGACTCACCGGCCCTGGAGGTTTGTAAACTGAGATTGGCCATGGCACTGAGTGCCATGATCTGGTGAACGGACTGGAGTTGGACCAAGGGTTGCACTTGGTGATCTCTGAGGGCTTTTCCAACCCAGTCGTTGCTGTGATTCTGTGATGTTAATCCTGTTTATTTACCTACAGCTGCAAGCATCTCCCTTCACACACTTTGGGGCTCCTCTCCATGCAGGAGCATCTCTTGAAAGACAAAAAAGACCTTTTGTCCTGGTAAAGGGGGTGCAAGGGGGGAACAGCCCCATGTTGGGACCCCTTTCTTCACCCCAACTGCCTGTGACCCGGGTGGGAGGATGCACAAGCCTCATATTAAGCAAGAACCAGGTTCTCAGGAGGCAAATGTAATTAAAAAAGGCCTGTGGTGATGTTACAGTGCCCTCCAAAGGCACCGGCACAGTGCGGATCCACCGCAACCATCTCCGCACTGAGTACAGAGACGTATGAACACTCCAATCCAACGCAAACATTCCTAGAGAAAATAAAGACTTATTTATCTGAGCTAGAACACACAGATGGTCATTTAACCAGCCTTATAATGAAATATGTGACTCTTACCTTCATCAAGTGTTTATTGACCCATTTAGTGAAGGTTTTCTTCTGGACTCTGTCCCGTTCATCTGTCAAAAGAAGACAAAAGCGGCTCTCGGTCGGTGTTTCTCATGCAGAAACTCAATGACTTTGAAATGAGGGGAAGAGACAGAGGAATCACTGGCGCTGCCAGGACCACGGGACGGATCCTGCACCCGCGCAGGGGAACAGAAGTGGCTTAGTCACGGGTTAGCCCAGGACAGGGCCATCCAAACAACATACATTGATTTTGGGCAGGGAAATAGTGTTATTTGAATAAAAGCACTGTGGATGATTGGGATGGGTATAGCTGCAAGTGGCAAATGAACCCCCAAAGTGTGTCACACCGGCTGGGACCCCCGTGCCTCCTGGTCCCCTGGGGACGCAGAGCAGGGAGGGAGGTGGTTCTACCTGACCCCCCGCTTTGGGAGGGTGGCCCTGCTCCCCAGAGGTTTAACGCTTTACATAAACCCCACAGATGTCCCGTTACAGGCTTCTGCCGGGCACTACCAGCCTGTCCAATTAGCAGCTTATTCTGTTGCTGTATTTTTGGTTCATTGGATTGTCGGGATTTAACGTCTATTCCCGTCCCGGGCTCAGCCGGGGGTGCCCTGGGCAGACACCGGCAGCGGCGAACGCCGGCGGGACAGGGTGACAAAGGGGGTCCTGTCCCCAGGGGCGGCCGCCAGCCCCATGGGGTGACACGATGGGAGATGCCAAGCAGCAACATAGGACAGAGAGGGTCTTGGTACTGACCCACAGGACACAACTGAGTTCCCAAGTGCTGCCCCATCCAGCCTGGGGATCCCTGGGACAGAGGGGACAGGACAAAACCTGCTAATCCAAGTCATCCCTCTGATGCCACCTCAGCTGGCAGAAGCACCGCTTGCTTTGGTTTTAAGCCAAAAATAAATCAAGAAAAGGGGAAAAAACCCAGCATCTATCAGCCCGGGCTCCCCGATGGCCCCGTGTCCCCCTTTCTGGGGCAGGGGGTCCCTGCACCAGCCATGGGATCAGGAAAACGTCTCCACGTGGCAACCCGCGCAGATTTGAGCGCGCTATTGAGCACCCCTCCTCTTCCTCCTCCGCCCCACAGCTTCCCCATCCAAAGGCACCGCGGTAAAACACGCGGCACATCCCCAGTGACACCTTACATGTGTTTCCCCCTGCCCTGCTCCATCCTCCAGCCATGGAATGTCATCAGGTGCCAAAAACACCCACCGGACACACTCCGGCCGCCCTCGCCCCCCACCCTGCCGAGCTCCGGCCTCGGCACAGCTCCCTGGCACAATGCGGCCGAGCCATGGCACTGCCGCCTGCCATAGGAAACCACGTCACCCCATGTGGTTTTAGGGACCTTTCCTTCACCCAGTCCCCCCCAACAGCCACAGCGCCGGGTCCCTTCCCAACCCCGGCGCTAATTGGGGGTGGATAAAGCCTGAGCCGTGTCGCGGTGCCAGGGGGGTGGGAAGAGCAGGCGGCGGGTACGAACCGATGCAGCACATCCGGCACACCAGGCAGGCGCTCAGCCGTCGCCGCTCCCCGGCAAGATGCCGCCTCTCCATCACCAAAACCGCGCCAGGCAGCGCTGGGTCCTGGCACAGCACCGGCTGCCTCCTGGGGAAAGGTCTTCTGGTGGCTCAACCGACCTGGTCCCCAGCAGTTTGGTGACTTCTCGGCCGCGGCTCCTCCCACCTCACCACTTCCTACACCCGCTGTGCCCGGCGTGGGCACCGGCCGCTCCTCCTCCGGGGCATCGCCACGAAGTCAAGGGTGGCTTGGCCAGAGCTTCCCCGGCTCCTCCGAGTGCTCCCAGCCGAGGGTGCAGCCAGCACGGCAGCTCCGCAACGGCCAAATCCTCACCGTTCCAGCAAAATCCTCACTGTCCCAGCAAAATCCTCACCATGCCGCGGTCCCGATGGCCGGCAAAGCTGCTCAGAAAGTTCAGAAGGGCAGAGCTGCTCCCTCCTGCAAGCCAGCGAGGAGCTGTGCGGATCACTGTGCGGATCGCGGTGCGGATCGCTGGGGGTGCGGACGCAGGCTCGCCCCGCGGAGCCGGACACCGCTCCGCCAACAGGCTCTTGGCTTGTTGTGCCTCGTCTTGTTTTCCAGTTAATTGCACCAGGGACGGGAGGGACAATGCCGGGCTGTTCTCCCCGCTCCCGCCTGCCTGCCCGCGGCTTCTGCCCAAATCATTTCCCGGGTCCGAAGCACCGGAGCCAGGAACCCGCCACGGCCCCGCTCGGCACGCGGGGAGATAACGGGGGCCTCCTTATCACCCCCTCTCTTCCTTTTCTTCTAAATATAAACCCTCTGAAGCCTTTCTGCTGGCAGGAGCCCCGGCCGGGAGGGGGAGCGGAGCGTGGAGCGCGTCCCCGAGCATCACAGGGAGCACACGGGGACGGGGTCACGTCACCGAGTCCCACACGGACGATCTGCAGCGAGGCACCTCCAATGCCGGATCCCGGGGGTGCCCGTGGGCCAGTGGCTCCTCTGCATGCTCCCTCTTCCCATCTCCTGCAGATACGGGGGGTTTCTTCCTATTTTTCTGGCCCTGTCTCACCACCTTCGGGTGGTTCCTGCGCTCTAACCAGATTACACTTCCCCACCGTACACCTGCACCACCGTCTGCACTAATAATAATGCCTGGTTACTGCTTACTAACGATATTAAGGCATTGCAAGCTTATCTCTCCCTAATCTTTCCCAGAGTCACCCTGACGATCGACTTGTTGCAAACCCCCCATAAAAAGGCTGGTGCCAGTGATGCAGGGAGCATCGCCGGCAAACGGAGACAGCACCAGCAAAAACCAGACTCCTTAACTGGGCACACTTGTGTCACACATCCACGCGACGGTTCCCAGCACCACGGATGCTATCGGAGCCACACGGAGGCTTTCAGCTGCAAAACGCTTCCACATTGCTGCTTTCCCAAGATGGGTGAGACTCATGGAGATGAAAACCTGGATGGGCCGGGGAACAACCCAGCGTAAGCCCAGCTGAGATGCTGCTGTGCCATCCCTGTCCCCATCCCTGTCCGCATCCCTGTGACATCCCTGTCCCCATTCCTGTGCCATCCCTGTCCCCATCCCTGTCTGCATCCCTGTCCCCATCCCCATCCTCATCCCTGTCCGCACCCCTGTGGGATGCAGGTGCCTGGACAGACACCCCAGGAGTGGGACCAGGGAGCCCTTTGCCACCCTTATGAGGGACCCTGGGATTTCAGTGTCCCCCATCGGCTCCTTCAGCCCCTCTGCTGTAACAAAGCCTGGAAGCAGCTCCCATACTCCCTCCTCCTGTTCACTGATTCCCGCTAAAGCTGAAGGAATACGGGAGGCGTCAGACAGGCCCCTGCACCGGACGAGCGCACAGAGATCTCGGAGACATCTCCAAGAGCTCGGTGTGAAAGCAGCTCTGTGCATTAAGCAGCGAAGGGGTGAAGGAGGGTTTGTTACGTATAAATGCCTAGAAATGGGGTTTTTGAGAGTTTAAACCCATCGCTTTCACTTCGAACTCCTTCAAGGCAAGCAAAGAATGGGAATGCACCTTTTCTTTGAACGCGGCACTTTTAAGATGGGGGATATGCAAAAATCCTGGCTGGCTCAGGAGCACGAGGTATTTAAAATGCGCTGGCTGCCAACTCGGGGGCTGACATAATCCATCATGACAGCAGAGACAAGCGGGCAGGATTTACAGAGCCTTTGGAAACAGGGCGAGGAAACGGCGCCTGATTCAGCCTGGAAGAATGCACAAGAGATACCTGCGGTGGAAAACCATCCACGGAGATACCTGAGACACGGTGATGCGAAGGAGACCTGGGGGGCTGCTCGGCAGAGCTGGACGAGCATCCCAGGGCAAGCAAACCTGCTGCAAAATCACCCTCGTCTTCCAGAACTCCCGGGAAGGAGGGATGAAGGAAAGCAGCTATTGAACATACTTGCTGCTTGCAACACTCGCACCAGGATTTTTTCCAAAAGGGATGGATTTCTACAGCGGTTTGGGGAGATTAATGACGAGGAACGGCGGGTCAGCAGGAGGAATTGCAGCAGGGCTGGGTTTAGTGGGTGACAGGGAGCATTTCTGCACATTGGTGCAACTCAGCCTCAATATCTGGTAGTTTTGGGGGAGGAAGGAAGAAGCATATCCCAAAGCAATATTTGTGTGTGCTGCCCGGGCTCTGCAGTCCCACCCCTTTGCATGGAAAATGTGAAAGAAAAGGGGGAATTGGTCACGGACATGGGAAGAGGCCCCATGCGGAGGCACAGGCGAGAACAAGCGCTGCTGGGAAATAAAGAGAGAGAGGAATCAAAACAAACAAATCCCAGGAGAAAGCGGTCGGGACGGACAAGGAGCTACTGAATCCCCGCCAGGGGCCCGGAGCTATCGCAGAACCCTGCACCGAATCCTCGTCCTCCTCGAGCAGCAGTCATGTGCGAGCCCTATTTTGGGAAACTGAGGCAGGGTCAGCCCCAGCTGCTCGGTGAGGAGCTTGCGGAGCCACATCTTGGCGCTGCTGGTGTCGGTGGGGACCGAGACGCTGCTGTCACGGTGAGGGACGCCACCCGCGCCGGGGCAGGTTGCACAACACCAGCCACGTGTCGCGGGTTTGCGCCAAGACAAGAAGCAGAAAGACACCCCCCGTCCCACCCGCTCCCACCCCACACGTGCGCTGGGAATGGGTGGCGAGACCAAATTTAGGCACCGAAACCTTTGCCCACCGTGCAGTGTGGGGACAGGTCCCCGTCACCGCGTTCTCCTCCCTCCTCCCCGCCAGCCACGTCCGTCCCTGCCTGCGCCGCGGGCTCGGGGAGGGAAAACAAGCCGTGACCCTCGCCGGCAACACGCCGGCCATCTTAACCCCCCCGCGGGGGCTGCCGTACCTCCTCTGCTCCGGCTCCGCCAGTACAGGACGCCGGCGATGCCCAGGACGTGGCTCAGGACAAAGGCGGCGGGTGGCAGATAGGAGCTCTGCGACAGCGGCATCGTCCCCTACTCCCGGCCCCTTCTCCCGAATTTCCTCCTCCCGCAGCCCGGCATTGCTGGGAGGGCGAGGGGACGGTGCCGGGGCCGAGCTGCCGCCCGCAAAACTTCCGAAAACTTCCTGTCTGCGCCTCTGCCTCCAGCTGGCGGTGTCCCCAGGGTGTCCCCAGGGCTGGCAGGGCTCGGGGACGGCCAGCGGCGCCGGGACAGGGCCAGCGAGATTCGGGAGCTCGGAGAGGGGGGCGGGTAGAGGGAGGAAGGCAGCGTCAGGCCGGCTCAAACATCTTTCCTCGGCATTCACGCGGCCAAACTTCAGCCCCCCCCGCGTCGGGGGCACAGACGTCATCTCCTCAATTTCCATTCCCAGCCCCGGCGGCCTCGGCGAGGGGCGATCGGGGATCGGCGGGAGCAGCTGCCGCGCCGGCATCACCGCGACACCCTCGGCGGGGCCACGAGCTCCTGTCCCCCCCAGCAGGTGACAGCCCAGCCAGTGTCCCCTGCCCGGTGATGCCCACACACCCAGAGCAGCCGGGATGGAGGGGGAGCAGGTGTGGACCCAGCACCAGTCTGCTCACAGGAAAACATCTCCCCAGCAAGACGGGTAAAAGTAACCCAATTTGGGTTTCTAGGAGCTGAGTACCCCAAGCACATTTATTCTGGATGCCCAGAAATAAATGTATTAACTGCCAGGACAACCCCAGCGCCCGGGGGGGAATAAATACCCACAAAAGCTGCTCTAACACAGAATGTTCTCCATGTCCCAGCCCTTCCTGCAGCCGGGTGCCACCAGCATCACGGTGACACTTTGCAGCCCGACGCTGTCTATTAGCAGTTAGCACCGTGCTAGGCGGTACTTTCGCAGTTTTGCTTCTGTTCGGAACCTTTTCCGGCGGTGGAAATAAACAGCACAGGGAAACCGAGAGCGGCGAACCCCGCACGGCACAACCGTTACGTCCCCAGCCTGCTGCTGTTGTAACCACAAGCGAACCGGGCAGAGGGGCTCCTTACAAAGCCTGGTTTGCTTTGTCCCCCCCGCCAGCTCCGGGTGGAAGAGACTTGCTCTCCGATAGAAAGTTACACAGAACAAAACGCTCATTTTTCGCCTTTACCTTCGCAGAAGGGCTCAGACAAGAGGGGTCTGTTCTGCTGCCGGCGCTCGGCAGCAAAGGCGAATGGTATTAAGGTGAGGCTGGACCTGCAAAACCTCAGCCTGGCTCAGGCTTTGCTCACGGGTCGAGCCAAGAGCCCAGGACCACACGTGGTCACCGCCACATCGGCCACCATCCAGCACCACAGCGCGGGACGGCGAACCCACCTGCAATCTGGGGTCTAACCATATACAAGCAGGGATTTATATTATCTTTATAATAGCAATTATAGCTCCCTAAATCAAGCTGGCCAGGCCCACCATGAAATCCGTATCAAGCAAAACATGACAGACCCCAACACTGCGCCACTCACGACCTCCCAGCACCACTCGAGCTAACAAGACGGGTGACAGAGAACAGTGGTATTTACCCCAGGGCTCAGTACTGTTACGATATATTTTCCAGAGCTTCTGCCCTGCCTGGATGAAAAATATCCCGGCATAGTTTTCACGTAAAGCAATCTGCTTTGTGTACGGGCAGGGGAAGCGCTGCCGAGGAACCACTTGCCAGCCGGCACCGCGGCCACCATAAATGGCCACCATCAGTGGCCACCATAAATGGCCCCGCGGTGCGGTCCCAAGCCGGGCAGTCAGAGCGATGGAGGAAAATCACAAAAGTAGAAAATCATTCGGGTCGGAAAGGACCTTAAAGGAAAGGACACTTTCCACCAGAGCGGGTGGCACAGAGCCCCGTCCAACCTGGTCTTGGGATGGATCCCCATCCAGGGATGGCGCAGCCACGATTTCCCTTGGAAACCTGTTCCGTAGGGAAAAAAACGCATGCAGCAACGCCTTCAGCAAAATAAACTCTTTAAATAGATGTATAAATATATATACAATCACACAGAAACAGAAATATTTATATATATAAACAATGTATTTTTATAGATGTATAAATACATCCCTCCCCTGCACCAGGACGCTGGGGTCCCCCACTCCACCCCACTCAGTCTCACGCCGTTCTCCCCCTTTTTCCCCTTCTCTTTTGCCCTCCCCGGCGCACATTCGGCACAACCAGCCCTGGCAGGAAACCGGTAACGGCTGCAGCCGGTTTCGGGGTGACCCGCTGGGGTTCTGGGGAACACCCAGCCCCGGATGCAACGACCGTGGAAACCGCCCCATGCACCCGAAACACAAACAGCTCATTTCAGATCCTTGCGAGGCGGCTTCTTCAGCAGCCTGGAAAGGTGGGGGGAGAGGACGCACATCTCCCACCTGCACAAGAATTTGGGGATCAGGCATCTTCCCCCTAAACAGGGGGGCCCCGCTTTGCAAGGCACCCCTCTGTTTCATGGGGTGCCCTGCTCAGTGTTTTCCATCCCTGTGCATCCCCCAAAACGGCGTCACCACCATGGCTGCCCCCTCTCTCCACCACAACATCCTGCCTGAGTTTTAGGGTACCCCACGGGACAGCTTTGGGGATGGGGCTCCCCCCATGTTCCATCACTCCGGCCGTGCCTCTCGCCGGAGCTGAGTCACTCCTGGCTCCAGCCAAGCATTTCGTGGGGCCAACCCCCCCGCCATGCGCCTCCCTGGTGAGTAATGCTCAGCCGACACGGCCCCGCCGCGGCTGCCGGCTCCGGCATCTCCTTATATGACCGGGGACACTGCTGGGCAGCGGCACACGGAGCCGGCGTGGTCCGCACCTCCCCAGCACCACCTGGGTACCCGGGCATCGCGGTGGGTGATGGCCCAAGGATGCTCCTGCATCCCGGGATGCTGCTCCATCCCCTGGGTGTGGGGGCTCCCCAGAGGCCCCACAGGCTCCAGCCAGGGACACATGTACCAGCCCCGGGTGGTGGCAGCCAGGTGGCACTGTGGAAACACCAAAATCGGTGTCACCGGATGGCGCTGGAGATGGGCAATGGACATGCGATCCCAGGGTGGGGGAAAGGGCTTGTCCGACAGCGGTGCTGAGCACGCACAAGCTCACGGCCGTGGGACAGGAGCCGGGTTTCCTGCCGTGCTTCCTCGTTCTGGTGTTTTTTCCTCCGTTCTGGGAGGGCAAATCTCGGTCACTTATGAGAATCGCTCAGGAGAGAAAGGAAACTCTGGGGTTTGGATTGGGGTAAATCACAGACACTCGTCACCCGCCACTCTGCAGGGACAGGTCCCACTCTGGAGTGTGACAAGGACCCAGCCTGGCTCTGGCATCCACAGGGACCGGATGGGGGACACGGCGCTTGAGTAAAACCACTGCACCCCCAACGCTGAGCCCGAGGAACAAGCCCACACCCCAGGGTTGTTTCCCCCCACACCACAGCTTCTCCCCCTGCAAAACCCAGAGCTTGGCTAAACCCTCGCGCAAACAGCAGACAGACAGACAGACGGCTCAGCAAGACGCAACCCTGGCTGCCGGGTGCACCCACACGTGCCGGCGCACCCCCTCCTGCCGGCAAGCACGGGCAGGGCCCGGCGGGGCGCGGGGGCTCACCCCACCCTGCCCGCGGCGCCGGAGCCATGGGAAAGCCAAGTGAGAACAAAGATGACGTTTCTTGTGATCCGGGCTCTTAAAAAACAAGGTGGAACGCGGCAGGTGGCGGCTCCCGGCACTGCCCAGCGCATCCCCGTTGAGACGAGCTCCGCGGCTTCGGCTCAGAAACCTTCTCGCCTTGCCAATGAATCACCGCCCGTGCGTGTGCGGGCAGAGCCGTCGAGCCCTTCGCCATCCGGCGGGGCCCGGTGCCGGGCCCTGCCCGGGTGCCTCCGGCTCCTGGCAAAGCCGGCACATTCCCCACGTTAAACATTTCCTTCTGCCTTTCATCATCCCCGAGCGGCCGCGGCGCTGCCAAGAGGGACGGGGACGAGCCCGCCAGGTTGCGCACCGGCCCCCTCGGCATCGCCACCGAACCCCGGGGCTGCAAAAGGTCTGAAAAATCAATATTACAAAACCTCACAGGCAGCAACGCTCTTTGTGGCCCTGGAAAATACCTCCCAAACGCTGGGTTTTACGCAAATAGAGCTTTTGGCCCTGAAGAAGTGTTTGTGCAAGGGTTAAGGTTCCAAAGGTTCTTGCATAGAAAACGGGGACTCGCGCCAGGTTTCACCTGAAACAACCAGAGCAGCTCCGTTCAGCACAGGGCTTGGGGGGCTGTTCTGCACCAGCGCCTGCCCCCCGAGTACCGAGAGGGCAGCACAAGTGAATATTTAACTGCAAACTGCTCGGTAGAGGAGCTGCTCACGCTGCCAAAGGTCGGTTGGACGCAGCAAAACAAAGAGAGAGGGATGGGGGCTCTCGGACCCCCTGGTACCACCAGCAGTAAAACCCAAGCTCTGAGGAACCGAGGAAGGAAGTGCTGAGGATAAGGGCGGAGATGTTCCCCTTTCCAGCAGCCGTCTGGGCACTAAAATAAGAATTATATCTTAAAAAAGGAAAAAAAAAAGACTTCCCTTCTCAAGGCAGAGCTGCTGCCCCACAGCCGGTGCTGCTTTGGGGTGGTGGGAACGTGGGACAGGTCCCCAAGGGCCACATCTCTGCTGGGAGATGGAGGCGGAGATGGTTGGAGGCTGGAAACAAACATCATTGCTGGCTGTTTCCATCCTGCAGAGCAAACAGCAGAGCTGGACGGCCACCTGCTCCCGGCTTAATCATTCCCCAGCACCACGGCGTTAACTCCTGCGCCCGGGCAGGGGAGCGGAAACCCCCCAGCACACCGGCAGTTGTGGGGTCTGCAGGAATGTGACACCCCGGTCAAGGGGACCGACTCAGCGGGGACGGACAGAGCCAATGGGAGGACCCCAAGGACTCAAGAAACTATAAAATGACCCAAAAGGAGCGCGTTTCCCTCGGCAGCACTGGCGGGGAGGTGGGCTCACCCCAAGCCCACAGCGGGAAGAGCGGCTGGTTTCCCAGGACACCGGCACGGAGCTCCAGCCTCCGGTCCTTGCTGGGGTTTGCTTTTTGGTGCCCCGGATTCAGCACCTTCCCCAGGGTGTCCACAGCCATCCCAGCTGCTCCCAGGGCAGGCAGGGCGACTCCCCTCCATGTGTCCCCCAAAGTGACTCCAAACCCCGCTCGTCCCACAGCAGGACCCTCGCGCCAAGCCGGTGGCTCTGCCGACCCACGTGCACGATGCCATCCTAAACACGTCCTTCAGACCCTCCCCAGCACAGCCCGGGCTCTGAGACCCTCCCTCTTGGCAGGAAACCAAGCACGTCACGCTGAATAGGTGGTGAGGGTGATCTCACCGCTCCCTTCCCCACGTTAAAACCTCTGCCGATGTGCCCGGCAGCCTCCTCAGGCGCCGTGGGGTTTGTGCTGACGCAGCAGCTCGGGCATTAGTTCATCGCTTCTCAGAAGCCTCCCCGGGTTTGTCACCCCTCCGAGGACGCTGGCAGGGAGCCGGACCGCGCTTGCTCATCGAGTGATGCCATCGAACTCGTGGTCATGTATCCCGGGCTCTGGGAAAGCACCGAATCCCTCTGAGCCGGCATCAGCTCGGTGGCATCACCCTGCAAAGGGAGGGCAGGAGGGGACAGGGCCACGCAGCAACCGGGTACCAGGCCACAGCTAAAAGCCGCATTTTGGGAGGCAGACAGCCATGCAGCGAGGGCGGCTCACAATGCACCTGGGTAGGAGGGAGGAGATGAGGAGGAGGATGGCGACGCGCAGGGGGAGGAAGAGCAGAAAACACTCCTGTATTCGGGAGGGAGCAGCGGCGGCTCCGGGCACACAGGAAGGTTTGCTCGCACGCCCATGAGGACACACACGTCCGCGCGCTTTCCCAGGGGCCTGTGCCGACACGGCGAGGTGGCACCTTTCCCAGGCAGAGGGAGGAGGAGGAGGAGGAGGAAGGTGATGCCATCTCTAGGTCCCTCCCTGCCCCTGCGGCCACGGGGACAACGCCGCACACCTCCACGCACACCTCCACGGAGCCGCCGTCACCGCGGCCGGGTCCGCCATTGCCAGCACGCCCCGCCGGCACCGAGAAAATCATGCAAGAACAAACAAACGAACCCCCAAACAACAAGAAAAATGAACAACACCCAAAAAAATCCCACCATGAGATTTGTTGGAGGCGAGCAGCAGAGCCCTGTGCCTGAGAGCAGCCCGAGCCTTGGCTGCATCCTCCAGCCACACAGCACCGGTAAATGCCCCAAATCCTGGCAAAATCCCCCAAATGAAGACTCAGGGCCCAACCCTTCCCAGAGGAGCCAGATCCCAGCACAGTGGAGCCCTGGGGATCCCACTGGGATCATCACCAGCCGCCTTAGGCCAAGCTTTGCACTTCCCACAGCTTAGGGAGCAGCAAAGCCGGGGGGGCGGAGGGACCGGCCGGCATCAAAACCCCTTTTCTCCCGGCTAACAAAAGGCCTGGTGTCTCCGCAAAGAGGCTTGTTATTCCAACGCCAAGCAAAGGCTGCTTGGCAGCGGGAGCCGTAGGAAAACGTTAGGCTAGTGGGAACTGGCCGCGCTTTGTTTCGGGGCGCGCTGGGGCGCTGTGTTTGCACAGGCTCCGCGCAGCCGCTCGCGGAGGCACCAGCGCCGGGTTCCCCCCATCGGGGTCCTCGGTCACAACCACAGTGACAACACCTGGCTGTGATCTCCTCGCTCTGCTCCTTGCAAAAAGAGCAAGAGGGGAGTTCAAAGCCCAAGCTGCTGGTGGGCAGCTGCGCCCCCCATTTTTGCGGCCTCCAGCCCCCAAAATCAGCCCAGGGTTCGAGCGGCCGCACCGCAAACCCGAGGACAGCTGGGGGATTCACAGCCCCCCCGGCCCGCTGGGGATGGCAGACGTGCGAAGCCCCATCTTAGCAATGGAGGTCAAAGAGAAGGAGGCGATTCCCTCATTTTCCCCTGCGAGCGGAGGGCGGGTGAGCAACCTTGAGCCCTGATCTCATTAGATGTCCCAAACTAAGCAGTGTGAAACCGGATTAACGTCGCGCCGGAGGCGGGCGAAGGGACGGCAGCCAGGTCCACCAGCCAGCCCCAGCACCCAAGATGGTGGGTTCTGGTATCCCAAAAAGCACCCAGAGCTCCCTGCCCAGGGTCAGGATGTGGCCCTGGTCCTTCCTGGCTTGCCCGGAGTGTGAATGCTCCTGGGATCACACCCGGGGGTTTATTCACTGCTGCACCACGATGCTGCAGCCCAGTTGCTGCCGGCTCCTGGCCGGGCCGGCCTTGGCATGGAGAGCAGAAAGGAATTTGGGATTAAAAAGAAGAAGAAAAAAAACCTAAACCAAACAGGGGAAGGCAGGAGCCTGAAACTTCTGTTCCCTAGAGACCTGCTCTCCCGCCGAGAAACTTAATCTCCATTAAAAACCAAGTGAAATAATCCAGTCGCTAACACCGCTCGGCAGCTCCGTTCGAGCGCCACCAGCCTGGCCTGGCCCATCAGATGCTCTCAGGAGGGTTCAGTTGGACCTTTCTGGAGCAAAAACCATCTCTTAGCAATACAAGAGCTGTAAATCGCAGGGGATCCTCAGTTAGGGCACCCAGGAGAAGCACCCAGCTGGGTCGGCCTCCCCGCGCACAGCGAGACGGGGCCGGGAGAGCCGCACGCCAAAGGAACCGAAACCCGCCGGGGCCTCCGCCCGCGGTGGCCGGGCAGATGGTGGCCCCGGATCTCTTATCGCACCCAGACACCTTGGGCAGCCCCTTGGGGAAGCCGCCGCGTGACGGGACGACAGCAAACGGTGACAGCAGGACACAGGGACAAGCTGCGACGCTACTGCCTCCCGCCACAATACCCCTAGAACATCTAAAATCCCCTCTTTTTTAATAGCAGAAACCCAGCAGAGCCAGGCACACGAGCGCTGGAGAGGCGAGAGGAACAAGCACAGACACACTCACGGCTGCTTGGCCATGGGGAAAATCTGAGCCCGGTTTCCCTGGGGAAAAGACACAGCAGCAACAAGGTCAGATGAAACCAGGAGATTATCTGGTGTGCACAAGAGAAGGCTGAGAAGATGCTGGATTTTATCCGGCTGCCAAGTAAACAACAAACTCCACAGAAAGTGAAACCAGCCGTCCTCGTGCTGCCGGTAAAATTAACCCGGCAATAAATTTGTAATCAACTGAGTTTCCTGAGCCAAGCCCAAGGCTCTCGTCACCTCCGGGCAGTGACAGTCGCTGCTCCGGGAAACCTGAGCTGGAGACGGTGTGGAAAGGCTGCGTCACCCCCAACCCATCCCTGGGGTAGGGTCTGTCCCTGAGCTGTGTCCCTTGTCCCCCGCAGGGATCTGGCAGGTCCCCATCCCAGCGGGATGCTCTCCAAGGCTTTGGCGATGGATGCTGGCACCGCGCCGGGGTCAGGGGCCTGGACTTACAGGGGCATTTACATATGAAATGCGCCCAGCTCCAATATCCGCTGCTGCCTCCATCACCCTGGGGAGATGAATAAAGATTGAGGCGGGGGGGAGAGAAAGGGGAAAATAAACCTCTCCAGCAATAAACCCTTCCTTCCCTCCAGCTTTGTCCAGCCCCGCAGCTCAAGGGCAGGCGGGATGGGGCTGCTTTTGGCATTGAGGAGCACATGGCAAATGCCAAACCACGGCGTGGCAGAGCTGATCGTGACTGCCTGCAAAGCCAAGCAACCCTTCTGTGCTCAAACGCCACCGAGAAGCACCCAGCAGTGCCAAAGGGTCGGTTGTGCCCTCTCAAAGAGCCATCTTGTCCTCTCCGAGCATCCCCTGCCCAGGCTGTGGTTTCCTCCGGCTCCCTGCCCACGTCGCTTTCTGCATTAAAGCCGCAAAGGGCTGCGGTAACACAGCTGGAGTCGGCATCGCTAGGGCCAGAGGCAGCAAAACAGAGCCACAACTGCAGATTTGGCTTCTTGGGGACTCACCACCCGCGATTTCATGTTCCTGTTGCACGCTCACAAGAGCAGAAAGCGCGCGAGTGCCGGGCTGGGGAGCTCCCGACTGGCTCTGGGCAGCACCTGGAGAGGGGCCGGCTGCCAGTTCAGCTCCTGCAGCCAGTCACCTTGTAAACGCCATCCATAATGTCACCTCTGCTCCTCGCACCTCGTTCTCGCAGGCAGGAGAGGAATTTGCCAAGCTGCAGCTGGACACGGGGCCCAAAAACCCCGAGTGCGAGCACGGGCGCCTTAGGAGCACCCCCAAAACGCAGAGCGGGGGTCACTAGCACCCAAGCTCAGCACCCATCTGTGCTCCAGCTGCCAAGGGGTTGCAGACAAGGGACAAGCCATGGGCCAGCACCCCGGTACAGTGCATGGTGACTGGGGGGGCGACCCGGGGGGCTCCTCTCCCATTGATTCCCAGTGCCAGCTGCAGCGAGGCGCAGGAAAAATTTATGACGGACACCGCGCCAGCATAAGCAAGTGAATTATATTACTCGCGGCCGCGATAAGTCAGGGCAGCTGTCAGCCCCAGTGCTGTGGGATTAACCCTTCGCGCCAGGCACGGGAGGGCGGGGAGGCCGCCAGCCCCCGGGTGACAACTCCCTTGGCTCCCTGCTAAATTAAACATTGAATTGATTCACCTTTGTTAGACGGCGGGATCAGCTGGTGGAGCCCAGCCTGGCTGTAAAAAGGGGCGAGTCAATAGGAGGGTTATTAGATGACAGGCAACGGCATCCCGGGTGCCTTCTGCTTTGCTCTGCGCCTTCCTCCTAGATCCTGAGAGCTGCCTGCAGCAAGATGAGGCTGGTTGGGAATCCTGGAGCAAAATGCTCCTATGACAGCAGGGAGGGGAAAAGAAATCAAGAAATATAGGGGAATATAGAATAAAGAAATATCAGGGGAAGCATCTGGTGCTGCAGCGGCAGGTAAACCGAGCTGCTCTGCCTGCGCCCGGGCTCGCTGCCGGCTCGGCGGGGACAACGGCCACCGGCCTCCGGCCACCTGCCAGGGGCCGGCCCAGCGCGATCGAGTGTCCTCTCCGGGGACAGAGCATCGGGAAAGAGTTTTGGAAAGAATAGGAGGGGAAAACAGCACCAATCTGCACGCAGGTAGCACCGCACACCCACAACCGGTGGGACCCATGCTGGAGAAAAGACCCTCAGAGCCGGATCAGCCCCCGTCCGCAGAACCACCAGCCGCTTTCGTTCCTTTTCTCAGGATTTTGAGCTCAATTCCGTTTCCAGCTGTTCCCGAAGCCGCTCGCCCTGCCTTCCTGCTGGGGCTGGGGCAGCGCTGCCCCAGCGCTCCCTTTGTGCCCAGACACATCGCTCCAAACCCAAATAAAGGACAAAAGCGGGAAGTGAAGCGGAGCCATGGAAAGCGCCACCCCTCCCGCTGCCTCCGTGGGAAGCCGGCAGCTCCTCAGCATCCCGGGGGGACCTGATTTGCCTCCATCGCCCATCGATCGGTGGGGCTCCGCCGGAGCCCCTCTCCGTGCCGCACATCCGCACCGCGGAGGGTGAGAAATACCTTTCAGGGTGCCGAGTCCATCCAGGAACTTCTTGTACTTCTCCAGGTTCATTTTCCAGCCCTGCTCCTCAGCTGGGTGGCATCAGGGCACCCACAAGCCCCAAGTCACCGCCACCAGCCCTGCAGCTCCGCCAGCGTCCCCGCCGTCGCCCTTTGACCACCGGCGAGCCTGGCCCTCGCGTTTCCTTATTTGATGAAGCGTATTAAAACCTCCCATGGCCGAGGCCACCCCCCTTTTTGCAAATGAGCCCAGCGCTCCCAGCAAGTGGCCCCGCACCACCGGCATCCCTTACCACCCCCTCCACGCCAGGGGTTTCAGGGATTGTATGTCCCGGGGATATTTCCAGCAAGAAGCATGTTTGAGGGAATTGGGAGGAGAAGGCACAACGCACAACAGGTTTTAAGACTGGCAGGGAGAAGATGGGGAAAATACACTCAGGGTCCCCATCTCCATGGGAAAAGCCACCCTGGTGACTCTGACACTTGGGAGAAGCCAGCAGAAAATTGCCGTAATGTGGTGGAAAAAGGAGGCAGGTGACACAGCAGGTGACACCAGCTCCCTCCTGTGCCCCCTGCTCGCCCTGCGGCGGCAGCGAGGTGCTTACGAAGCTGAAAAGGAGATTTAGTCGTTTTAAAGGAATTTTTGGCAGCGGGAACCAGCCCAGCGCGATCCGAGGGGATCCGAGCGCTCATCGCTGCCCTTCGGCGGGAGCCACGTCCACACACCGGGATGTGCCATCCCAGGGCTTCTGTCAAATCAGATAATAAATAATATCATCAGCAGGAGTGTTGAAATACGCTTGTCACGGGGCCGGATCTTGTTTTCCCTGTATCAACCCACTGCCTCTCCAGAAAGATCCCAGCTAATTGAGCAAGACCCACCGCACGCTGCAGGATCTGCCCGTTCGGGCTTTGGCGGAGCCGGCACCTCCCGGCACACCCGCACGGTGTTGGAGAGAAACCAGAGCGAGGACGTGCTGCACGAGCCAAATCACCCCCCGAAAAGAGGGACGGGAGCTCCCCACGTCTCGGTGGGGTGAGGAGGTTCCCCTTGTACCCACGCATGAATCCCCAGATAATTCATCGTGTGCCGGGAGAGCAAATCCACCCGTTCCCCAACAAGCCCCCCATTAATAAAACCAGCTTGCACATCCTCTGGAGAGAGGCACAAAGCCCCCAGCTCTGCAGACTAACGGACACCTCTCCGGGGACTGACGCACACCAGGGGTATCGCTTTCCTTCACCAGCGGAGCAAATCCCACCGGCCAGTTGCCGCTTGTGCCCCCGACAGCTGCCTGACCACGAACCAGGAGCCAAAACCGCACCGGGAGCTGCGAGGGGGAAACAGGGCAGGTGGTGAAGGGTCCCCCACGCTCCAATTACACCCACAGTGGGGCCTTGGGGGGGATGGAGGTGACACCCAGAGGACCCGAGCTGCCTGAGTCCCTTGGGGTTGTGGCACCACAGCAGCCGAGGCAGGTGGCCATTTGTCCTGGCAAGACGGAGCCGATGTGATCACCGCGAGTGGCCAAATGGAACTGCCCGGTTGTGCCGGACTCTGCCAAGGACCGACATGCAGGGACGGAGTGGACCGATGCGCAGGGATGGGGGACCAGCCGGTGGTGGCGGTGACATCCCTGCATCCCCGGCATGGCGGGGCCATTCCCGCAGACATCCCCCCCGCGCCCGCCGGCGCAGCCGGGAGCAGAATGGAGTTGTTGCGAGAAGCCAAGTTGTCACCACTAAAAATAGCACAATGGAATTTTCCTCTAAAGAAAAGGAAAACAAAAAATCACGCTTCTTGCTGACAAAGGGGCTGTGAGAAGGAAGCGAGGAACAGCCCCGCGGAAGGGACGCAGGGGGCACCGTCCCCTTCCCCTCCATCCCCCGCGCCAGGAGCCAGAGCAGAGCCCAGCGCGGGGAGCAGTGCTGGAACACCCCCCTTTTATTTATCCCCGTCTTCCCCTTCCCAGCAAGGGGGAAGAGACCAAGCACCACACACAGCAAACAGGCACCAAAACCCAGTCAAGCCCTGGCCCCCCCAGCACCCACCCACAGTCACCCCGGCTCCCTCTCCCCGCCGGGAACAGCGGGAATTCCGGCACAGGGAGGATCGCTCCAGCTGGCTCCATCAGCACAACGGAGCTGGGGGGGTCGGGGGGAGCCCCCAGATCCCGGCACGGCCACCATGCACCCGGCCCAGGCATCTCCCAGCCCGGCAACCGCCCTCCGCGGCAGGAACGAGAGGCATCCCAAACAGCCGGCGAGGATGAAATATCTCCACGTGCAGCGCCTGGAGCCGCCTGCAAGAAAACCTCCTGCGCCGTGGCTGTCACCCGGGGGGGTTCGCTCCTCAACGCGCACACGAGTGGGGGGACAGCGGGGGACCACGCTGCCCTTCCCCACCATCATCGTCACCAGCGCGGAGGCCACCACACCGTGCCAAGGACATCAGCGTGCGACCCATGGCAACAGCAGGACCAAGCCTGGGGTGTGGGACACGTTTATTTTAGGAGAGCCCCACCAGCACGGCTGCACCATCACCACCCCAGCAGGGACACGGCCATGGCCACGGCCACACCAGCTGTCCCCAGCACCACTTGTAGCCATCCTCATATAAAGCAAACAGTGGCCGAGTTAGGGAGGTGGTGCAGGGGCTGCTAATTGGTGCTAATGAGCCGGCGGGGAAGCTGCTGGCAGCATGGGCAGCGTGGGATGGCCGGGCTGGGGACACGGCCACGCTGGGGATGCGGCCAGGCCTTGCTCCGCATGGGAAGGAGTCGCTCCCCTGGATAGTTTTACCAGGACAGCTCTTGTAGCAAAACCACCCAAGGTCAAGGTGAATCTCACCGCCACGGGAGCCCTTGTATACAGTTTCCTGCAGGGAAATATAAGCTGCTGGCAAAAGCATTTCTCAAAGGCCACCACAGACCTGAATAGTGATTAATAAAGACCTGGACAGAAGTTACACCCGGATTTGACACAACCAGAAGTTGGCACAAACATCCCACTGGGATGAAGCGGAGAGGCAGCGAGCGCTGCAGAGCAGGACAGGGCAGAGCAGCTCGGTCCCCAACGCTGCCAGGAGCCAAGGTGGGCGAGAGCAGAGGGTGGGAGACAAGGAGACCCGTGCAGGTTGTAAAACGCAGCACCCATCGCTGGCGGGAGGCTGGCAAAGCTCCACTGCATCGCTAACAAATATTCAAGGCAGGGAGAGCAGCACGGGCACAGCGCCGGCCCTGCCGGCCGGCTTGGGCTTAGCAGAGAAAAACAGAGTCTAACAGGAAATGAAAAATGGAAATGCAGCGTGTCACGCACAGGGAAACAACAGAAAGCGTGATTGTGCGCTGGCGGCGCCCGGCCCGCCACCCTGAACCCATTGATCCACATCGCTGATAAACGGGGGGTGACAGGGGACGCCCCCAGTGCTGCAGGGACCAGGCACAAGCACAGGACACAGACCGACTTGTTTCACCGGTACCGATGGACCCAGCTCCACCAGCACCGTCAGAGCTGCTGACAGCTGCTGCCCACCCGCCGGGACCAGCACCCTGCTTCTTGCCCAAAATCTCCCAAACCATCTTGCCCAGCAGCCCTCCCCACATCCTCCGTTCCAGGAATCGCCGGGCTTATCTGACCCAGCGGCATCTCAGATCACATCCCAGGACTCGTTTCACCATGGCCGCAGCCAGACACGCACCAAATCTGATCACCCGCCCAGCCGCACCGCGCAGCTCGGGAAGCTGATGTGGAGGATCCCCCTCCCCGGCCCCCACGCCGGGTGGGATCCATCCGGACGCACAAAAACCCACGACGTGAGCTTGGAAATGAAACTTCCCAGCTTAACGACACAGGCATCCACCGTGCTCTGCAAACGGGACGGGTGCATGAGACCTCCGTGGTGGTTTCCCTGGAGCCTGTTTGGACCCCCAAACCCCAGCAGCGGGCCCAGCCCCCCCAGACAAAGGCTGAGCTGAGATGTTAAACCTGGAGCTTCCAGCAAGACTCTAGAATGAGAGGTTGGAAGGAGAAGGGAGGGCTCAGGGTCAGCACGCAGCAGAGATGCTGCAAGCCCGGCCGCTCGGGATGCAGGACAGGGGACCACACGCGGGATGCAGGGGACAAAAGCCACCAGGAAGCCGCTCTCCTGCCTGTGCGGTGAGCTCAGCACTCCGCCACCACCCCCTGCTCTCCCATCAGTGGCTCCACCGGTTCCCACCCCACCCGCAGCCTAGGACGGGAAAGGTGTGAGCAACCAGTTGGGGTGCGGAGAGGAGCCGGTTTGTGGGTCCTGCCCGTGGATTTGTGAGGGTTGGCTCTACACCACCATGCCGGGGATGCTTGTGGGTGACGGCCACCAGCAGCCCCAGAAATCAGGGCTCCCACTGCGGCGCGGCTCAGGGCCAGCTGCCGGCCCCATCCCAAACGTGCCACGGCACCCACGGCTGCGCCGCCTCGCCCCGCGGGCAGCGATTGCCTCATCCGCCCTGGAAAACGCAGCCGGTGCTGCCAGGACCCATCCACAGCACAGAGCTTCACCCAAATCCACAGAGAGGAGCGGGGAAGGCTGGGTCTGAGCTCGGGGAGCGCGGTCCCCCCTCGATGCGGGCAGCCCGAGGGGACACTGCGGTCCCCGTGCCCCCTGGGGAGCGGAGCCTGCAGCAGGCAGCCCTGCCCACGCTCCAGCACGGGCAACCAGAGCCTGCTCATGGAAACCATCCCTGGGGAATATTAATGAGAATGTATTTGTGCTCCTGCCCGGGGAAGCGATGGATTCAAAGCGACACCGTCTTCGAAGAGGAGCTGCCGCGATGCGCAAGGATGAGCGGTCACAAATCCCACCCTGGGTGCTGGGCCCGCTCCCCAGCACCCCGATTTGTCCTCAGCCTCGGGTGGGAACGAAGTGCCCCCCAAACCCTTCTTCCAGGGCTCCCCCAGCTGAGTAGAGACCAAAGAAAAGCCGCAGTGCATCCCAGCACTGCCCAGTGCGTCCTCCCAGCTGCCCCACGTCTGTCTGTCCTGTGTCTGTCCCAGCCCTCGGGCTGCAGCCGGCGGAGAAACACTGCCCCGTGCAGGAACCAGCTCGGCCGCAGCTCCCGGCTCCTCTCTGCAGGAGATGGAGCAAAAAATGGCTTTACCCCAGCACAAAGCAGCTTCTTCACACCCACCTGGAGCTCCGGTGCAGGAAACAGGAGAAACTGGAAACTGAAACCCTCCTGCTGCCTGCACAGCCTGGATTTGTCCCTTTTAGGTGCATATAAAAGGGACTTACCACCCCGGTACTCAAACAACGGTGTTAAGGACACTTTACATTCAAACAAAACCTCTTTTTCGACTTCCCGCTGGGAGGTTTGGTGCCGCTGGCATCCGCCGCGGTGCGTCCAGAGCAGTCTAAACTTAGCTGACACAAACGAGATGAGCCTGGAAAGGAGGTTGGCCAGAAACCAGCAGACGGAGGTCAAAGACGCCGGGCTGGCCCTGAAGCGTGAGCCGGGAAGGAAAAGGCTCCGATAGGAACGCGTGTTGAGAACAGGAGGGAGAGAACAGCGCGAGCAGGACGCGGAGAGCAGATCAAAGCTTCCCGGTGCTCACCAGCACCTGTACCGGGGAGGTACCGCGGTGCAGCCACCGTGCACCCAGCACCCCGGGGTGCACCAGATCCACATCCAAATGAACAAAGCAGCAGCCTGGTTCATGAGCGGGGTGCCGGGACAACGGCAATCGCAAATGCTCCCACTGGTTTTGTGGCCGGGGAAGCCGGCGGGACACTGGGGGACACATGTGCCACTCGGCAAGGCCAGCCCAGCGCTCGGGGTGACGGTGGCTCCGGCGTGGAGGCAGCAGAAAGCCAAACAGGTGGATCCTCTCACCTGAAAAACCACCAACTTCACTTGCCCGTTGGCCAAAACAAACACGGGCCAAACGGCACCTTCCACCACGGTTCCACCTGGGA
This sequence comes from Patagioenas fasciata, assembly GCF_037038585.1. NCBI lineage: Eukaryota > Metazoa > Chordata > Aves > Columbiformes > Columbidae > Patagioenas > Patagioenas fasciata. The sequence continues at coordinate 3,843,032 of NC_092544.1, read as the reverse complement.
CATGCGGGTCCGGCCACCCCTGGGGACAGCCCAAGGCTCCTTCTTGAGCCCCCGTGCTCTCTGCTTACCAGGGAAGCACCCACAGCAAAGGGTCTTCAAGCCCCGAGACCCCAATGCTGGGGTCCAGACACCTCCAGTTGTTTTTCTTACAGCAGAAAACAAGTTAAAAACAAAACTTCCTTCCCACTGCCAGGAAGGCTCCAGCCCCATGAGGAAGGGTCCAACGCGCTCCAGTTCATTTAAACAAGGGTCTCACAGCTTTCCTGCTCACCCCGGGTCTCCTCCAGCCCTGGGAAGGTTGTCCCCTCCCTACCAGGTTCAGGTCAGGTGGACAAGGTGACAAGGACCCTGTTGCGTCCCAGTTCAAACACGCCGGGCCACGTGCCGGGCACCGCGGCACAGGCAGAGCCGGCTCGGGGGGTGGGAAAGGGCATCTGGGGCAGCGCAGCTCCAGGTTTCCACCCCCACCGCGAAAAGAGTTAATTATCGAGAAGAAAGCATTTCACCGACATTGATTAGTTAATGTTTACAGCCTCTGAGCAGGGGAAGCGTGACCCGTGCTCTGAGTAGAGCCCGCATCCCCAAAACCCCCCTGAGCCGCATCCCTTTGCTCAACCACCCCCGGGACCGGGGTGCAGCACCCGGTGCCCCCGCAGCGCCCACGGCGCCCATCAGAGCCCAGCACCGCAGCGATGCGGCACACCTACCTACCGGTGCCTACGGTGGGTGGTTATTTGCTAAAGAAAGAAACCACGGGGATGTGGCGGTGGGTTAACCCCTGCTCGCCGGAGAACGGCAGGGTCGGCAGCTCGCTGCGCCGCGTCCCTTCTTGTGCCACCAACATCCCTGTCCCCACACCTGCGTCTTGCTCCACGGCGCAGGCCCTGCTGTTCAGATGGGGATTTTTAGGTTATTTTCTATTAGAAACAGAGCAGAGCTGTCTAATAGAAATGCAAGGAGGCATTTGCAACCATGGGTTTGGCAGCACTGAGTGTCCACAAGCCGGTGGCGGGTCCTGGGTGCGGCGGGTCCGGGGTGGCCACCAACCCCATGCATCTCCCCAGCAGTCACATTGGGGTGAAAACTCTCCATTTTTTGCAGGATTAAGAGGAGGAAGGGACGAGGCAGTGGAAAACTTGTTCCGGACAGGAAAACCCAAAGCAATCGCAGGAGCTGCGGTGGGGGAAGCAAAGACAACACAACCACCAGTGCTGAGTGCAGAAACCCAAACCGGGGGCTCCCACCCAGCCCCCGCAAGCACGGGTGGGATGTCCTGGGAGGGGCGAGGAGCTGGGAAGGGGTTGAAGTTGAAGAAAAGCTTTTATGTGGTATAAACACACACTTCCCTACACCAAACAAGTACCACAAACAAGATCAACCACCACCCAGCAGGGTATTTCCAATGGACACCCAGCTTTCTACCATAACCTGCTGCAGAAATTAGGTATTCCCAAAAGAATTCCTCCTTCCTGGGTGAAGCCGGCTATGCAACGAAGGCACCGACAGCCCCAGCTGGACCAGTATGGACAAGCACTATAATTTCATTCTCTTTTTTGGAACAAAGCAAAACCGATGCAAACGACAGCCTTTTCCGCGCCAGCCGCTGGCACCCGCCGCACCGTTTCCTCCGCGTCTCCATGCTGAGCCCAACTACATCAAAGAGGCTTTTTTTATTATTAATAAAAGTTTGTCAAGTGCTTGGACGAGCCCAAGTCACGTTATCCAGCGCCTTTCCAAGGTGCCCACAGAGGCTTTTATTCCCCGCTGCCTGCGCGCTGCTCCCACCTCTGGGAGGTTTGAGTGCCACCCCGTGAACCGGGGAGCCGGGAATCCATTATTTCCCTCTCTCTGCAGGCAGAAAGGAAAAGGAAACGGGCGCTGCGAGCCCCTGGCTCCGCTCGCCTGGGCCATCCGCGTTGTAAAGAGACTTGGCCGCTAAACTTACAAAACAGAGCGCGAGGAGCCCCGTGGGGCTGAAATCTGGGCTCCAGGACAAGTCTCGCTCTGCAGCAGGGAGAAAATAATAATAAGAAGAATGGAAACGCACACAACTCCCACTGACATCAAAACTGCACACTCACTGCCGGTACCGACACCGGCACAGCTGCCGGCGTGGTGGCCTGAGGAATGTGTTGGGCCCTTGTCCCCATCTGGTTTGGGAACAGGGAGTTCAGCCCCATGGGGGCTACAGGGACACCGGGTCCCCACGTACCACGTCAGGGCACGGGAATGATGGGTGTCCTGGTGCTGCGAGGGGTAAGATGCAGCACTGGGAACCCCACACAAGGCACACAGGGACCCTTGGAACGCCACGCAAGGGGGGACACAGGGGCCCCGGGAACCCCCACGCAGGGACCTGGGGACCCTGAGAAACCCAGGCAGAGATGTTGAGTCCCCGGGCAACCCACGCAGGGGACACAGGGACCCCAGACAGGGAACAGCTGGGCCACTCATCCCTTAGGCATCTCACGCAGTTGAGATGCGGGGATGCTCAGACCCCGGGCACCCCATCCAGGGGACACCGGGGACACTCGGATCCCGGGCACCCCACGCAGGGACGCTGAGCTCCCCCGGGCACCCCACGCAGGGATGCTAAGCTCCCCGCAGACGCCCCCATCTCCCCGTCCACGGGCACCGGGCCGGCGCCGTCTCAACCCCCGCGGGGCGGCCCCGCCGCGCTCCAGGCCCCACGCCGGGCCCCGCCGGTCGCGGTACCTTTGTAGCGCTCCAGCACGTCCTCGTAGGCCTGGACGAACTCCTTCTCCTGGTTGCTGTCGGCCGGGAGCAGCCCCGGTACGTACCCGGCCATGGCGGCCCTTTGTGCCGCGGTGCAGCTGCCGGCGCGGCGGCCAGGGCCGGTCTGAGCCCCCAGCGCTTCCGCCCGCGCCGCCGCCCGACCGCCGGCCCCGCCCACTCCGCTGGACACGCCCACTCCGCCGGGCCCGCCCACGCCGTTGGTCACGCCCATGTGGCCACGCCTCTTTATACCTGCTCCGCCCACTCTCGGTGCTCCGCCCGTTTAATAGGCCACGCCCCTTCACACCCGCCCCCGGCCCCGCTGCGACCCCTGGCGGCGGCGCAGGGCAGCACCGGGTGGGAGGGGCGGGGGCACCAGGAGGGGGCAGCGAGAGGGGTCGCCGGGGAGGGGACAGCGGGAGGGGTCACCGGGGAGGGACAGCTGGAGGGGACAGCGGGAGGAAGCACCGGGAGGGGTCACCGGGTGGGGTCACCGGGAGGGGGCAGCGGGAGGGGACAACGAGACAGGACAACGGGAGGGGACAGCTGGAGAGGACACTGCCCAGGCCCAGGCCTCCCAGCATCGTCACCGCCCCCCGGGGCCACGCTGTCTCCCAGGGCCCCCCAGTGGCAACCAGTGCCTCCCAGTGCATCCCAGCGCACCTGGAGTGGTGCAGCCCAGTGCAGCCCAGTGCAACAAGGTCATCGCTTCCCGCTGCTCCCAGTACAACCGACACACTGCATCCTACTGCATCCCAGTGCATCCCAGCATCTCCCAGTGCAACAAGGGCATGACCTCCCAGTGCAAACCAGTGAGCTCAGAGCTGCAGCCCAGTGCAAATCAGTAAGCTCAGAGCTGCAGCCCAGTGCATCCCACTGCAACAAGGACATTACCTCCTGCTGCTCCCAGTACAACCAAAGCACTGCATCCCATTGCATCCCAGTGCATCCCAGTGCATCCCAGTGCAACAAGGGCGTTACATCCCAGTGCACTCTCTGCAACCAAAGTGCTGCATCCCACTCTGCCTAGAGCACCACATCCCAGTGCATCCCAGTGCATCCCAGTGCACCCAAGCTGGGGAGCATCTCAGCTGCCTCCAGCCCCGCTCCTGCCCTGCTCTGGTTCTGCAAAACCTCCTTTACTCCAGGCTGGGTTTTGTGGGGGGATTTATCCCCAGGTGCGTATTCCCAGCTCAGGCTCCTGCCTGTGGGTCTCCCGGGTCAGGGTCTGTCCCCATTGCCACCAGGTGCCACAGCTCTTGTCCCCACAGCCGGAACAGAACCAGGGTGTGGAGGTGGTGTAGCAAGAGCCCAGCCCCTCAGCATTGCTTTGGGGGGCTGTGGGGGAATGGGGAGCCCCTTGGTATCACCTGAGGAGCTTTGGGGTCAGGGGAGGCCCTACCAAGCCATTGGGGGGCAAACAGCTGTTAGAGGGGCACAAGGGTGACTGACCCCAGGCCAGGGGACACCCCAGTGCCCCCAGCACCCACAGGACACCCCCATACCACGATACAAGGCTGGAACCAGCCCCCCCAGGCTGCCCTGTTCCCCCATCCCCCTGCTGGGGCAAATCCCGGCCTTTTTTGGCCTTTGCAAGATGTTGCTTTTCCACCCCGGCTGCGCTGTTCCCATGGCAACCGGAGGACCAGGCTCCGCCAGCTGGGTAACCATGGCAACGAGAAAAGCCCCATCCCGCTCAGCCCAGACACCGGGTGTCTCCTCACCGTCACCCAGGGGCTCCCCAAACCTTCCAGCAGCACACCCGGGTTCTGGAGCCTGCACCCCAAATCCCTCTGGGGATGTGGAGGGGCCATGAGCAGCAACCACCATCATCATCCTCATCCTCCTCCTCCCGCAGCCCTTGGCTCGGGGGATTTACAGAAATCACCCCCCTTTGCCCCAGCTTTAGAGCCATCTCCCCTTCACCACAGTGCCTTAATTAGGAAAAGTAATTAACATCGCAACGAGCGCCGATGCCCGGCTGCATCCTCCATGGGGAGGAGGGTTTGAATGCGGGTGACTCCGGTGGCCTCGTGGAGGGACTGCCATTGTCCCCAGTGGTGCCAGGGCAGGGCAGGTTGCCTTGGGTGGCAGAGCATCGAGCGGGAAGAGCATCGAGCGGGCACAGCCCCAGGGGATGCGGCTCCCCCGTCCCTGCCCGCAAAGCCGCCCTGCACAGAGCCCTGCGGAGCTGCCTGAGCTCACAACATCCGTCTGACCCAAAAACGCGTTCCCAGGGAAAGAAATCTGCCCCGGCCAGCTGGCACCTCCTGGTTCCTCCCTGGGCACCGGCAGAGCTGCCCGAAGCTGCTCCGTCCCCAAAAGCGGGGGGTTTGCTGCTCCAAGGCAGCACAAGGAGGTTTGTTCCCACGTCCCCCTGGTGGCTCCGCTCCCTCCGCTCCCCCAAGGCGCAGCCGCTGCCAGCGCCACTGCTGAGGCTCCCGAGTGACAAAGGGACTCCCAGGAGCCTTTTCAAGCAGCCTTGGAAAGCCCCCACAACGTCTCCCCCATCACCCCTTGCACCCTCATCCTCGCCAGCCCCCCGCACCCCAACATCACCCCAGCACCCCGTGCCTCCTGGCAGGACCAAGTGCAAACAGGTTCAGGATGAAAGAGCCTTTTCTCCCCAAAGCAGCCCCCCCGGCCACCACCCTGACCCTCTGCCAAGCTGCTGGAGCCAGACGGAGCGACGTGGAGCAAAGGGCCGGACTCTGACCCCCCCATGTCCCACTCTCCCTTGGTGCCCCCCAGGTCGTCGCCTTCCAGGGAGGTGCCAGCAAAGCCGGGAGCAGCTCCAGAGGCTACGGGGACCCTGCCCAGCACCGGGGGTACCAGCGGTCAGGGACAGTGCACAGCAGCGTGTGCCAGCCCCCCCGTGCCATGGGGACATTTCACCATCCCTGGTCCCCAAATGCTATGGCGGGGATGGGCACTGGGGCAGCCAGCACGCTGCAGACAGTCCCACTGAATAATGCAAGGATTCGAATCAATATTTCAGCTCATTTTCAAACCCGGTGACACAAAACTGTCTCCAAACTCTTTTCCTCCCCAGCTCAGCACCGTCTAGCTGCACCTCGCGAGTTATTTTTAATGGGGAAGCTGCGTGAGACCGCATTTTGTGACATCCCCCTGCCTTTCATCACGGGCTGGATCCAACCAGCGTGACAACAAACGCTCGACATCCCGAAAAACACAGCGGAGGAGATGGCCCCGGGGCGCGGGAGGGTGCTCAGCACCCAGCAGGATGGGGCTTGAGTAGTGGTGGGTATGGGGGACCCTGGTACCCCAACCATCACCCAGCATCAGCAGTGCCGGCTTTTGGGGCAGATCCAGCCGCACCCAGAGCGTTTCCCTCCCCCAGCCCCAGCCAGCACCTTTTCCAGAACCATCATTTGAATCAACTGGTTCTTCCTGCCCCAAAACGCCCGCGAGCGGAGCCGGGATGGCAAAAACCGCCCGAGCGGCACCACAGCACAGCCAGAGCCACACGCACGGCGCAGGAGCGCAGGCAGCCAGCATCCCGCTGCACCTCCTGTGCTGCTGGGGTGCGCACACACGCGGGGTCCCCCTGATCCCCAGTGTTCCCAGTCTGAGTTCCCACAGCACTGGGGACAGGCAGGGGATGGCAGGGACAGGCAGGGAACGCCAGGGACTGGTAGGGGCTGGCAGGGACAGGCAGGGGCTGGCAGGGGCTGGCAGGGACAGGCAGGGACAGGCAGGGACAGGCAGGGACAGGCAGGGGCTGGCAGGGACAGGCAGGGGCTGGCAGGGGCTGGCAGGGGCTGGCAGGGACAGGCAGGGAACGGCAGGGACCAGCAGGGGCTGGCAGGGCAGGGCAGAGCAGGCACTGGGGAGCTCACCGCCCTCCAAGACACCTCCATCAGCGAGATGAAAGCTGGGCCCTGGGGTTCCCTTGGGGCAGCAGCCGGGACCAGCCTGGGCAGGGCTCGGCGGGGCCCCCGGCACAGCCCCAAATCCCTGTTTGCTCTGGCAGGAGCAGATCAAAGGCCCCCGGGGCACGGGGAGAAGAGGCCCGACCCTGGCAGTCACAGATCAAAGCCCCCGACGGCCGTTTGTCCCTGGTGAAGAAGCAAATCCCAGCCCTCGTGCTGGGGCCACCACCTTGAGCAGAGCTCCTCCATCTTCCATCCTCCACCCTCCATCCTCCATGCTCCCTCCCCAGTGTCACCAGAACAGTGTCCCCATCACCCAGAGCTTGGAGGAGCCACCAGCCTCGGCGGCTCCATCCCTGTCTTTGTTTCTCATTCCCGCCCCCATCCCTTCCCCCGGGGTGTGACAGCAGCCAGCGGGCACCACGGTGGCAGTGCAGGCAAGGGGACACACGGGGCAGTGTCCCCTCTACAACGCAATGGGCACCAACGAAGCAAAGGAGCAGCCCGGGAATCACAAACCTCCCAGGGCAAATTCCTCCCTGGAGTCTGGCCAAGCACATTGTTCCACCAAGGAGCCATTTAGTCCTTAATTAGACATTTTAATGTCACCCAAGCCCAGCCTTGGAGATGCCCAGTCATCCCTTAACCCCAGCGTGCTGAGAACAAACAGCTCGCGGGGAGCCCTGCCCAGATGGGACAAAGCCATCGCGGAGCCAAACGCTCACCATATCCATCCTTCCCCTCCCCATCCTCATCCCCAGCTTCCTGGGGAGCCGCAGGGGACAGGGACAGCCCTGTGACCACCCCGGCCAGCACAGGGGGAGCCCCCCGGCCCCATCCACGGGGGGTCCCACCGCACACCATGGCTCTGCCTTACCTGCCACCCTGACGACAGCCCTCTCGGCCGGGTCCAGCACCGAGTCCTGGCTCTTCCGCTTCCTCTGCTCATGGAGGGGTAAATTCCAGGGCAAGGTGTCCCCGGGCGGGCAGGGGGAGAGGCTGCCCGAGCGCTCGCTGCGGTAGGAACGCTCGCTCCGGCATGACCGCTCGCTCCGGCACGAGCGCTCGCTGAGGGTCTCCTCGTCGGAGGACGACATGGCCCAGGGCGCGGGCAGGAGCGCGGGCAGGACGTCCCCACGGGTAGCAGCCTGCAGGAGGAACGAACAGCGTGTGATGCTGGGGCCACCAACCGTGGTTCCCTCCCCGCCGTGGGTGCTGGGGGTGATGGAGAAGGGACCATCGCACCATGTCCCTGCCCTCGCGCCTGTGCCCGAGCACCCTCATGGGTGGGTGAATCAGCCCTCCTGGAGCTCCCAAACACTGCCTCAGTTTCCCCCTTGTTGGTCTGGGGCTCCCAGGGACAGGGACAGTGGCACTGCCACCCCTCTACCAGTCACCCCGCGCTGACACCGCTGGCACCGGCTCACTCCCACAAAGCAAAGTCCAAGCTTTTGGGTTCGATTTCTTTGTGCTCGGTACAAGAAGAAGCCATCGGATCGGCGCTGCCCTTTGTACCTGCGGGGCTTTTTTCCCTTCTCAGAAAGGGAACAGCTTTAAAAATCCTATTAATCATGGCAGGGGAAAATGGTAGGGCTTTCTGGAGCACGCGGGGAGCGAGCTGTGCCGCGTACACACGCTGGGCAAATAAGCACCTTGCATGAGACATATTTAAAATCATTCTCATTGTGTCCTCTAGCTCGACCAGGGAAAATGCACATGAAATGACTGAGACTCCTACAACCGATGTGCCGCGGCAGAGGAGCCGCCTCCATCGCGCGGAGCCTTTCCTCATTATCAGCATTTAATCAGCAAAACAGGAACAAAGAGACCCAAAAAAACATTGCAAGAAAGGGAGAAAGGATTCCATGAGTCATTCACCCCCCAGTGAAAAGCTGCAAAATAATGAACCGCGGCCCAAACCCGCGTCTCCCCCGGCAGCCCCGACGCCTGCACCGGCGGTTCATCCCCGGTTTTGGGGTGTGGGGCTGGGTGGGGGGTTCGGTGGCCGGGGGCTGCGGCGCGGGCGGGGGGGCAGCAGGTGCGGGATGGGGCGGGCAGGGCTCTGCGAGGCACACGGGGCCGGGCTGGCCCCCCCGCTCCTGCCCCCCCCGGGCCGCATCCTCCGGTGCTCGCAGCCCCAAGCCGGCCCCGCGGCCGCTGCTCCCGCTCCCGGTGCATCCGCGTTCCCGTCCGCCGCCTTCATCCCCGCTGCATCCCCGTCTCCTGCCGCTCCCGCTCCAGCCCCCGCTCAGCTCCTGCCCATCCCCGCTCCATCCGCCGCCTTTCCCCGCTGCGCCCTCCCCGCCCGCAGCCCCGGCCCCGCTCACCCCCCGCTCCCGCTCACGGCGGCTCCGCGCGGGCAGGACGCGGCGCTCCCGGTCCCGCAGCCGCTCCCGGCCCCGCGCTCCCGGTTCCGCGCCTGCCGGCCCCGCCGTGCGCTCCCGGTCCCGCCGCTCCCGCCGCCGCGGCGCCTCCCCCGGCCCGGCCCTGCCCACCGGGGCGGCACGGAGCGGCGGGGGGGTCCCGGACGCCTCCCGCCCCGCGCTGCTCCGGGGAACCGGCCCTGGCGACCGCCCCTGCACCGGCCCAACACGGCACCCGCCGCCCCGGGCATGCCCCCCCGACATGGGGTCCCCGCGACCCGCCCTGTGCCCCCAACCTGCCCACACTCCCCAGGGCACCCCAACGGCTGCTGCCTCCCCCGGTTGCCTCTACCCCGGCCTGCACCCCAAGCCTGCACCCCCATTGCACAGAGTGTCCCCCCAAACCATCCAGCAGCTCCCCACACAGCCCCCTCGGGCACCCCGTTCCTCCTCCCAACACCCCTCTCCATCCTATTCTCCAGTCCCTCCAGGCCCCGGATAATTAGAGCACCCATCGATCGGGGCCAGCATCGATCGGGGCCAGCAAATGTTGCGGGAGCACAGCAGGGGGACACGAACAGGACACAGGGGAATGTGAGTGGGGACAGGCACGGAAAGGGCCAGAGAGCTGCAACGGAAAAGCCACGGGGTGTCCAGGGCCTCACCTGGGGGACAGCGAAGCATCCCAGCCCCAGACGAATGGGTCCCAGCAGCAGCTGTGGCGCAGGCAGGGTCACCAGCAGCAGCCCCAAGGGGTGGCTGAGCTGCAGGACAACCCCGGCCGCTCCGCAGGAGTGAAGCCGGATAAACTGCTCCGGCTGACGGCAGATCCAGCCGCCCTGCACCGACGGCGGGACCCGGCGAGCAGCGGTGCCGTGACACGGCCCCGGGCCAGCGCGGCTGCTCCCACGGCGCCGTCTCGCACGGTCGGGCCAAGCCTGTCGCCCCAGTCCCTCGGGGGTCTCGGCGCGGTCGGTTGCCCCATGGGCATCTCTCCCCAGCAAGTTTTCAGATCTCATCCCAACAGGTCCCTCTGCTTCTCTGCAGCTGTTTCCCCAAGTACCTGCAGCGAGGGGGTGGGACAGGGGAGGACGCGGCTGGGGTGTGGTGGTGACACACGGCTCCCGGACACCTGGGATGTGGCTGTAGAAGGGCACGTGTCGCCCTGCAGCCCTGCCCGGATCCAGGGATGGGGAGAGCAGCTCAGGAGGAAGAACGTAGTCAAAACCCCCCCAGGGGTGGATGCACTGATGGGATGTATGGAGCCCATAGATGCAGCAGCCAAGGCCTCACAGACATGAGCACCGGCTGGTGACAAGGACATGAGCTCCCCAGGACCCACCGCAGCCAGGCCAGGTTGAACAAAGGGTACACTGGAAAATCGTGTTGTCACAGGCCAGCACCAGCCCCGCCATGCTGGCACTATGTTCTCTGTGCTCCCCCCATGCATCTGTTGTGCTCAAGTGGCGGCTCCGGGTCCCAGCACCATGAGACACCCCAAAATCCACAAGAGCCGGGGAGCAGGGAGGGCTCGTCCCGCCCGAGCCGGTGGCCTCGGGTGCATCGGGAGGCAGAACGAGCACGAAGAGCCAGACGCAGCTTGTGCCGTTCCCAAAGCTCCCGGACGGGTTGGGCGGCTCAGCCGCGTGTTTGCGACCTTCAGAGGCCCCAGCTGACAGCACCGTGACCCCGGCCACGGTGATCACGGCTGTGGTGACCCCGGCCATGGCTCCCCCGGCTCCCAGCGCACACCGGGGCAATGGGCGCGACACCCCCGGCTGTCCCTGCTCCCACCCCCATTTGCCCTCAGGGTGTGACACACACTCCGCCGGCTGGCTTTATAGTGATGACGTGTCCCTTTGTCACCCTCTATTTGTGCCACCAGCTCCGAGGAGCAAACGTGGCCGATTCGAGAGGTGTTGAACCGCAGGGGAGCGAGGGTGGCCAGGAGCTGGCGCCTGCTCCAGCCTGCGAGGATTTCACACCCCAAACGCCTTTCCAGAAATCCCTCCCGGTGGCACCGGATTATTTGTGCTCCGAATCTGGGTTAAGATCATGCGCTGTTTTGCTAACGTGGGGATGAGGAGTCATTATTTCGGGAGAAAGAGGGGATGGTGGGGGGGATGGCTTAATGTACAGCAGGGACACCCACCCCAGGAGGGTGCTGAGACCTCAGGGTCTCGCTCAGCATCCGCGGGGACACAGGGACACGTCAGCTGGCACGTGGCTCTGCCCCAGCGTCTGTCCCCTCCGCCTCATTAAATCCTTCACCCAAACCCACAGATGAAATTTGCCTTTTCCCTTGACTTTTGATAAATTATTCATCTCTGAGAGTTGTTTATTCCCCGTCTCTGAGTCACAGAGACGCTGCTGGAGGCTCCTGGCACATCTGGGGCTGCGGGAGCTGCAGGAACTGGGGGGTCACCCACTCCCCGGGCCCCAATTCCCGCTCCCAGGTGCCTGAGAGTTGTAGGGAAATTGGAATTAGCGAGTTGGGAAAGCAGCCGGGGAGCGACGTGAAGCTGCACCCGCAGCAGCGGTTCCCTGAGATCTCGGCAGGGACCTCCTGCCCAGCCCCACACCACAAATAATGACGAAAAAGCGAAGAGTGAAATATAAACGTGGATCTGCTACACACTGGGAATGCATCTCGTTCAGGGCTGAACCACATCCCGCAGTACAGGACGCTCCACATCCCTTTTGCCCGGGGGAACTCGGGATGATTGGACCCGTTTTCGATCGCTGCTGCTCGGCCCGTGTCCTCCTGCCAGAGCTGGGAGAGGGCTTTTTATCTGTGAATTCGACCATTTTCATTAGGTCTTTGGTTATTTTCCTTATCAGCTGAAACTTCTAACAGAGCTTTTAATTACAACGAATAGTCGCAGACCCTGTGATTCACCGCTTGCCCTTGGCTGTGTGAACATCTCTCGCTAGAACAATTAGATTTTGGATGGATCTAAAGAGCCACTTGGGAGCCGGGAGCGTTTAGATACGTTTCCGTATTTCCTCCGATATCTTGGCAGCTGATGGGATGAGTCACTCTCGACACCAGCTACTTGCCGGGTTTTTTGCTGAACCCTCTTCTTTTTTCCTCTCTGTGGAAAAGCAAAAGCCACCCGTCGCATTCACAGCCTTTTTCTTTGCAAACCAGCAACAGGGTAAGGGGAAATGTCCTCACATTGCAGCAGGGGAGGTTGAGGTTGGATGTGGGGAACAATTTCTTCCCCAAAGGGTTGTGGGGCATTGGAACAGGCTGCCCAGGGCAGTGCTGGAGTCACCATCCCTGGAGGGACAGACAGAGGTGAGGTTCTCAGGACATAGGGCAGTGACAGGGCTGGGTTAATGGTTGGACTCTGATCTTGAGAGGCTTTTCCAACCAAAATGATCCTGTGATTCTTTCTGCTGCTTCCCTCCCCAGCTTTTATAGCCAAAACACTGTAATTAAACCCCCCCAGCGTCGGCATCGTTACATCAGTCACCAGAGGTGACACCGCGCTCGGGTCGGCGTTTGTCATCCCAGCGCGGGGATTTGCGAAGATCAGGAATCTCACAGGCTCCACCTGTACCAAAGATTAAGCATTAAACCCACAATCACCGGTATTAAAACCGGGGATTAAAGCACAGAACCATCCCCTCCGCTTCCAAGCACTCACCTGCTCTAATGCCACTACAAACAGTGCTGGATTTGGGTGGAAATACCCCCTGGGAAGGAACAGCATCTGCACCTTGTACAGCTGGAGAGCGACTGGGAACAGCCCAGCACACACCAGTCCCGTGTCCTGGCTCTAAATTAAGATGAAGTTTTGCAGGACAAGCCTGGATAAGGTTTATTTTTCTTCACTTTTAGGTCACTCCTCTGGTTTCTAGCAGCAAATGCCACCTGGCAGGATGGCTGCAAACACAAAGGGAGAACCCAGGCACCAGCTCCAGGAGCATTTGACCTCAAGGATACGTCCCTGGCACCGCTGAGGCATTTCAGGGCATGTTAAAAGCTCCCCAGCTGCAGTTTCTATATACAGATATATATATATATATATATATAAAGAGCAAACTCTTTACTAATACTTCTCCAAAAGTGGTACAACAATACAGTATAAAAACAACCCTCAGACAGCGCTTTACTCAGAAAAAAAGAGAAACCAAGAGCCAAACGCTGTTCCGAAGGAGACGTTTACTGACCCACGCGATGCCCGACGTGGCACCTCTCCCCACCCCACGGCTACAGCGTAACCCGCTCGTGTCGTGGGTTTTCGTGGCGGATTTCTCCAGTTCACGGGTGACGGAGGGTCCCGGTCCCCGCGGTCATGGCCGCGGCTCCTCTTTGCCCTGGTGGTGCTCGGGCGGCGTGTACTTCCCCTCCTTGATCATCTTGTCCCGCTGCTCCAGGATGGTTTTCAGCCGCACAGCCTGGCAAAGCGCACACGACAGGGCAGGGAAACATTTGGGTGACCCCGGCGCAGGTCCTGGCACCCGGTGAACCCTGACCCTGCTCCTCACGTGGGTTTGAGCCTCCTGCCAAAGACTTTTGGGCTTTCAGGCTGTTGGAGCCCATTTTATAACGAGTGATAATTGAGCCTGCAGCCCAGGCAGCATTTTCTGCCAGGGCCACTGCAGCTGAGGGCTGAGAGGAGCTGCTGGGGAGGAGGAGGATGGGCAGGCAGGATGAAGTGTAAGGAACATTTAACGAAGTAAGGTTGCTCTTACAAAACTGAGGAGCTGGTGCCTGACCCCAGCCGGGGGAAGGACCAAGAGACATCAGACTATGAATCCTTAATGCAAAACAAAGTCTTATTGAACTACTCCCGGAATGCAAACTGATAACTGTATTTACAAGTTAATCTAGGGAGAAGGGCAGCCAAAGAGCCAGGAACGCATATTTTAAATAGATCGATAAGGGGAAGGGGGTTGTTAGGATTAGATGACTGAGACAGGTAAACTGAGGCAGGGTCGGGTGGTCTGTAAACCCCGCAGTGCCAACCAGCGTGGAACAGGGGAGGGAAACTGTGGCCGGGATTAGGGGGCATATAAGCAGGGGCTTTTTGCCCTGTTCTGTGTGCCTGCCTTTAGGTGCAACACCCGGCCTTGCGAAATCGTTGTTAAATACGCCTTGCTGAGAGGTCCTGCCTGGGTCTGTTATATTGGTAAGGTGGTTGTTTCCTACAGAAGGGGCTGCGCAGGGCAGGGCTGTGTGAGCGCAGCACTCGGCGAAGGGGCTGCAGGGCCCCCTGCCCTGGGGAAGGGACACGGGACCCGCCTGGGGGTCCCCAATGAGCTGGACCCCCCAGCAGCGCTGCCCCATCCCAAGTCCATTCCAAACCCCTCAAGAGCCCCCTCCCCACCCGGCCCCGTGTCCCCGGTCCCTCACCAGCTTGGTGCGGTGCATACACTCCATGAAATCCTCGTACTCGGGCTGGCACTCGCGGCGGGCGCGGGTCTGGCCCAGCCCGTGCCCGCACTCCACCCACTCCCGCTCGAAGGCGTGACAGGCCGCGGCCTTGCTGTACGGCTGCGGCATGCTCTGCCGCAGCAGCCAGCGGTCCATGTCGATGCCCAGCTGGCGCTGCAGGTCCCAGAACGGCATGGCTGCGCGATTTGTCGCGACACCGACAGCCCCTGGACCGCACCGGCCGCCGCCGTCCTTCACGGGCCCTGCGCGACGCCGGCTGCCGTCAAGCGCAACCGCAAGGGCGACACTCGCGTCGCGCTTTACGGAGGGAGCCAGAGAGACGAGAGGCACGAGAGGCACGAGGGGCACTCCGCGCTGCAGCGCGCCCTGGTGGGGTGGAGGAGAGGCCGCCCGCCGCGCCCCAGCGCCCCCTGCCGGCCGCTCCCACAGTGTTCCCAGTGTCCTCCCAGTGCCCCCACCCTAGTGCTCCAGTGTCCTCCCAGTGCCCCCATCCCAGTGCTCCCACTGTCCTCCCAGTGCCCCCACCCCAGTGCTCTGGTGTCCCCCAGTATCTCCCAATGCCCCATTACACCCAGCGCACCACACCCCAATGCTTGAAGGTCCTCCCAGTGCCCCCCAGTCTGTTTATTTCTGGGTCTCACATTGTCTCCTTTCTTTGGATTTAGAGCCTCTCGGTCCCCATTTTCCCCCCATACCTGTGTGGGACCACCGCCCACACCCCAGGGCTAATGGGCTTCGTTACGACTAATGAGAGCTTGGGGATTGGGGAGATGTCACCAGTCCTGGGTCACCACCCCCCATTTCCACACTCCCTTAAACCTCAGAGGTCCCTGTGGTTCAGGTGAACAGCCCCACCTTCCCTAATGAGCAAAGCCTCATTAGGCAGCTAACTGCTAATTGCAGACGGATTCTCCACCGCCGCCAGTGCAGGGTGGGGAGGAAGAGCCAGCGGCTTCATCACACGACACCCCGAGCCACGCTGGACAACCGTTTATTACAATAATTAAAAACAAACCAACCCAAATCTGCTTGGCGCCACCCGCCAAACCCCTTTCGCCAGCACACGCCACCACCTGAGCTGGACAAACTGGATTTACGGTGACACTTCAAAGCCCTCGCCCACGGGCGCCCCGAGCGCGGAGAGGGGCGATGCTGCGGGACCTGCCCCCGGTGCCGCCGCGGCTCAGATGATGCCGGTGGGAGCGAAGACGGGGGTGACGCAGAGCGACTCGGCCATCTCCCAGCCGCAGGACAGCGGCGTGCAGACGCTCTCGCGGTTGTCGTCGCTCTGCGGGGGTTTGCTCTGGAAGAGCTGGATGGTTTTCCTGCAAAGGGGGAGACACGGGGGGGCAGCCCCTTGTGAAACGCTGCAGGATGGGTCTGGGGAAGGGGGAGCTCAGGGGCTCTCATACCCCACAGGGCAACAACCCCCTGTGACAAACTGCCTTGATGTTTTAAAATAGGTGAGTTTTGCTGCTGAGGGCAGGTTTTAACCTTTGAGGGCAGGTTTTTACCCTCAATCTCCAGGTTCTGGGATTCAGATTTGACCCCCCGCTTGGGCAAAGAGCCCAGCTGGAGGACAAGCCAGCATCATCCTAAGGTTTGATCCCCGTTCCCTCGCCCGGTGCACATGGGACCGTCCCTTACCAGGCCAGGCGGGACATGGCATAGGTGATCTGTGGCTGGGGACGGTCCCCGAGCAGGGACGAGGTGGCGATGCTGTAGGCACCCATGTCCTCGAATATCAGCCAGTCCCCAACCTGCAGCTCGGGCAGCTCCAGGCCCTCGGCGATGCCGTCCTCGGTGTGTCCCGGGGGTCCCCGCAGGCTGCTGCTGTGCCAGGGGTGGTCTGGGGAGGGTCTCTGCAGGGGACAGACAGAATCACTGCAGGGCATGAGGAATGTGGCCTTTCAGTGTTTAAAAGGGGCTGATCAGAAAGACGGGGACAGAGTTTTCATTAGGGTCTGTTGTGATAGGACAAGGGGTGATGGTTTTAAACTAAAGGAGGGAGATTCAGGCCAGACATGAGGAAGGAATTGTTGCCCTGAGGGTGGTGAGAGCCTGGCCCAGGTTGGGCAGAGAGGTGGTGGATGAACCATCCCTGGAGACATCCCAGGCCAGGCTGGACGGGGCTCTGAGCAACCTGAGCTGGTGAAGATGTCCCTGTCATGGCAGGGGGGGCACTGGGGGACATTTGAAGGTCCCTTCAACCCAAACCATCCTGTGATTCTGTGAAACTGGGCCAGCCCTCACTTTGTGCAGCTGTGGCCTGGGGCAGGGGCTGTCGAACAGGAGACGGCTGAAAGCGCCGTAGATGCCATCGCTGAGGTGATAGACGAGGTTCTTCTTGCTGCCAGAGTCTTCCTCTGTGGGGGAGGAGGGAGAGGGCTCAGCGGGGCTCAGACACGAGCCCGTCCCACCATCCCACACACTGTCAGGGCCGGGCTGATCCACGGGAACCTCCGCCATGGCCGTGACGCTGGCGGCGAAGGTGAAGGCGGAGGTGACGTAGTATCGCCCGGGCCTGGCGATAATCTCCACCCCGCAGCCATCTGGGAAATACAAGTCCAAGGCAGCGTTGATCCCGGCAGCAATCTGGATGGGAAGATGTCCCCTCTCTGTCAGCTCGGCCCCTCTGCGGGGAGCCAGACCCAGGGGAGACCCTCCAGGGAGCCACATACCTCTTCGAACCGGGCTTGGGTGTCCTCGGTGCCGGGGAACCCCCCTCCAATGTCCAGGAGGTGCATTTGGTAGCCCAGCTCTGTGCCCATCTCGAAGGCCAGCTGTGCTGTGGCCAGGGACTGTGCGAAAGCCTGCGGCTCCAGACCACTGCTCCCCAGGTGAAAGCTGGAGGGACAGTCCCTGTTTCAGCAGGGATCATCTGTCCCCAGAGAGCAGCAAGGGGACATGGCACTGGGATTGTCACTTACTGGGGGAAACTGGGCAACTCTGAGCTTCCCACTCACCATGCTGAGCCTGCAGAGCCCCCCAAACCCTCCCTGAGGGACAAACCTGCCCCAAATTGATCCCAACAAGGGTCAGTGTCCCCAGGTCCAGCCTCCACCTCACTCCAGTGGCTCCGTGGACCCCTGTGTTGCTCTGAAAAGGCGGAGTCGCCACAGTCACTTCCCTCTATGGAAAAAAGGACCACCGCTGTACCTGACGCCAACGACCTCCACAGCCTGCTCCTTCGCTGCCTCCAGCAGGTGCCGGCAGGACTTCAGCGTGGTCCCAAACATCATGCTCGGATGGGCAGAAGGGCTGGAATCAGCGGCGATGCCCAACAGCATCCTGCAGAGCAATTCCACACGGTGTTGAGGTGTCTTGGGGCCCTCTGTCACCCCACGGCCACCTCCCCAGCTCCTCCTGCAGCCCCTCGCTCCAGCGACGCTGCCAGACACCCACCTGGCGTGCGGGTGGCTCCTGGCCACCTTGCTCAGCTCCACCTCGTTGTCGAAGGCCATCAGCCGCACGCCGCGGCTGGCCGCGTATTTGATGTGGGCGACCTGCTTGCAGGGGCTGCTGTAAAAGATCTTGTCGGCTGGGACTCCGATGTTTTGAACCCGTGAAATCTCTGCCTGCAGGGAAACGGCACATGTGTAGGCAGGGCCCCAGGACCGGCGCTGCCCAACCCTGGCCACGGTTAGCCCTGGGCTTTGGCCAGCTTGCGGCATGGCGAAGGGCAAACCGCCAGCACCGCAGCATGGACGTCTCCAGGGAAACCTCCCAAGAGCTCAAAGAGACCACAGTAGACTTTGTCCTTTGGGGACAGCTCGCAGCAAGATGTTTAAAAGCAGCCTGAGACCAGGAGGAGAGAAAACAAGTGGGTTTAGCAGGAGTGATGCACATGTCTCCTGTGAGGGTGACGGCTGCGGTGCTGGTCTGAGCTGTAACGACTCTTTGCACTTTCTCCTCCTCATAACACGTCTTAGTTAATTACATCCAAGTAGGCGGCTTAACTTTGGATTCCTCCCTAGAAATCTGGCTATTGCGAATGACAAGCAGGAGAGAGCAGGGAGCTTTAGGCTCAGCCTTAAAGCCACTAAGCTGGACGGTTGCAGCAGCGGCACCCCAGGGATGTGCTGTGCCACCCGTTCCAGAGACAGGAATGTCGGTCAGGGGGAATAAGCCTGAGTCACCAGACAGATAGGAGAAGGATTTCTGGGCTGTGTTGGGAGGGTTTTGACAGCAGAGGGAGACTCCGGCGCCTGTAAATGTTGTCTAGCGAGTGGAAATTTAGGAAAGGAGAGCGAGTTTTGCCACCGCTCCACAAATGCCCAGAGGATGCTCATCTCAAGCTGTCTCACCTCATCCCCCCTACCTTGTTGGTACAGGCAAATCCTGCCCCCAGCTCTGCCAGCAGCCGAATCACTCCCTCGCTGCCGTTGCACTTCACCGGGAAGTAGGGCTTGACCCGCGGCAAGGCCTTCAGGAAGCGCAGGTGTTTCTTCACGATGTCCCCAAGGTCTGCCACGAAGAAGGCTTGCTGGTCGCTCTAGGAGAAAGCCGGAGTGAGCAGTGGTCACCTCCCCATGGCCACCTCCCCATGGGCCACCTCTGTCGGGGTGCTGGGAGCTGCCAGCACTCACCGCCTGGCACAGCTCCACCAGGATGTTCTCCAGGAGGTCTCTGGTGCTGAAACCCTCCTCCACCATCATGAAATTGGACTCGTTCAAGTACCCATTCATGGTCAAGGTGTGATAACGCTGGCTGAAAGCCTCCTCCGGTAGGGTGCAGCTTCTAAATATGTAACACACTGGAAAAAGAAAGGAAATAATATTAGAGGCCAGGCTTCAGAATCTCCACCAGCCTACAGCGCCCAGCCTGCTCCCCAAGGTGCTCCCGGCCCTGGGCAGAGCTCTCTGCTGCTCTTCTCCAAACCAGCGCCAGCTGAGAGCCCCACTGGGGGTGAAAGCATCTTCTCCAGGAGGATGAGACCCATTTCTCTGCAGCTCAGAGCTATGTTCTGGCACCCAGCAGCCCCATCTTCCTCAGCAGCAGTGCAGGCACCGACACAGTTAACAACAAAGCCAACTTTCCTGCAAAGCGATGGCCTATATACACCAGAACGTGCCCATTCATGCTCCGGCGTGTAGCGAGAGCTGCCGGACACTGCATGGGGTGAAGTTCTCTTGTGCTTTTAAAACAGTTGAAGTCTCAGGGCACACCTGCCCAGGTACACGAGCCCCGGGAAAAGGAAAGTACCTTTAAAGAGCGCAGCACGGGCCACTCACTGACACTTAGCAGAGCTTTAGCTTTAAGGTCACAGGCTTAGATTCAACAGTCTCCCTGCCTGGTTCCAGCCCATCCCACAACCCAGCGAGCTGCAGATCCAGCATAAGCTTGCAGGAAACATTTCCACTCCCGGGCTCATAGGGGAACATGCTCCCTTTGACCTGAAGCAAGCGGGTGACAGAGGTTTCATTTCTCAGAGCCGCACACGACTCCTCCTCTGCAGAGATGCACTTACGACATTTCAGATGGGCACTGGGAGAAAGACCACGCTGACCGCGGAGCAGCACGGTGTCGTAATGCATTGAGCAAGCACAACCAGCAAGCTCCAGAGGTAGGGACTGGGGAGAAAAACTGGGTTTTGAAGCTCTTAGAGCTTCACACTGATAAAAAGAGATCAACACTGCCAGTTTTACCCTTCCTTTCACAAAAACATCACTAACCAGCACCGAGCCCCCCCTGGCTGGGCACGGAAAGGATGAGCAATTAAGTGGGTCATTCCTGCCAGCCCTGGGCAAACATGCCCCAGCCTCAGACACCAGTTCCCTCCTTACCACGGCCCAATGCTGACCTCCCGGGGGGTGACCTCCTTGGGGGGCCCCCCGAGGAACGCCAAGCTCCTGCAGCACCCCAAGGTGTAGCTGTCGCTGGGGGGCCGAGGTCTCTGGGGAGAGGCAGTGCAAGCGGTTAGTGAGGGACAGGGACACTGACAGCAGGGTGCCATCCACCCACCATTCCCAAAATTCAGCATTCACAGGCATCCCTCACTGGCCCCCTCCTCCCTGTGCCATGAAAGCCAGCTTCCCCAGCAGCCCCGCAACATCCCCCCCATCCCGTTACCTTAAAAATCATTTAAACAGCTTATGCTCGCGGGTGTCGCAAGAAAATGAACTGGCCCCGGCATCGGTTGTTTGTCCTACCCCCATTCCCCGCCTGCCCCTGCTCCTGGGCCAGCCACCCCTGCAGAGGGTGGGGGGGGCTCTGCATCCCTTGTATCCCAGCACCCCCCTCCTCGCTCTGCCTCCCAACTGTGGCCATGGCAACAAAACTCAGCCACCCCATTGGCTGAGCTGCCTCTGAGCATCCTTCATCCCTTTTGGGGAATGCTCCCCGCCTCGCTCGCCCCCTTCCTGGGCTGGGGCCGCCCCCAGCAGACACCCCAGGTTCTCACCAAGCCCCCATCATGGTAGCAGCTCATCCCCAGCCTGCGGGTGCGGAGCTGTGAGCCGGCCCGCAGCCTGGCCCCGCTGCAAGGGCGTCCGTGGCTGTGCGTGCATCGCGTGTGTAGGGACCCTTGGCGGGGAAAAGTGTCAAAAATACCTCTGAAATACTGCTGCCAGGGAAACGAGGCTTCCTGCAGACTAATGGCTGCGCAGCGCCTGTTTGGCTGGGGAAGGAGTAAGGAAGACGTCAGGGACTGACGCTGCCCGTGTTGTGCTGCTGCCAGTTTCTGTGGGTTCCCTGACAGCAGATCCAGCTCCGCCATAGGTGCAGATGCCCCGTCTGGTCGATCAGCCATGGTTTTGCCTGTATTTGTGCTTTGCCTGAATTTGTGCATTTGGGAATGGCCCCACTGCTCCACCTCACAAACACCACAGGCTGAGCAAGAGATTTTTTCTTCTATTTGTTGATTTGCAATTCCCTCCTCTCTGAGGAGACAACATTCTGTGTGTGGAGGGGTAGCTGCCTCCATAAAGGAGGTGAGAGGGACTGACTTATCCTGGATTCCTGTATTTAACCCTGTGGTCTTGACTTTGCCATGGACTCTCCTGGGAACCAGGGCCAAGGAAGCTTTGCCTTCTCCAAGATACTGGCCTGTTTTCCCAGCGCTCTGTGCTGTGCAGGATGGGGGAGCCACGCAGACAGCCCCACACTGGGAGGAGTGCAGAGAGATACTGGCTCTCGGCAGCTTGGTGCGGAGCTCCGCAGAGCTCACTCGCTCCACAGCCCACGCAGCAGCGTGGTGAACCCGTCCCACGCAGAGCCCGGTGGCTCAGACAGCGCCAGGACAAGCACCGAGCAGGGCGCTGCAGCCCACGCAGCACCGCAAACCCCGCCCGCAACCGAAGTAACCCCGCCCACTTCATGTGTAACCCCGCCTACTCCCTGCAAAACGTCTCTCGTTCAATGTGAAACCCCGCCCACTCAACGAGAAACCACGCCCATTCCTTGTGAATCCCCGCCCACTCCCTGCGAAACCACGCCCGTTCAGCGTAAAACCCCTCCCACCTCCTCTGAAACCACGCCCCCTAGCTGCGTAACCCCGCCCACTAGCTGTGAAACCACGCCCATGATGCGTAGGGCCCCGCCCACGATGCGCGCGGCCCCGGTGGCGCGGGCCATTGGGCGCGGGGCGGGGCGGGCGCACAGTCGGCGGCGGCCATGGCTCCGAGCGCGCAGGCGGGGGGCGGTGGCGGCGGCGGCCGCGGGCAGGCCCCGGGCCCGGGGCTCCGGCAGGGCATCCGCGCTGTCCTGCTGGGGCCGCCCGGCGCCGGCAAGGGCACGCAGGTGAGGGGGCACCGCGGTGAGAGGTGCGGGGGTCACGGGAGCGGCTGGCAGGACCAGGCCGCCCGGTGTTGCCCGCCGCTGGGCCCAGCGCCTGAGCTCCCGCTGGAAGGACGCGGGTGTCCCGTCCTTACTTCTCCCGCCGAGGGACTGGAGCGTGCGGTCTGCGCCACCCTGGAGGGCCCCGGGGCTGCCCGCCCCCGGGGGCTCAACATAAGGACACGCAGCCCTGGGGCGCTTTGTCCCGCAGCCCCCTCCCTAGGGCGGGCCACGGGGCTCCGATGCCCGGTCCCCGCTCCCGGAGCACCCGGCTCTCAGGGTTCTGTGCGGGCCCTACCACGTGCTGGCCGGTCACAGACCGTCCCGATGTGGAGACAAAGCCGCACTGGGATGGGGGGACCAAACCCCGGCTGTGCACCCCAGCCCCCCGGGTCCTGTCCCCGGACCCCTCCCGGCGAACTCACCTCCCGTCTGTCCTCTCCCGCAGGCTCCCAAGCTGGCCGAGACCTACTGCGTCTGCCACCTGGCAACCGGGGACATGCTGCGGGCCATGGTGGCCTCGGGGTCCGAGCTGGGCAAGCGGCTCAAAGAGACGATGGACGCGGGAAAGCTGGTGGGTAGTGGTGAGATGGTCTGGCAGCTCCTGGAGGGAGAACAATCAAAATCCACCTCTTAATTAGGAGCCTCAGTGACAAAAAACAACTGGTGGAGGAAGGCAGATTGCAGGGTGAAGGTGGGGGTTCTGCTCATTATCCTGCAGGAGAAACATCCTATAAAAACATTGTTGCTCATCAGAATTGCTCCTTACTTACCAGCAGCCTCAGTCTCCCAGGGTTGGTTCTTTCCACCTCAATATTTTCATGTTCCTGGGATGAAGGTTTATCCTTGGAGCTGTAGGATGATACAGCCACACTTTGCAGTTTCTGTGTCTCTTCATGTGATGCCAGGACCCCTGTGAGGTGGAAAACTGTTCAGAGGGTCCATCTGTGTCCCAGTTCTTGCATAAATGCTGTTGGCTTGTAAGTTTAAAGTGAAAATAGATTTAGGGGTGTTGTGGTGGGTGCTGTGTGAGGGAGACACTTGGGATCCCCAAAGGAACAAGAGTTAGGAGCTCTGACATTCATTTTCTGAGGATCTTGTTATCTTGCCAAAATGACTGAGATACCTTGGGGAAACTTGAAGGACAGCAAATCGCAGTGACTTGCCCCAAAGCTAAGCGATGTGGGGCAGATCTTGGGCATCGCTGTCACGGGCTCTTAACACCCCACGGAGAATCTGCAAGCCCCAGGAGGAAAAAGTAACATGGCTTATCTCCAGCTTTCACTCCAAGCCTGCATTGCAACACGGAGCCCGCAATATCCCAGCTGGTTGTGAAAGATAGGGACGTTATCTGGCAAGGCTGGTTGTATCTGCCACGTGTTTGTGTGGCAGTGGCACCGGGCTGCTCGCTGGGTACATCCCAGCAGGGTCCTCAGCTCTGCGATAACTCAGCTGGGAGCGCAGCAGCGTTTGGGATGAGTTTTATGCTCGATTACGTAGCAGGACCCTTTGAAACTGGTAATCGGGGAAGCACAGAAGTGACTTGTTTCACCCAAACGGCCTCCCGTCTGTACACTCCCCGCTGCAGGGCTCTTGTTTACGTGTGCTGTGACACCCCGACCCCAATCCTGCTGGGTCCCAGCTGTGTGTGCCAGAGAAAACAGCACTGCTGAGGAGAGCTGCTCCAATAAACAGCTATTGTTGGGGCTATAGCATCTGTTGGCACTTCCCACATGCTGCAGCATGGAAAAAGCACTAATATGATATGGAGAAAACTATCCAGGGAGGTCTGAGTTTGTCAGCAACTGCTGGGCATTTATACACCTTGCAAACCCTTACACATCTTGCAAACCTTTACACAAGGGTTACAAGAGTCAATGAGCAACTCGCCTGCTTTGCCCTTCCTGGCTAGACCTGCCTTCTGAAGGGAAAGTGTGGGTGAAAGTACAAAGTAACAGGAAATAGAGGTTATGTCGATATTTTGTATCATGAATGAGTTAAAAAAAAAATAACCTAGGAAGTTTGTCTACAAGTTTACAATCTCTCTTGAAATACAGCAACCTTTGTAACAGAGAAGTGACAGCGCTGGTCCAAGCCCTTGCACAGGCTGGAGTGTCCCTGGTGTGAAATGTCTCATTGGACACGTCTCTGGTGACACTGGTGGCAGGGATTGCTTCCCTAGCGCAGGCAGGTCTGAGCACGCGCCGTTCGCCCTGTTAACAGCAGCGTCCTGCGCTGTGGCTGCTGCCTCCGGGACCAGGAACGGCTGCAAAACAGGTCTGGTGCAGCCCGGCAGCTGTGTGTAAAATAGGGGTGTAAAACCGTGCACTCGTTTTTCCGCAGGTGAGCGACGAGATGGTGGTGGAGCTGATTGAGAACAACCTCGACTCCCCTCCCTGCAAGAACGGGTTCCTCCTGGACGGCTTCCCACGCACGGTGAAGCAGGCTGAGATGGTACGGGAGCTGCTGTTTGGGGACAGGGGTCCCGGGGCTCTGTCCCGCTCAGCCGGGTGTTTCTGTTGCAGCTGGACGAGCTCCTGGAGAAGAGGAGAGAGAAGCTGGACTCCGTCATCGAGTTTAGCATCCCCGACTCCCTGCTCATCCGCAGGATCACTGGACGGTAATTCTTCTCTCCCAGACACTCAGTGCATGGAGTGAGGTTTCCTAGCTTATGGGTCAGCATCCTAATTTTGGATCCTTGTTGTCTCTCTGGCAGTGTTTAGGGCTCACTGTGGTGCTGGTGTATATTAGATTTCTGCTCTGTTTGAGCCTTCCTGCCCTGATCCCCTTGCTGCTCTGCCACATCTGGGCCAGCCTCCAACAGAGCCCCCTCCTTGCCCTGTAAATAGGGCTGAACATAAATTGCTGATATGAATCGTTGTCCTCAGTGCCTCAGCTCGGCCTTTAAGCCCAATGTCTTTGTGCTCTTGCTTCTCTGGAGCTTCTCTTGCTCCCTCAGGACATGGCACATGTGTTTGTGCACTGCTGGACGTCCTCCCCAGGGTCAGTTGTGGCCGTGCGGTCACACACACGTCTCCCGTTGTTTGCTGTTGCCTTGTGTCACCTTCACACCTCCGGGAGCTGGTTCCCCTCCCCAGTAAAGCAGAAAGTACCAATCCCTTCTCCATCTCCTAGCGCAGCTGTTTTTTTCAAGTGCCTAAAGAGGCTCTTGGTACAGAAATAGCTGGAAGATAATTTTATTTTCTTTTTAATAGAGAAAGGCTAATGGGGTTGCTATTGCGGTTGTTTCTGTGCTGACGGGTGGCAGGTTCAGGAGACCTTGTCCTGACACCGGGCTACTTTGCTGACACTTGCTTTCTGTCTTAGGCTGATTCACCCAGCGAGTGGCCGCTCTTATCACGAGGAGTTCAGACCCCCGAAAGAGCACATGAAGGACGATGTATGTGAGCTCCTGAGGCCACAGCTTGCGCTGCTTTGGGTTTAGCTGATGCTTTGCAGCGTTCCTGGAAAAAACTCCTTTCTCTCCTTCTCTCATACCTTCTGTCCCGGCTTTTTGGGGAGCGTGGGGAGCTGCCTGAGCCGACAGCGCTGTGGGGAGCAAGGCCTGGAGGGATGAGCGAAGGGCACGGCCGTTCTGCAGAGCTGGCCCGGGCTCTGCTAATCTCAGAACTTGTTGGACTCTGTCCATAGCTGAAGTTGCAGTGGGTTGTGGCCGGTTTCCCTCCTGGGGAGCAACTGTAGCTGGTGTCTGCTCTGGAGGATCCTTGGGCTCCTTTTAGCAAGCGGAGTGGTGTGTGGGGGAAAGACCACGATGCTGAATCCTTCTCTCTTCAGTGACTTTCTGGGACTCGTTTTGGCTGCCGTGGGTTTGCCCGCTGTCCCCTGCAGACCTGGGGCTTGGGAGCAGGGGTTGTCGTAGCTGTGGAGAGAAGGGGGGAGCGTGCTGGGCTGCGGCGAGAGCTGGAGACTGTCCCCTTGCTTCTCCCAGGTCACTGGAGAGCCCTTGATCCGGCGTTCAGACGATAACGAAACAGCCTTGAAAACCCGCCTGAAGGCCTATCACACGCAGACCTCTCCCCTGGTCTCCTACTACAGCAAGCGAGGGATCCATACTGCGGTGGATGCCTCCCAGTCTCCCGACGTGGTGTTTGCCAGCATCCTGGCAGCCTTCTCGAGAGCAACATGTAAAGACCTGGTTATGTTCATTTAGGGCTCCGTCCCAGGACGGAGTTCTCCCTTTTCTCTCTCTATTTCTCCATCTCTGTCTTTCTGGGGCTGGGGAGGGTGAAGAACTGAGCAGAGTAGAAGAGGAGGGGACAAAATGATGCAGCCCAAGGCAGGGCTGTGCTCCTTCTCAATTAAACAAGCTGTTAACGGTCTCTATCTCGCTATATGTGAGTGTCAGTCTGTGGATGCTGGAGATGTGGCCTCTAGAGGTCGCAGCGAGCCCGAGCACCAGCTGCCAAAAATGGGGTTTGCACCCCTTTGGGTCAAAAGGCTTTTGTTTCCTTGCAGAGCTGGAAGGAGCTGCACTTTGGGCTGCTCCTCAGGGGATTAGAAGGTTGGAGAGTCAGTGGAAGGACCTTTGCAGGGTGCGGGATGGGTGATGTGGGAAATGAAACGGTGGGGTTGCTCATGGCAAGGACGTGAAGGGCTGTGCGTGGGAGCACAGCTGGCTGGGAACTTCTTGTTCTGTGGGTTTTATTCTCTGTAGGATGGCAGGTTACCTGTGAACACCCAGCCTGCGTTCCTCCCGTTGTGATGGGGCTTGTGGGGCAGAAAGAGGGTGGGTGAGAGCTCAAGGTTTTCAGCTTCTCCTCATTTTTGGGGCCCAAATATAGCAAGAATTAGTGAGATGCTTTTTGCTTGTTTTTAACATGGAGCTCTGGTCAGAGCTTGGCAGTCATTGTGTGTGGCAAGTTGGGATCTCCTGAGGACAAGAAAAGGACTTGGGTTTTCTCTCTTCACTCTTGCCTGAGCTTTGGCCAAGGAGATGAAAATGTGTCAAGCTTCTCCTGATCCCAAAGTCTAAATAAAACCTTATTGCAAAGCAAATGATTTTTTTTTCCAAGGCCTGAGAGACAGCGTAATTAACCACCGGCTTCATGTGCCCTTGAGCCAACGACCTTCACTATGAGCTCATGGAAATGTACTTGTTCCTTGAGCAAATCGAACGGCTCCGTCAGGCTGTCCGTTCGAGGACACCGTGTGCGGTGTGGTTGGTGTCCTGGCTTCTCAGGGCCATTCTGCTGCTGTAAGGTGGCTCTGGTGACCTTTGTCCGTGCAGGATTCCAGCCCTTCCTACAGGACCCTGCTGTAAATGCAGTTTGGCCCCATGGAACTCTGTCCTTTGGCCTTCCATGTGTGTTTACTGATTCAGTGTTCCCAAACACCCTCCTCTTCGGAGGAGAGCGCTTGTCTCCCTGCCATGGGCTGCATGGCCGGAGCAGATCCTCAGGAATCCCTTCCTCTTTTTCTTCATAACTCCTCTTTCTCTGCAAATTGCTCTCTATCCTCGTACATCCTTTCCAGAGAAACAACTTCTTCCCTTCTAGCAAACTGGAAATAACGCCAGGAACTGAAAGCGGTTGACTTGTTGCTCTCGCAAGTGCGTGACTGCAGGGAAAGAGGGTTTGAAGTAAACGGTGCTGGTTTCATCACCAGCCCGTGATCCCCTGAGAGTGCCCAGATGGCCGGTGCCTCATCCATCATCTCTGATTTCCTGCAAAAGGGCTCTGGGTAGTGGAAAGTGTGTGTTCAAGCTGCCCCATATCTCGGTGATCTTAAAGAACTTCTGATTGGGAGCGGATTTTACCTTGGCATCTCAAGCCAGTCCACAGCAAGAACAAGGCGTTCTTCCTTCTTTTTCCCCTCTGTGCTCACTTCAGAACCAGCTCACCAGCCTTTTTCTACCATAAACCACAATTTTTAATCATTTTTTTCCCTAAATCTATTTTTTCTTCCCGTTTATTGCAGCCGAGTGACCCCGTGAACAAGATGAGAGACCACCAAACACTGCACGCTCTGCTACATCACCCAGGGGTGCAGGGAGGGCAGCTGGGGAGGGGGTGACGCTTGAGGGAAGGGGGATAAGGAGGTGGTAGACAAGGGGCTGGGAGGGCTGATTTGGCTGGGTTTAGTTTGGATCTGTTATTCAGCAGAATCAGTGTGAAGAGGAGGTGGCTTTCTCCTTAGCAATCGCTGTTTGGGGAGGCAAAACAATTGTACAGAGTGAACCATTTCTGCCAGGGAGCAGCTGCGGGTCCTCGGCCTCTTAGGGGGGTTGGGCTACACGCTGTTCCAGCCGCTCCGGGATCGTCAGGGTTTGTTTCACGGAATTTTGGTACTTGGAGACCACTGGGATCTTTCTAAACTCGCTTCCTCTCAGCGAGGACCAAACCGAACAAATGACTCATCGTTTCTGAAATGGAATGGAATGGAAAAAAAGAGATGCCATGGTGTGGTTTGTGGGGTTTATTTTTCCTGGAAGTTTTGTTTCTCTTGTTCTGCTGTGTTCCTAAACCCCGGCATGGAGGCTTCTCAAGGTTTCTGTGCTGCTGACCAGAGGGGCTGCGGCTCTAGTGCAAACCTGCCTTACTTGGCAATGCGGTGGCTTCTCTGTGATCCTGACCGAGCTGGAATTCACACAATTCTGAAGAAATGCAAAAGAGACTTAATTGACTGCAAAAATAACACTTAATTGGGTTTCTTTTTTAGCATTTCTTTTTAAATCAAATGGTGCCTTGTCTAACCTCTGAATCAAGAATAAAATAACCCCTTTGCATTTTGTATCTGTTGCTGTGTCCTCTTTGGCCTGCGGACAGTGTGGAAGAGGAGGCGGATGACAGCACAGCCCACTAACAATCCAGCTGGGTGGATCCTCGGGCCTGATCCTTTCTCAAGGATGTTCTGTGCAGTTGAAAATGTGGCTTTTAATTCCTTTTATCTCTTTGCTGTGTTCCAATGCTTTATATCACCATAGCAATCATGTCTTTTCCTGTTTTTCTCTCTGTTTCTTTGTGCGCGATGCTGGAAGCGCTGAGCCCCTGTGTATCCTGACCCTGCCTGCTCAGAGCTGCTTTCAGGTATTTTGAAGCCCTTTCCCCTTCACCTCCTGAGTTTGTGGAGGAACTGATGTTATTTCCTTCTCTCTTCCTGCAGTAATCGGAAGCCACATGTTGTGTCTTCTGTTCCTGCTCGTTTGCTTTCTGCCCTTCACACCTCATTGCATCCCTCCTTTCCCCTCCTCCGGTGCCTCGCTAAATACACGGGGCAAAATCCGCTCTAATGTGAGGAACAAGAGCATTTCTTGGCCTCCCTTTATCCTACCTGTGCATGGACCCCAACTCCTGCTCTCTGAGCTATCCTGGAGAACAGCTGTTCTTGATGTGCTGGTGGAGGGCGGTTTTTCAGCGCCCCCTTGCAGCCCCCTGTGTGTTTGGGGCTTCACTTTGGCCACTGTGGACCAGCACCAGGAAGGGTCAGGCTGCATCCACTAATTTCCTCTAGAAACAACTCGTTTCTTTGGCATAATTGGGCTCTCTTGCTCCTCCGCCATTCAGTCTCTGTGCTCTGGTGTTATTATTACCTCTCTGTACCTCCGATTAACCTTTTGAAGGCAAGCTTGTGCCTCTGGTGTTTGTGGTGTCCTTCCCTTGATTCTTTTGATGACCCATGTTAAACTACGCTCTTCCTCGTTGTTCAGAATTGTGTCTGCTACTGTGCCCGCTGTTGGTTTAAAAACCTGTTCTGCCTGCTCCTCCTGGCTTTCTAGAACATGGGCTGGAGATGTCTTGGCTCCTCTGAGCTGGGCTGCTTCTGTTTTCTCTTTGATCCTTCCCTAAGCATGAAGCATGAAATGGTTTGGGGTGCTGTGGGGAGCCTGTTTGGCTCGAGCTGACGTCCTCTGTAGTTGGATCTGTTCTGTGACCTGTCTCCGTCACACCGACCTTGAATGTTTTCCACAGCATGTGATGCTCTGCAGGTGCTGTAAATTCCTTCTGTTCAACGATTTCACTCCAGCAAGCTGCTTATCAGGCACTCTTTTGAAAAATGTGTTCATATTTCATACACACAATTATTCAGCAACTATAAAAGGGGAAAATTCCTATTTATAGCACACGGACCAGCATCAAATAGGACACTGAATTCTCACTGATAGAGGAAGTGACCTGTTCTCTAATGCAGCAATATTTCTGCTGAAAAGAAACAGCATCTTGGATGGGGGAGGGTTGAAAAGCCCTGGGCCATCTTTTTCCATTAAAAATGTGCTGCAGTCCTGAAAATACAGTACCTGCCCTTTTCCCTTCCTGATGAAACCATCTGTGAAAGAGAGATTGCAGAGAAACCTTTCACTGTGGATTTGTGGTTAGTAACAATGAGTCTGCTGACTCCTGAAGGTCTGGCTTGGAGCGGGTCTGAAGTTTCTGATCGATACCTGCTCTCTGACCTTGACCTGGGGGTGAGAAGTGAGTGCAGAGTGCTGTGGGCAAGGAGCACAAACCCCTTGTCTGTAGAGTTTGTACAATCACAGTGTGTGTGCAGCCCTGAAAAAGGACATGTGGGGCTGAGGAACAAAGAACTGACTGAAAGCAATGAAGGGAAGGGGTGGGAAGAGCTTGGGGACAGCACTGGGGACATGGGTGACAACTGCGGAGAAGGTGAGCGCCTGTTTTGTGTGGGCCTGCTTCCCACCACTACCTCTGCTCTCCCTTCCCTTCCAGGTATGTTGAGCCACGACTTCCCCCAAGGCCATACTGGTATCGCTGGCCTTTGCTTGTCACTGTTTCCTGTTGTCACCTTGTCCTTCCCCTGGTCTCCAGGCTCTAGGAAGAGCTGCAGTGGGTGATACCAAACCAGGAGGACCAGAGGATGGGATTCCCCCTCCTGTTGCTGTGGCAACCGTCGGGAGGGAAGCAGCGGTGGGGTGTGATCTGCGTGCAGGGTGTGATGCGGAGGCAGGGCTGCGCTGACATCACGCCGGGGAGGTGGCGCAGAGGGAAGGGGAGTGGGAAAGGAGAGCGGGGAGACTGCGGAGAGACAAGCGCTGCAGCGGGAGCGGGCTCCAGGGAGAGGTAAGAGATGCTCTGGGGGTGGCGAGTCAGGGTGGGATCCGTGAACGGCTGTGGGATCCGAATCTGCCTCAGCATCTGTCTGGCTGACGTGCTGCTGTGGGCTGGTGCTCAGGTAGCAGCGATATTATGCAATGATTTAACAGCCTGGCACAGCAGGGCTTGGTTCTTGGACAGGGAGAGCAGGTCAGAGCCTGGCAGCTGGTGCTGGAGCTGCAAATGTGTCCAGCCAGGACACCAGCGTGTGTCACACTGTGCTGGGAAGAGCCACGAGTGCCTGTAATTCCAGGATGGGCTAAAGGGACTGGGCAGCAGCCCCGGTCCCTCTCTGGAGAAGGGAACCGGAGTTCCCTTTTGGGATTAGAGTACAAATTGTTGATGAAATGAATCAGAAGTTTGCAGACTTGGTCCCCCTGAGCTGCATCGAGCTAAGAGGAGACTGTAAGCTGGGCTGGTGCACTGGGACTGAGCCCAGCAGTGTGTATTTGGGGTGGGAATCCTAAACTGCACATCTCCAGCAGCCCAAACACTTACCCTGCCCGCACGGGAAGCAATAGTTGTGGGGAAGGCAGCCAGGTGCACTCTTATAGCCGGGAGCTCTCCGGATGTGGGTCCCGGGGACCTGCAGACCTGGAAGGCAAAATAACAAAGTCCTTGAAATCTCTCTGGATGTCGTATTGCCTTTTAGCGGAACGGTTGCATAACGGGATCCGATCCGCTAGCGGAGAGAGAACAAGGGGTGACGGTCACCTCTGTGCCCTGCGGCATCCCAGCGCTACCTACACGCTGTGCTGGCCCATGGCCCTGGGCTGAATTTCTTCTCTTCCTAATCCAAAAGCTGGGCTCATTTTCTAACGCTTGAACAAGCTGGTGGGTTTACAGCTCCGGTTCCACAGCAGGTGGGTGTGTGGACTCTACACCTACACACAGGCTGGGCAGCAGGGCCCTGCAGTTCGTTAGCAAACTAGAAAGTGAGTTCATTAGCACTCACTCAGCCTGCGCTAACCTTTTGCTGTCAGAATTCTCACTGTGTATCTGAGGGAAGTAGCTCTGGGGTCAGCAGCCCGTTGCTGGTAACTCGTGCGGGTGTCAGAAACCAGTAGTGGGGTGGAGATGGAAGAAGCACAAGGCAGAAACTCAGCAGGGCTGAAGAAACCTTGTTTGCAATCCACGAACAGGGAGAGGCCGGTGCTCCTGTCACAACCGTTTTGTTGAAATAATTTCACAACTTTCACGTGTAATTTAAAAGGCTGGGGGCAGCAGAGGGGCCATGGAGAAACGCAACCAGGAATGCTAGGGTGAATGAGAGAGCAGAATTGCAATAAGGAACATAAATATGCTTTAATTAGGGAAGGCCATTGCTGTGAGATGCACAATCCTCCCTCCATGAAGGCACAGCTGCTGGGTCTATAGAGAACACTTGGGGGTGGCCAAGCTGCTGCTTAGTTGATGGTAACTCTGCAAACAGCACCAGCTTGTGCTGCTGGGGGGCACGTCTGTGGGAGCAGTGGCTCCAGGGCTTTCAGGAGCAGGCTGTGGCGGTGTCACCCTGTGTGACCAGCTGCGCTTGGTGCCTCTGACATGGGTGGGCAGGGAAGGAGAGGACCTGTGAGCAGCTCTCAGTGCCGCACAGGGCAGCTAAGGCTGCTTCTAAGCCATGTTTCAAGGCGATTTTTTTCAAGGTTATTCAAAATTCCATGGGGGGAGTGGCACCAGGATCTCCTACAAGCAAAAGGCCACGTCAACCCTCCTAGTCCTTGACCTTCTCCACTGCTCAGCCAGCTCTCCTCGCCGTTCCCCCTGTACTTGCCTACACTGCAGAAGGGATGATCATGTGAATATTACACAGCCTGGAATCTGCACATCAGCTGAGTCTCTGACGTGCTCCCAGTCCCTTCGCGCGATCCTGTTTCACAGCCACGCTGAATTACCTGTGTTTGGTCCCTGCCATAAGCTATACAAGACCTCTTTGTGGCACTTCTTTTGCCCAGCATACACTGAACAGGACCTTGTGCTCTGCTGGGTGTTGGTTTCCAGCCTGTAATAAACCTTCCTGGGAAAAGAGCCCCTGCAGAGCCCTGGGGCGGCAGAAGGAGCTGCCCTTGTCCCAGTGTCCAGGGAGGGCCCTGGCAGCTGAGCCAGGTCCTGTGGAACGTTTTAATCCTTCTTATTCCATAGTCTATCTTGGCCGTGACTCCACTGCAGTGAATGTTTTCCAGTTCCTTTGGCAGGGGTGCTCACAGGCACCTACCTTGTGTTTGTTTTCACCCCTTATCTGGTACCACTGGGTGCAGGCAGGGCAGTAGCTGAGTGGGCTGGTGTGTCCCCAGTCCTGCCTGGGCCACCCTGGAGTCCCCTCAGTCCTCTCCCTCAAGCCAGGCTGAAATTTCCTTCTGCTGAGGTAGCTGTTTGTTTAATAGCTGAGGTTTCTTGAGTAATCAATAGTTCTCTGGTTCCCAACAGAAATATTATTCCTTCAGCCAAATCAGCATTTCTATCTTTGTTATAAACCCTTAACTCTCAGCTCTGCGGAGATCTAGGTGCATTCCTGACTTTCCTGGGAAGAACCCTGCCCCTTTTCTTCCTGCCAGCATTGCTTTTTCTCTCTGGGGTTAAGCAAGAAGAGCTGGAAGCACAGGGAAAAATTGCTGGAGCTGTTTGACTCTCTTTGGTCTCAGCCCCTCTCTTGGCTCTTGCCCCAACAGCTCCTTCCCTGTGCTTGCTGCTCTAAGGACGGATCAATGGGATCCTCATGGCCAAGGGCACTGCTGAGATAAATCCATGGGATCCAGGAAAACTTGGCTCAGCTATTGCCAACAGAAGAAAAACTGTTCCCATCACACAGCAGGACCTGTGTCCCAGAGAACCGGGGCTGGAAGACAAGGTGCCCATAGGAAGGTTCCACAGCTGCAAATGAATTTTCCTCTCAAACAGGCAAAGGCACCGGCTCCCCGGAGCTGGATTTCCACCGGTTCCATCCCAGTGGCCAAAGGCTGGGCTGTGGCTCTGGGCTCCAGTTTCCTCTGCCTCAAGGAGGCCACGGGGTTTGTTCTGCTGCTGGGGCACCTG
Organism: Patagioenas fasciata; assembly: GCF_037038585.1. Taxonomy (NCBI): domain Eukaryota; kingdom Metazoa; phylum Chordata; class Aves; order Columbiformes; family Columbidae; genus Patagioenas; species Patagioenas fasciata. Next base: position 3,808,756 of record NC_092544.1, on the reverse strand, counting down.
AAACACCCTCATTGTGCATTTTTAGCATCTCTGCACATCTCTGTTATTTCCAAACCAGAAAAGGTCACAGAGACCCAAGAGAAACCCACTTCCCTCCTTCACTGGAACTCCTCTTTCTGCCTTGCACATGCTTTTGTTGCCATGTCTTGCATGCCAAAGGCAGGAACAAACACTGAGGTTTGGCAAGGCTCAGAGCCTTGGCTGCTTGGATGGGAAAGAGGCGTTCTTGGTCCTCAGCCCGGGGACAGGGCTCTGCTCCACATCCACTGCCAGCTTCTCCAGCTGCAATCTTGGTGCTCATCCCATGCTCATCCCTACGTGCCTAGGGGTGGGCAGCACCCCTGGGTGCTGGGCTGTGAATCCTGCAAGGAGATCCATGGAAAGTGGGTGGGAATAGCTGGAGCAGGACTCGGAGCTACGTGAACCCCGGCACGTTGCTGTGGCTGAGCTGCACGTACAGTGGGAAGCACAGGAGTCGGCGGTGCCTTGAGAGGCTTTTCCACAAATATTCGTGGCAGGGCGAGGCCATGTAAAGCCAGGCTGCCTCCGGTTTGTTTCAATAGGGCTGTTATTGCCAACAGTTGCCTCCTGAGAGACTGCAAGACTTAGGTTGAGGAGGGATCCTGTCACTCCCAGACAGCTGGGAGGTACTTGGCAGCTCCTGCTGTTCCAGTGGCAGGCACTGGACTTTTCCTGGTGCTTGGGTGGCAGCCTGGATGAGAGGCCAGGGCTGGAGGGATGACAGAAAGTCATAGCTACTGCTATGGATGCTACGGAGCAACGGCAGGGCCTGATTTCAGAGGAGTATTTGGGGTCTCAGCAAACACTGATTGCCCCAGAAACCTCCTGCAGTCCAGCCTCCTCAGACACTGCAGGGCTTAGTTTGCTCAACCACTGCCTAAAGCAACTCACAGATGAGATCAGCCCCAGAGAGGGAAGAGGGTTCCTCATGGTGGTGGAGGGGTGAGGAATTTCCTGGCTGTGGTAGAGGTGGGACCTGTTGAAAAGCAGTTAAGAGAGAATGGGCTTGTGGTCTTGGCATCAAGAAGGGGTAAGTCAGTGGCAAGCCCTGGCAGAACAAACCCCATACATCTTTCCATGCTGGCCCAGGAATGAAGGACACACCAAACTACAGCTTCCCTCTCTCTCTGCCCACCTTGTTCTGCTGAAGAGAGAACAGAGCACTGGGGGAGCAGGGGTTTGGCAACCGAGGGTCTGGCTGGGGAAAGGTCACATCTGAGACAAGGGAACCCTGAGCAAGCTCATTTCAGAGTGAGACACACACATATTTCCCACCTGGTTAGTGCTGGCTCAGCCCTCTGGAAAATGACACACGTTTTCCTTGCCGCAGGGCCAGAGGGCTGTGCTGGGAGCACCAAGCTGTTCCCTGGGCCTGGCTGCAGACAGGAGGTGCTGCTGGCAGGGTCCAGAATCACTTTCCTTTCCCCTTTTTCACATCTGGTGCTGGTTATGAAAATGGGAATGTTCCCCAGCCAGTTCTCGGCAGAAACTGCCCTTTCCAGTGCTGACTGCATGGGTTGTTTCTTTCTCCTCCAAGCTCCTGACACTAGTCACAGGGAACACTGGGCAAAGCTTGGTGAAGACAGGAGGGGGACAGAAGGGCTTAGTGCTCCTGAAAGCTGTGGGTATCCAAAGCCCAGCAAGATTTGCAAAGGGGTCAAGCATCTCCGTGGGCAGCAAAACTGTGCAGAAGCCACCACCGATTCCAGCTGTAGCGGGGTAGGAAACCCCGGGGTTCAGAGCTTAAGCCAGTATTGAAAAGAGAAGAGCAGAACTAGCAGGAAAGGGAAATGACTCCGCACCAGCTCGCTTGCACCATCCTTGCAGCAGCCAGCGCTGGCCACTCTGAGGACACACAAGTGGGTGGATTCGGCAGGTTGAGAGTTCCTCAGAAAGCCCAGATGCTGCAATTGAGCTAATTCAGAAAGAAGTTGTCTGGCTAAAGTCAGTCTGAATAACTCCTTCCACTCTCTCTTCCACTTTTGTTGTGCAGTGAGGCTGAAAACTCCCCAGATAATTTTGGGAGCCCAGGCAGAGGTCGGTGAGCAGGTGACCCCCTGGTTCTGAGTAACAGATGAGTGTGTCAGCACCGACCCCCTGTGCTCGGTTCCCTCCCTGATTCTTAGGGTGCACACAGGCAACATTTCCTTACTCTTTTTTTCAGAGCTTGGGGAAAATTTCTGCCATGAGCACTGAGTTAAATTAAAAGTTGTTAAATTCAGGAAGAAATGTGGCTTAGGCGCTAACCTTTGGAATTGCTTTGAGAGTTGGTTAAGTCAAAGATAATAACAGGCTTGGAAATATCCTGATGGTTTTATGACCTTTAATAATGTCTGTACTTCTGTACCCAGACAAGGATCACTAGAGTACTCCAAGACATGACCAGATCCCCTTATGGGGATAAGGAAAGAATTGTCCTGTCCTGTTGTGATTACCATTGCTCAGTTTCTATAAAGCACAGGAATTACTGCAGGCCAGAGCAGCATGGCTGGAGCGCCGAGTACACCCCATGGCCTGTTCCAATGACCCCCACCTCGGGATGAGAACGAGCTCTGTGCTACAGCACTTCTGGGGGTGCCAAGGTGCTGTTGTGGAAACTTTGCCTCCAAAACAGTGTGTTACTCAGGAGCAAAAAGTACCACATCTGTATCCTCAGGAGCAGATGCAGGGTTTAAGCCCCAGACTGATGTTCTCCTAGATGGTCCTGAAGAGACTGATGTTCTCCTAGATGGCAAGCGAGGGAGTGGGGACCTGTGACAGCAGGTCCCCCTGGTGCCCAGTTCCCTGGAGCCTTGTCCCATCAGCAGGTCGCTGCGAGCAGTGGATTATACCCTGGTGACATGCGAGCCCCAAAACTGCAGCGCCTGCTCCACTACACAGCAAAATAGGTCGTGCATCAGCAAATGAAAAAGGACAGATGGTGTCTGCTAATACAGCTTAGTTTATGGCCTGTGGGATTAATTCACTAGTTGTCATGTCTGCAGAAAATAGGAAATGGGTGGGTCAGTTGGAGGAAACGTGTGGGGTGCCCAGCCCTACCTGTGTTTGTAGGATGCAGCAGTGGGAAAGGATGTCAGAGATGCTGTGAGGTTTTGAGATGCTGCTGAAGGGCTGTCAGGGTCTCTTCAGGGCTCTGGGCACTGCAGTTAATGCCCCGTACCGAGCCCTCCCAGCCAGCTCTGGTTCCCACACTCCTGCTGCAAAAGTCAGCACGGTGGGGATGAAGATGCTGAGCCATGCAGGAGTTCCCAGCAGAGACAGGGCCACCATTTGTGGTCTGTGTGCCAACAACAGCTCTGTAGGAGAAGCACACAGCCTCCCATTCTGCGCCAGCCGCAGGACAGCTCCAGTTTAGCCTTTTGAACTCCCGAGCACCCACATGTCTGCGAGAGTGAGACAGAAAGCTGAGGCAGAAGCCTCAGGTCTTTTCAGTGCCTTCGCTGTGACACACTGTTCTCCTTTCCTGGAAACCAGGCCAGTGCCTCGCTCTGTTCTCCTTGCAGAAATCAAGCCCTGTGCCAGGGCTCTATCTTCTCCGCGTCTGCTCTCTGAGGGTGAAACAAACGCTTCCTCAGTCTTTCACAAACGCTCCTCCTGAAGATTTTACCTTGATCTTTGTTGTCTCTGCTGTGGCTGGGTTTACTCACATCCTGCGAGATGCTGAGCACCCTGAGAAACAGGGAGCGAGCAGAGAGGAGCCTCCAGAGCCAGCGCAAGGTTCCTGCCCTGTTGTGCCTCTTGCTGGTGGCACCTGGTTGTCCCCAGTGACCCCATGGCCACCGCCACCCCAGCACAGTGTGCCTGCTGCTGGTAGAAGTGTTTGTCACCCCCACCTTCTTCTAGCCACAACCAGCTGTCACAGCCACCGGGGTTTTCTCCGGTGTCTAATTTGCCTGTGTTTATGCCAACACCAAAGACATAATTGTCTGTTTAACAGCTCAGGTGAGGAGGGAGTTTGGCTGCTTCCTCGTAGGGGTCAGAGCAGCACTTTCCTGATGGCAGCACCACACTGTGCTAAACCTTCTGCGTTATAAAACCTCTTTATCAAGGATAGCAGGTCACCAGGGAGAGTGAATTGAGAGCCGGTGTCATTGTTACGTCTGTCCCCCAAGCTGTACAGTCAGCGTGCAGGGCAGCAGGTGTAGAGAGAAATCAGAACAGCCTGTGCTTTCATTACAAAAGGAAATGTTTCTTTTGTAGAGGGGAAAAGCATGTCAGATTACTATTATAAGCAATTGCTTAACACTCCCTACCTTTACGTCACTGCTGAAGTAGATGGCTGTTATCGCCGAGTCTCTGTTTGGGGTCTCCTTTCAATGCACGAGTGTCAGCGATGGGGCCGAGCCCACGGCCCTCCCGGCTGGCTGAGCCCTGGAGGAGACAGGATGGTGAGTTCTGTGGGCACGCAAACCTCCAAGTTCTTCCCCCTCAAAACTCTCCCCACCTCCCACCTCTTTTATCAGCTGCTGACAAGATTTGCCATGTGTGTAGGCGGCTCCCAAGCTTACAAGATGATTCCCCGCTTCCCCCACCTCCATCCTTGAGAGTGTTCAGGATTTTGGGGAGGAGGAGCGCGGCGTTCCTCTGTCTGCAGGCCTGTTCTGCAAAGGGCGCGATGCTTTCAGAGAGCTCCATGTGGTAACTCTCTCCCGGGATTTCACACTACGGCATCTTCCCCAGAAAGTCACAGCAGGGAATGGAAGATTGTTGTGCTGTGCGTGTGGGTGTTAGGAGGGAGCGGAATGGGATGGAGGGGAGAGGAGGTGTAACCACAGTGAACCAGAACAATCCTCTCGGAAGAGCCCTGAATTTCTGATCACAGAGATCCCATCTCCTGCCTTTTCCTCTTCATTTAAAACAATGTCAGCCCTTGTTAAGTCCAGCAGAGAAAAAAAGGAGTCAAGCAGAATCACCTCTCCCTTCCCTGAACACATCTCACAGGACACGGAGAGGCAAAGAGAACATGAACTAACGAGCTCAATGTGTGCAGATTGCACACTGGGGAGAGCCCTCCCCAGCCACGGGTGCCTTCCCTGGAGAGACACAAACGGCCACTAATGACATCTCCATCTGAGAAACCATCAGAGCGCTTGTCATTACAAACCAGCGTTTCCCTGGGGCCCTGCCAGTAAATGACCCCAATGAGCTTTGATTCTTGAATATGCAGCTGCTCCCTCCTGAATGCAAATGTCCCTCAGTGCAGAGCTCTCGGGGTTAAGCTTCGCTGAACCCCTGACAGACCGAGCCTAGTTCCCTGTTCTGCACAGAGGAGGAATTCAGGGAGGAATTAATGCTCCTTGCACAACTCTGCAGGGCAGGGAGCCGGGACGAGACCCCCGCTGCACCTCTGAGAGGTTTACAAGGATCTTTGTGCTCCTTGAGTCCATCTGTCCCTCTCACCTTCATCTAGATGCTGTGACTATGGCAGCCTCTCAGGTTTGTCTGCAAGGTGTCACAGCACAGACCCGGCTGAGGCCCGTGATGGGTTTTCGGGGGACAGACCCCCGGAACTCTCACCTGTGTTTTGGTGCTGGGGGACCCCGGTGCATCTGGAGCCCTTTCACAGCCCCAGTCGTCCCACCCCAGCAGGGCCAAAGGTGTCAGCCTGCCCAGTGACACTGGATGTGAGTCATTCCAGAGTGTCCTTGTGCCGCAACAAGGAAGAATTCCTGATAGAAAGCTCTTCCCCTCCTTCTCCCATTTTATCCTGTCCATGGCTATTTCAGAAAGCAGCAACACGAGCTGGAAATTCTCTAAACTCCATCTGCTCTTAAACATGGCCTGTGACCCATCCCTGCCTGGATAAAGAGGGAGAAACCCCAAGGAGACCCAGGTATTTTAGAGAAAACAAGTCTGTTCCTGGGAGGGTTCTCACCTTGGCGCCAGAATCACCTGGAGGTTTCAGGCAGCGCGAACTTTGCATGTCCCAAAATAGCTGTTTTCACATCTCCCTGTGTCCTGTGGGCCAGGGACGAGAGCAACGGGCAGTTTTTTACCATAACCGTGCTGCCTGGGCAACCAGGAAAGGAGGGGCGGGCAAACAGGACACAGTAGGAGCTGGAATGTCTATTTTATCGGCTGCAAAGCAAAGCTGGCTCGCCTGCCCTCAGTATTCCCGGTCACGGCACACCCCAGTCCCTCCGTGCAAATCCTCCCAGGCTGAGAGCGGAGTTTCACAATCCCTTCCCAGCAGCCGGCCTCTGCTTTCACTCTCTGATTTACCAAGGGGAGTTTTCATTGCATCACCAGAAAGCTCTTCCTCCTTGAGGCCAGTGACAGAGGTGTCACCCTGGGGGTTTTTGGGGTGTGGGTGGCTGGGGTATTTCTCAGGAAAGTGGCCCCGTGCCTCCCAAAAGCAGGTTCAGCCCCCAGCTGCTCTGTCCGGGCTGGGAACGGCACCGGGCAGCACAGGTTTGCTCCAACCAGTGCCAGGACAAAGGACGCCCCGTGCTGCTGCTGGAAGCCGTCCTGGGAGATACAGCGTTTTCAGGCGGTTTTACAAGTCACCTGTGCCAAATCCTGCCCCGATTTAAGCAGCGGGGTCGGAAGTCAGCAGACTTCCAGCTTTCTGCCAATGTAAGCAAGAGCAAATTTGCCTGGTGGAGCTGGGATTTGCGGAGCGGTTCAGTGAAGCGTTTGAATCCCCCCCCCCGTATTCCCCCCCTTCTATAGCTTTTGTTTGTTTGCTTTTTGTTTCTCTTTTCAAATATCTCTCAGTCAAACGGTCGGACTGGTGACGGTTTCCCTGCGGCCCCAGGGAGGGGCTGAGCTGATGTCACTCCCAATCTATCGACCTTCCAACCAGCCTCTTTCCTCCCCTCCCTGGCAGCCCATTTCCGTGCCCTCTCCTTCCCAGTCCCAGCTCCTGGCTGGGCACTTTTTCTTGTGGTTTTATTTCAGTTTGAATCAAAACAAACCACTGGGTTCAAACTGCTTCCTAGTCAGGAACACACTGAGCTGGAGCCTCTGCTCCTGGCAAGGGCTACGGAAACTCACCACAGAGAAACACCTCGGCCACAGAGAACTTGGTTTTGATGGTATGTCTGGACCATGGCAGGGTCAGGACGGTTAGAAATCTCTGAGCTCCTTAAAAGCACCGAATTCCCTTCAACATATAACGGCCGGCAAGAGGTCTGTGCAGCTCAGGAGCAGGGAAGATGGCTCTGAAGTCAGCGTGAGCCCCCCGGGTTTACCCCGGCCTCCTCCAGCCACTGTTTGTATCACGATTCCTCGTATAAGGGAACGAAGAGTCATTTCTGCCCCATCAGCACGTCGCGAGCTGATGCCTTTCCCAGGGACTCCAGATGGTTTTGCTCTCTGTCTGTGCCTGCACTACTGGTAATTCAGGCCTGTCTCACATTAGCTTTTTTGAGACGAAACCTTCCCACAATTAGTTACAGTCTGTGCTCTTGCGCTGCAAAGGACGTAGGGCTGAGCTGTCAGAGCTCTGTCCCACACACAAGTCCTGTTCAGGTTTCTCTATTTCAGTCAGGAGTGTGATTTTTCTAGTGAAATCATCAGACCAAGACAGTCTCTGCTACAGATGGGTAGCGACAGCCATTTAAAGATGCCTCATACCTGACCCATCTCAGACAGGAACAGCTAATTTCAATATAACCTTGTTTTACTCTCCTTTCTTTCTCTGGCCTTCCCACTGGTGAAATGGGGAGAGGATCCTTTCATGTGCCAGTGTGCCCCACATCAGAAGCATCAGAAAATTACTGAGCATCTTTGCTCCTGCCCATGACCAGCTCAGCGACTCACCACAGCCCTCCTCGCAGCATCCCTGCCTCTCTTGGAGCAGAATTGTTTGGCTCCCTTGCTAAATTAGCTCATTACTAACAAGGTTCTTGATCCCAGGTGGGAATTTAATACTCTAAGCGTGGTCCAAAACTTCCAGCTGGGCCAAAGCCATGTGTCTTGTGGTCAGAATGCAGCAGAGGTGAGGGGAGAGCTGAGAAACGTCTGGGGAACAGAAGCTCTAGGGAAGGACTTGGGTGCAGCAGGCACCTTGGATAAGCACTGAGCGAGGGTGCACAGCAGGCACAGAATTAATGAAGAAAATCACAGGGAAGGTGACAGGAGAGCTGAAGGGTATTAGGAAAGGAGGAAGCTTCATTTCTCTGCTCTTCTGCAGGTGATTTACTCCCTCTGTGCTTTCATTCACCCGTCCATCAAACAGGGAAGCGTCATTATCTCAGCTGCAGACAGGCACGGGGTCTTTGCCTGCAGCAAGCCAGGCAGCACAAGCACCGAAACCCAGGCACTTTCAACTGTCAGCCTGGGCTCAGTTCACTAAACCTCTGTTTCCATCCCAGAGGCACCAAACGGGGCCCTCGGTGACCGGGAAGGAGCCTGGTAATAATAATGCAAAAAAGGCTTTGCTGAGAGAAATGCTTTCAGGAATGACGGTAGCTGGGAGACGGTGATGAAGCCACACTTGTCACATGAATAACAACAGCCTGTCCACAGCTGACAGTCCACAGGGAACGCAGCCCCTTCTGTGCTGACTTGAGATGTGCTTCACAGACACAGCGGATCTTTCTGCTTCGCCTCCCCTGCATAATAAGAGGCAGCGTCCTTGTCGTCGGCTTATCGAGGCTGGCAGAGCCCTGTGGGCACGGGGGAACCCTGCAAGGAAATGGAGGCTTTTACATTTCTGCACGGCTGCAGTAAATATGTGGGTTGTAGTTTCACAGCCTCTGTATGAAAGAGGCCAAGCCCTGCGCTTGGAGAAGAGTCCTTGGGTGAGTGAATCTCCACATGACCCTTCATAAATACCATAAAGGGCAATGCAGCGAGGGACAAGGCGCCTCAGCTGAATGAATGATTTTAGAGGGGATTCCTGTAGTTATAGACCCCTCTCTTCAACAAGAAACATGTTAAAAACCAAACTGCCCCAGCGCCCCTGCACCCAGGGGAGCTCCAGGCCCCTTCATAACCCACCATTAGCATCAGGCCTGGGATGGGCTGAAGCCTCTGGCTGGGTCAGGTTGCGATGCTTCGGGTGAGCCGCACGGGCCTGGTGGTGCTGAGGGGAGACGAGGCCCGGAGGACTGAGGGGAGCCGGGCTGCCCCACACCGCCAAGGTACTCAAGAGCCACTTGGACCACCGCTGCGGCGGGACAGGGATGGGGACAGAGCCACCCGCCGGCTCACGGCCCGCCAGCTAGCGCTGCCCGTAACCAAAATGGCGGCGCCGGCGGCCGCGCCCGCTGACGCACGGGGCGTGGCGGGGCGTGGCGCCTGCGCAGTGGGCGGGGCGGGCGCGGTGCCGCACTCACTCGGTCCCGGGGCCGCTGTCGTTGCAGCTGTCGGTGGGACACGGTGCCCGGAGCCTCCGGAACGAGTCTCGCCACGGTCGCCATGGGCTCTGAGCGGGATTCCGAGTCGCCGCGCTCCTCCTCCATCCATTCGGCCGCCGCCAAGTGCCCGAAGCCCGGTCGCCGCCGCCGCCTCTCCTTCCAGAGCGTCTTCTCCGCTGCCGCCGCCTCCGCCGCGGGCGGCCGCCGCCGCGCCAAGGCTGAGCCACCTCCCGCCGCCCCGCCGCCGCCTCCCGCCGCCCCGCCGGCCCCGCCGCCTCCCCCGCCGCCACCTCCGCCGGCCCCCGAGGAAGCTCCGGTGGTCCCGGAGGGCGGCGGCGAAGAGGAGCTGGAGTGTCCGCTGTGCCTGGTGCGGCAGCCGGCGGAGAACGCCCCGCGGCTGCTGTCGTGCCCGCACCGGTCGTGCGGGGCCTGCCTGCGGCAGTACCTGCGGATCGAGATCACCGAGTCCCGGGTCAACATCTGCTGCCCCGAGTGCAGCGAGCGCCTCAACCCCGCCGACATCCGCCGCCTCCTCCGCGACTCCCCGCACCTCGTCGCCAAGTACGAGGAGTTCATGCTCCGCCGCTGCCTCGCCGCCGACCCCGACTGCCGCTGGTGCCCGGCCCCCGACTGCGGGTGAGTGGGGGGGACACGATGTCCCGGGGTTGCTGCCCTGAGCGTCCTAGGGCAGCCTGGGGACGGGGACACCCACTGTCCCCATAGGGTGCTGCCCAGTCTACTGGGACAACCTGGGGACAGGGGGACCCGCCCTCACCATAGGATGCTGCCCGATCTATGGGGACAGTCTGGGGACTGGGGGACCCACTGTCCCCATAGGATGCTGCCCAATCTACAGGGGCAGTCTAGGAACAGGGAGACCCACTGTTCCTATAGGATGCTGCCCGATCTACAGGGACACTCTGGGAACGGGGGGACCTACTGTTCCCATAGGGTGCTGCCCTGTATGTCCTGAGACAGTCTGGGGATGGGGGGGACCCGCTGTCCCCATAGCGTGCTGCCCAATCTACGGGGACAGTCTGGGGACAACGGGACCTGATGTTCATATAGGGTGCTGCCCTATATGTCATGAGACAGCCTGGGGATGGAGGGACCCACTGTCCCCATAGGGTGCTGCTCCATCTGGGATGACTCAGGGAAGGGAGACCCCAACACTAGTGAGGTGCTGCCCATCCCCGGCAGGTCCTGGGACAGCTGGGGATGGCATCCCAGCTGGGACAGTCCTGGGCCAACTGGCACCATGGGATGCTGCTTGTCCCCAGCAGGTCCTGGGGATGGCATCCCACCCGCTGCCCTGCTGGGGTGCTGCCTGTCCCCACCTGGGTCCCAGAACAGCACAGAGAGGGGCAGCTCACCCCCAGTGAGGTGCTGCTGCTGATACACGCTTCTGGTCCTACAGTGTCCCGCGAAGAGCCCTCACTGCAGGTGTTCCTTGCTTGCTTGTCTTGGGTACCAAATGCGCCTCGGGTACCAAAATGACACTTTATCTGCCCCTACTGGATTTGACCCTGGTCACTGTGGAAACACAGGAAAATTGCGTATGAGTGACAGGATTTGAAGGGGGTTTTAGCTGAGCCATTGTTTCCCTGATTTAAAAAAGACCTTTTTCTGCACAAATGGGAAGTGTGGAGTTTCCCGGCCGTGCGTATCACTGCGAACCCTGGGGACAGTGCATGGGGACACCCTGCAGCTTCCACGGAGGGGGAGAAGGAACCGTAAACGGTCACTTTTTCCCAGTGAGGATGTGAATGCATGCAGCAGAGGAGTGGTGTTGACTCACTGTCCATTGCCTAAGCAAAGAAATGTCTGTCTGTCTGTCCAGAAGTCAGCCCAGCCAAGCTGGATGACTTTATAGTTATGTGTGTGTTGCTTTCATTTTCTCTTCTCTTTTCCTTCAAATGAACGCTGTTTGGTTTCTATTTGAGCGCTAAGCCAAAGCTGCCTGGAAAAGGGGCTTCATTCGGGAAACTTAGAGAAGTGCTGTGAAGTGTAGCTGGAACTCGGCTTGGATCACAGTTCTGGGTAGTGAGAACATGAAAGGAAAGTCTGACCCAGTAGTCAGAATGGAAAGCATGGTGGGAGGGTTGTGAAGACTTAATCAGAGCCCTGTAATAGCCTTTCTATGCAAATCCGTTAACCTGGCTCAGGTTACCCATTTCACGCCTTTGAGCATCGCTGTAAAAGGGCTTGTTTCTTCAGAGGGCGACGTTAATAGCAAACAACAGCTTTGCTCCTTTCTGAAGCAAAATTGAGTGCTAGATCTTGATATTTCAGTAGTGTTGGGGATAAGATCAGAGAGATAGAGCAGGTTATGCTGCCCACAGAGCAACACCAGAGGGAATGCCCCTGCTGTTAACCAGCTAGAGAAAATCCGGTTCCTGCTCGCCGAATCTCAGCCTTTTGGCTGCTGTAATGTTTTCCTGTGCTCAGGATAAGGTGTAAAAGCAGCATAGGTCACCCAGGCTGGCTGGTTGGAAGGAGACGACCTGGAGGGTGTTGTCTGTTTGACAGTAACCCAGCCTGATCTGATGGTGGCTTTGGGGGTTTTGGGCAGACTGGTGTCACACAGCGTTTTGTGCGAGCAAAGGCCTGCTGCCTGGTTCGCCTGTTTGCAAGGGCATCTTCCTCTGAGCAAGGAGTGACCTGGCTGTGGAAACAGGGCGGCTTTACCGGACTGGTGCTGCTGGTGCGTCCATAGCCGGGAACAAAGGCTGTAGGAATCAGCCCTCCGGCGGGGAGAGGAATTAATCACCGTCTTCATTCTTCCCAGTGAGCTGCTGTGCTTCTGTCGAGTCGGGTATGAATTATTTACAGCGGGCTTTCCCACCGTAGTAGCACCGGTGTGTGGAGCGGGAGCCGCGCTGGGGACACGGCGATGCTGGGTGCTGGATGTCACCCCTGGCAGCCGAAACCCCGGGCGTGTGGCACGCAGCATCCTGTCCCTTCCGGCGTACCGCAGTCTTTCGTAAATGAAAAACCTCAGCTGTGCTGCCGGGGAGGAGGAGGAGGAGGAGGAGGATCAGCACAACACTGATGCGTGTTGCCATGGAAACACCGGTCAATCGGTGCGCCATCAGTCGCAATACGAATCGTTTTCTATGTTTGCAGCTGCTTTTTTGTTTGTTTTTCTCCCTGTTACACCGCTGTTTAGCGTTTGTCACGCCGCATCTCTCCTAGAAGCTCGGGAGAATGACAGAAGGTTTAGAGAAAAGGAGCTATGTAGGATGAGCTTGGTGAATGAGCCTGGAGGCAACTAGGGAGGCTCTGCCTCCCACCGAGGAGCCGGGGAGGGATGTAGGCAGCTCAGGGCCATTCAAAGAGTGGGCTGGAAATGATGTCGTGCAGTTCCTGGGCCTTGGGAAGACGCTGTCCTTGCTACATGGGGAGAAATCAGTTTGCCTTTCCTGGGGTTGAGCCTGGAAGAGGCTGTTCCATGCAGTGATGTGTCCGAGGTGGGATGAAGAGGGGCACATGTTGGCTGTCCAGATCCTGCCATAGCTAATCCTTGCACATCGCTTCTTTCTAGTTGACCTTGAATTTGGAGACGTGTTATTATTTTTGCCCTGTTAGGCAGTCGTGTTTCCCTACAGCTGTGGGCTTGTCCATTACATTTGTCATTTCAGCTCTAGAAATAAAATATTAATGGTGACGATTTTTTTCATAGGACCTGCTCAAGTGTTTAGAAAAAGAACTGAATCTCAAGTGAGGGGTTACTTAATATATTACACTAAGCTTTCCTGGGATGCTGTTATGGTTTGAAATAGCAGCATGTCACAACACAGCAGGTCACATAAATGGGTTTTTTGGTGGGTGGTTGTTTGGTTATTTGGTTTGGTTTGGGTTTTTCTTTGCCAGGAGTAGGACCTGGGGGTCCTGGGGACAGCAGGGTGAGCATGAGCCAGCACTGGGCCCTTGTGGCCAGGAAGGCCAATGGTACCTGGGTGGGTTAGAAGGGGGTGGCCAGTAGGTCAGAGAGGTTCTCCTGCCCCTCTGCTCTGCCCTGGGGAGACCACACCTGGAATATTGTGTCCAGTTGTGGCCCCTCAGCTCCAGAAGGACAGGGAACTGCTGCAGAGAGTCCAGCGCAGCCACCAAGATGCTGAAGGGAGTGGAGCATCTCCCGTGTGAGGAAAGGCTGAGGGAGCTGGGGCTCTGGAGCTGGAGGAGAGGAGACTGAGGGGGGACTCATTAATGTTTACAGATATATAAATGGTGAATGTCAGGAGGATGGAGCCAGGCTCTTCTTGGTGACAATCAGTGATAGTACAAGGGGTAAAGAGTGCAAACTGGAACACAGGAGGTTCCACTTAAATTTGAGAAGAAACTTGTTGGGGGTGAGGGTGGCAGAGCCTGGCCCAGGCTGCCCAGGGAGGTTGTGGAGTCTCCTTCTCTGCAGACATTCAAACCCGCCTGGACCCCTTCCTGTGGAACCTCAGCTGGGTGTTCCTGCTCCATGGGGGGATTGCACTGGATGAGCTTTCCAGGGCCCTTCAACCCCTGACATCCTGGGATTCTGTGATTCTGTCTTTGTCTGTATGATCCCAACAGGGTAAGGATGCTCAGCGGGATCTTCCCTAGGCAAGATGTGTAGGAGTCCACGTGGGTCAAGTTTGTCCCTCCCAACCCCCAGCCCTTCTGAATCCCATTTTTCCTCTGCTCCTGGTTTCACGTGCAGGAGTGCGCAGCCATGGATGCAGGCGGAGACCCCGTCATCGCAGAGCGCAGAGATGTTGTTTCTTTGGCGATTTGTGCCGTACCCCGGCAGGATGAAGTTGCTCAAACTCCCACGGGATATGAATCATTGTGGTATGACACATTCAGCGGTTCTCATGCCGCTGCCTCTGAGAAGAGGCAATACAACTCGAGCTACATGGGCTCTAAATATAAAACCCCAAATAGGAGTTCTTCTCCTTTGACCGCTAACAAAAATACTGAGGATGAACGACAAAAATACCCTTTGCCACGCTGGTGTCGCAGAACTGGAAGGCGCTTCTGGAATTGCTCAGTTCAGCCCCTGCCAGTGAAAACAACCTCATCCTAGACAACTAAAAGTCAGCTTTGCTATAGTGAGGACTGGTGGTGCTGCTTAGATTTTTGTGTACACAACACGCTTCCTTCTGGAAGCATCACGCTACTATTGGAAAGAGCGAGCTGGCTGAACCTGGCCTCCCTCTCTTGCACGTTCTGTTGGTTTTACTCCAGTTTTGGCTTATTCTGGAGGCAGGGTGTTGTTCTTGACTGCTCTTTGTGAAAGGAAATTCAGTGGAGATCAACAAGATCTGCACATGGAAACCTCTGATCCACTGTTTTAGAATCATTCAGTTGATAGAAGTGCCCAGGACAACCTCAGACAACTCCTGGGCTCCTTGTCCACCCATGTGCCTGTCCTAAGGGTGCGTGTTTAGCCACACAGGTCTGGAAAGAGCTGCTTAAGCCTGTCCTAGGAGCCTGGATCAGCAGAAGCAGCGACCTGTTTGCAGGGCAAAATGGGCAGGACAAACCTGGTCTGTGTGAACTGACAGTGAGAACCACGGGCAGTTATTGAGGGGAGAATTCAATACTGTGAGCTGTGTGTAGAAAAGGTTATCTGCCCCAAATAACCTAATTACCAGTACTTAATTTTGGGCCCTGCAGTGGAAGCTACAGGACTGGAGAGGGCAGGAATTGGTCTTGTGTCCATGGATGGCGATCAGAAATAAGATGAATGGAATGGAATGGAATGGAATGGAATGGAATGGAATGGAATGGAATGGAATGGAATGGAAAGAAACGCAATGTTGCTGCAGGCTCCAGGGGTTAAAACAGGTGTTGGAGGATAGAAAACTTCCTTAACAGGTGTTGGAGGATAGAAAACTTCCTTAACAGCACCTGTTGGGGAATAAAATCTTCCTTAACCACATTTGTTGCTTGGTGTAGTCTGAGATTTCACCGCGGTAACTCTCCAACCAGCTGCTTTGAGCGCCTCCTGTGCCACCCCCGGGCAGGCTGAATTAAAAGGATCACCCGACTGTCTCTCGGTAACTTTGTCTTTTTCCTAATCCCCTCGTTTTTTTCCTTCCCCAGTTACGCGGTTATCGCCTACGGCTGCGCCAGCTGCCCCAAGCTGACCTGCGAGCGGGAGGGCTGCCAGACCGAGTTCTGCTACCACTGCAAGCAGATATGGCACCCCAACCAGACCTGCGACATGGCCCGGCAGCAGCGGGCGCAGACCCTCCGCGTGCGGACCAAGCACACGTCGGGCCTCAGCTACGGACAGGAGTCCGGGCCGGGTAGGGATTCGCATCCTTTTTGCTTAATCGGTGCTGTGGTTATGGCTGTGAAGCTGAGAAAGAGCCACCTGTGTGTACAACAAACCCCTTCCCATCCAAGCAGTGAATTGCTGCCCAGGGTCTCCTGCAGCCGTGGGGGAGAACGGCTGTGAAGTTCAGAGTCATTTCCCCTTCTTGTGCACGTTAGAACAAACCTGGTGGGCTCCTCTGAGGGTGCAAACCAGATTCAGCAGCTGACGATGTGCTTTGGGTCCTTCGCGTCACGGCAGCTCCTCCATCCGCCCCAGCGAGGCTTGTGGCTCTTTTGATCTTGGATGTTCTTGTTTCGTGCTGATCTAAACCCTGAGCGAACTGGCACTTTTTACCCTCGTGACTTCAAGTTTGCCAGCTGCGGTAGTAAAACGTGGCGTTCATGTCTAGCTCAGTGCGGGGAGCTCACTCTGGGTTTTAGTAACGTTCAATACAGAAGAAATGCCAACCCACAGACTCCTATGCTGATTGGTAGGAGCTGCTGTGTCTACCGAGTTAGCTGTCATTAAAACTAAATCTATTTGCTCTGGAAATGGGCAGCAAGGCCATTTCATGAAGTCCCGCCCTACCCTTAAACAAAACACCCTGCTTTTCCTTCAATGTCAGGAGTTCAAATGTTAAAATGCTTATTTATAATGGAACTAGTGTGGTTCAGAGGTGGCTTGGTGGTGTGTCGAGGTTCCACGTGCCCCAGTTAGAGGGTCCTGATAATGGACAGTGCAGATATTACCATAGCCTGTGGTACAAAACAGCAAGGGAAAATAGTTCCTGAGCTTTTTTACATCCTTTTAAAGGAGATCCCTGCCAGGAAGGTCTTAGCACTCAGCCACGGAGAGGGAGGCTCTCGAAACAGTGGTTTTTCCCCACCCCATTCTTGCTGGGTTTAATACAGTGATTAATAAGGTGCGAGCTGGTCTCAGCAGCTGGATTTCATATTGCTGAGCGTTGCAGAGGCTGCCAGCAAAGCCCCGAACCGCGCCGTTGCACAACCGCGGTCAGATGGCGCTTGAATGAAGGAGGAGATGAAGGAACCTTGTCCCGCTTTACCAGCAGCAAACTGGGCCCGGGCAGCCCCGCACTGGGCGCCGTGTGCGGCTGTGGACCCCGCTCCCTTTTAGCTCCTTTGGAGGGCCAGGTTTGCAGTTTCCCCGATGCCTCCTTCTCCTGATTGTTCTGTCATTCTTGGCCCATGAATCACCTCGGTGGAGCAATTTAGTAATGGTTCATTCTTGCGCTGTTGCCTTGGTTAGCGCAGGGCAGGTATGACTTGTTTCCAGCATTTAAGCACGTTCTGGAACACATCCCATTCAAGGCCAGAATAAGCTTTTTAAAGGGACTGTTGTTCTCAGTCCTTGCTGCCCAGGCACATGGCTTTGAGATCTGTCTCATCAATATGATCTCCTTGCTCTGAAGATAAACTAAAACCACAAGCATCCCCACGTTATCCGTGATTAGCAACGGTGTTCTGCCCGCGCAGAAACGAGGGTTTCAGTCCATAGCGAGATGCCCTGTGTTGATTCCTCATGCTCTCCGCAGAGGGTCCAACTCAGTCCCGTTTCCTCCCCGTAGCCGATGACATCAAGCCGTGCCCGCGCTGCAGCGCCTACATCATCAAGATGAACGACGGGAGCTGTAACCACATGACGTGCGCGGTGTGCGGCTGCGAGTTCTGCTGGCTCTGCATGAAGGAGATCTCGGACCTGCATTACCTCAGGTGAGGAGGCTGCTTGGGGGCGTTGGGGTCGTGTCTCGGCCTTTCGTCCTCCTGCTTCTCCAATCAGTCGTTCCAGTTGTCATCTTTCTGACCCAAAGATCTGAGCTTTCTGCCCACATGGGAGCGTGAGGATGTTCTTCCACACCAAAGCTCCTACTGATACAATTGGACTTGAGAGCTCTTGGAATGCTGGATATTAAACACCTGGTGGTGTGCTAATCGCCTGATAAGCCAACTAATCTTGTAGAATGGCCTGAGTTGGAAGGAACCCACATGGATCATTGAATCCAACTCCTGTCCCTGCACCATATCCCAAAATTCACACCATGTGTCCAAGGGTGTTGTCCAAATGCATCAGGTTGGGGCTGTGACACCTCCCTGGGGAACCTGTCCAGTGTCCAGCACCCTCTGGGTGAAGAACCTTTTTCTCATGTCCAACCTGAACCTCCCCGGCACATCCTCTGCCATTCCCTTGGGAATGATGGGGGAAAAAAAGAGGGGAAACCTTTTTTTGAGTTGTCTCCCGCTTCCTAAGCTTTGGGTTCTGTTCATGCGGAGGCTGAACTTGGGGTTCACGAGCGCTTAGGAATTGCTGTGGTGTTAATGTCATTTTTTCCCTTCCATGAAGCCCCTCTGGCTGTACATTCTGGGGCAAAAAGCCATGGAGTCGTAAAAAGAAGATTCTCTGGCAGCTGGGCACGTTGATCGGTGCTCCTGTAGGCATTTCCCTCATTGCTGGCATTGCCATCCCCGCTATGGTCATTGGCATCCCGGTGTATGTCGGGAGGAAGGTAAGTGTGGAGAGCACAAGCTGAGGGATTCGGGGTTTTTGGGGCGTTCTTTGTACTCGAGGCATCTCACCAGAAATTCAGAGTTGATACGAAGGGTGGATCTTGTCATAGAACCAAAATTCAGTTGTTTCTTCTAAAGCTTGCCTTATCTTTTGGGCTTTGTGTGGGGAGAGGGAAGGTGGTGGCTGATAGCTCTCCAGGCTTAAGTTCTCTCAAAAATGCGTTTTGCATTGTGTTTGTGCTGCTGCCTTGAACCAGCAGCACCCAAGGGGAAACATGGTCCTTTTTGAACACATCCTGTAATGATGGGCTCTGTGGGACAGTGGAGAACCCTGAACATCACCCTTTGCTTTCCATAAGTCACTTGTGTTTTGATGCTGACCTGCTGCTCCGTGATGCTGTTGTGTGTCTGTGCTGATAAAGAGACGCTGAGAGGGAAGAAATAACATGTCGGGACTGTATTTGCAGCTGCTTCTTTTTCTTAGACATAGATCCACCTGCTAGACCTGATCTGTGCTGAAGATGAGGTTCTTCACACACTAATCCAGCTGACAAGGCTGTAAAATCACAAGTTTACTGATGTTTTCTGCTGGTGTTTGCTCGTGGCCAAACTGTTCTCACCTGGTGCTTCTCCCTCCCTCAGATACACAGCAGGTACGAGGGAAAGAAAACCTCTAAGCACAAGAGGAACTTGGCCATTACTGGTGGTGTCACCTTGTCGGTCATCGCCTCTCCTGTCATCGCTGCTGTCAGTGTTGGTAAGTGGGCCCAGCCCCGTTTTCCTTCCCCAACAGAGAGTCCTTACCCCAAAGAGACCTTTCCATCTGCCCAACACAGCTCGGCCTTAAGCTCCTCTTAACTCAGCGCGTCCTCCTCCACAGGTATCGGCGTCCCCATCATGCTGGCGTACGTCTACGGCGTTGTGCCCATCTCGCTGTGCCGGGGCGGTGGCTGCGGGGTCAGCACTGCCAACGGAAAGGGTGTGAAAATCGAGTTTGATGAAGATGATGGACCGATCACGGGTAATGTGATAACTGGTGAAGGGTGGGGGGTGAAGCAAGGTGATGTAGCTGCCTCTTGTAATGAAATAGTAGTGGGGTCTTAAAATGTCCCAAATCTGGATGTCCCTCTCTCCCTGGGTTTGGCTACAAGCAGTTGTTCGCTTCAGTCTTGTGCTGGTGATCAGCTGTGGGCAAATCTCAGCTCTTCCTCACCCTGGATGAGGCAGAGGGTCAGTCTGAACCTGCCCCCCACCAGCTCCATCGCAGCCACCCCGTTTTCCATTGCTGATCCCCATCCCTGTGCCGTTCCTCCCCGCAGTGGCCGACGCCTGGCGAGCCCTGAAGAACCCCAGCATCGGCGAAAGCAGCATCGAGGGCTTGACCAGCGTGCTGAGCACCAGCGGCAGCCCCACCGATGGGCTCAGCGTCATGCAGGGCAACTACAGCGAGACGGCCAGCTTCGCCGCGCTCTCGGGGGGCACCCTGAGCGGCGGGGTCCTCTCGGGTGGCAAGGGCAAGTACAGCAGGTAACTGAGCTGGTGGGCACGAAATAAAGGGGGAGAAGCCCCTAAAGCCTATGTTGGTTGAGCAGGGTTATTCTGGGGAGCAATTCAGGACTCTCAATGCTGCTGCTTCGACTTGGGAGTCACGTCCTGGTGTTTTTACTTCTCGGTCCGTTGTCCAGGGTGTTGCAAAAAGATGGAGCCAGTTTGAGAAACTATTATCTCCATGTTGTCCGTACAGCAGGTGGGGGGAACACAGAGCACGTGTGAAAAGGTTACTACACTTGATAAGTCATTCATTTTTGTGTAATTGTAACACATTGCCACTGTGAAATATGCTGCTTTGGAATTGAGTCCATCTTTTTGAAACGCCCTGTAGGATAACCAGTCCCAGCAGAGCAGGCTGCTCTGGAATCAGTGCTGGGCTGGTTCTTGTAAGGAGGACAAAAGATAAGCAAGTTTCTGTCCCTCCTGAGCTCCTTGAAAGTGCGGAGCTGATGCTTCAGGTTAATTGGCAATAGCACAGACCTGCCTGCCTGGCCTGCTTAGAGATTTTCCAGTCCCCTTGTCCCAACCTATGGGTTTTGAGATTTCCTTTTCCCCGCTGGCCTGCACCAAGCAGGATCGCTGCTTTCCAAGAGGTTACACCGCAGTTTTCCTCCCAGCCTGCCTGTGAGTCACTTTGCTGGGTAATTAGAGCCACGTGTCGATACGGCAGCCGGGATATAATCGCGCTGGGTCTGTGGAAATGGGTTCTTCGCAGGAATTGCATGAGTCATAGATGTAAACACAGCTTTACCTTCATCATGGAAAACACAACGGCTTCACCTAAACGGAGCCAAAAATGAGACTAAATAAGAGGAACCATTGGGGTTAAGCTCTGTCGTGCCGAGCTGGGCCGGCACAGAGGGTCTCTTGCTTTCCCGTGTTGAACAATGAGTGGTTGATGCCCCTCGGGGACCATCTAAGGCATTTCTGAGGAGTCAATCCTCTTTTCTACAGGCTGGAAGTTCAGGCAGATGTCCAGAAGGAGATTTTCCCCAAAGACTCGGTCAGCTTGGGGGCGATCAGCGACAACGCCAGCACTCGAGCCATGGCTGGTTCCATCATCAGCTCCTACAACCCCCAGGACAGGTAGGAGGGGCACGCGATGGTGAGCGGAGTGTTGGGAGCAGAAAAATCTGTGCTCTGTCCAACCTCTCCAGGGATGGTGACTCCAGCACTGCCCTGGGCAGCCTGTTCCAATGCCCCACAGCCCTTTGGGGAAGAAATTGTTCCAAATATCCAACTTAAACCTCCCCTGGCACAACCTGAGGCCATTTCTTCTTATTCTCTCTCTCCTACTTGGGAGAAGACACCAACCCCCTCCATTTTCCAACCTCCTTTCACGTGGTTGCTCACATCTGGGAAGCATGACCCTCCCAGTACAGTGGTGCAGTGCCCAGTGGTGACCCAGTCCAACCCAGTACAGTGATGCAGTGCCCAGTAGTGACCCAGTCCAACGCAGTAACCGTACCCAGTAACACAAGGGTGCTTGTTTTTGCAGGGAGTGCAATAACATGGAGATCCAGGTGGACATCGAAGCCAAACCCAGTCACTACCAGCTGGCCAGCAGCAGCAGCACCGAGGACTCTCTGCACGTCCACACCCAAATGGCAGAGAATGAGGAAGAGGAGGAGGAGGAGGAAGAGGAAGAGGATGGCGACCAGGAGCAGACGTGCAAACACCAAAGCTGTGAGCAAAAGGACTGCGTTACCAGCAAAACCTGGGACATCACCCTGGCCCAACCTGAGAGCATACGGAGCGACCTGGAGAGCTCCGACAGCCAGTCGGACGACGTGCCCGACATTACCTCGGATGAATGCGACTCCCCCCACTCTCAGACTGCGGCCGCCTGCCCCCAGACCCCCAAAACTCGAGGTGCTGAGAGCCCAAGTGCCCACCTGAGCCACTGTGCCCAAGCCGAGGGTTGCAGGCTGGACGAAATGGTCAAACTGGAGTGCATCGAAGCCCGAGTATGAAGTGGCCTCCTGCTGCAAAGCACACTCGCTGTCATCGCATCTTTTTTGGGGCAGGGTTGTGTCCGTGTTGGCTTGTTTCGCCGTCCTCGAGCTGGCCCCCCAGCCTTGCCTTGGGGAGCTGCTGTTTCTTACGTGACAAAAAAACAGGAAAAGGATAAAAAAAATCCCCCCCCGCCCTCTTTTTGTTTTAATTTATTGGTTCAAGCTCTGTGAGGTGTGTAAGAGTGTAAATATGTACGTGTGTCTGTATGTCTGCAACCATCCTAAGGGACTATTTGAATAAAGACTCTGGTTGTCATTCGACTCGCATCCAGCTCATCCTTTTCCAAAGATGAACGGCGAAATCCTCTGGCTGCTTTTGCCCTTTGCTCAAGCGTTTGCAGACGCTGCCCTAGCCCAAGGCGTGGGGAAAATGGGATGTTATCTCCTCTTTTTCCCTCTGGAAAGCGCGATGTGACAGCCTGGTCCTGTCTGCAGTGGCAGTGGGGACGGTGATGTGTTGCAGCAGGGGGGTCTCTTCTCCCTGACCCCGTGCAGCAGGGCTGTGTGCAGGGTGAAAGGGGAAGGATGGGACCCCAAGTCCCAGCGCTGTGGGCCGTGTGGGATCCGAGGAGGCTGAGGGCTGGGCTGGGGCTCAGGTGGGGATGAGGGACACGTGTCTCTGAGCTTCTACCTGGACCAAGCCCAGTCCTGAGAGCCTACACTGATGTCCCTGTAATTAAATCGCTGCTGTAAATGAGCTTTGTGGGGAGCATCTCTTGGCAAGGGTCTCCCTCTTGGTGTGAACAGAGTTGCACTGCTGTCCCGCAGCCCCCTCGGCAAGCCCTTGTCCCCAGCTTTTGCTGTCTCGCTATCAGTGACTTCCCTGGAAGCCTCATCAGGGCGATTGTCACCAAACTGGCTCCTCTGAGTCACCTTCTGGGGAGTCAGCAGCCTCTGACCTCTCTGCTTTTCCTTCTCTGCAGGTGGATCCTCAGAACCTGACGGTGTGGCCCAACCTGAGCGTGCTGGGGAGGTGGAGACGATGGGGAAGGGGATGAGGCAGCACGGTGTGGTGTATGGGCACGGTGTGGTGTATCGGCACGGTGTGGTGTATCGGCACGGTGTGGCACGGGGTCCCACGGCACAGCCGCGCTCGGCATCGAGGGGAGCCCAGGGGTGGGGACAGGGCTGTGGAAGGTGGAGTTATCCCCTTGTTCGTCCTGGGGAGCTGGTCCGACAGGAACAGGAGCAGCAGTGGGGTGCAGCTGGTGAGCAGCTCCTGCAGCCTGGTCCTGGTCCTGGTCCTTGTCCTGGCCCTGCCCAGCCATGTGGGGACCCCAAAGGATCCAGCCACCAACCTGGGGACACCGAGGGGCTCTGGTGGCCTGATGCCAGCCCGGTGAAGATGTGTCAAGTGGGTGAGTCTGGTTGTGGTGTGGTGAAGGTGGCCCAGCCCTGCCCGCAGCTCCAGCACTGCCCTCCCGCAGGGGAAACTGAGGCAGGGTGGAGTGGGGTGAGGATGGAGCTGGGCTGAGCACCGGGTGACACGGGTGCATGGGGACAGTGGCCTCAGGGTGCATCCCAGCGGGAGAACAGCCCGGCAGTGCTGAAACCCAGCGCTGGAGCTATCGTTTAAGGGCAGCTGCTCTTCCCAGAGCCTCCTCATCGCTCTGGGAGCCCCAGCCCTTCCTGTCCCCACCGGGATGCCTGTGCCACCAGCCCAGCCCCAGGAGAGCCGGTTGGAGCGGTGGTTTGCATACCTGGGCTGCTGGCAGCTGCCACCACATCACCTCTTGCCTTGTTCTCCCACCAGCACGGCGTACATCCTCTGGGGCTGTCCCCAAATGTCCCATGCCTGTGGTATAAGGGCGGGAAGGACAACTCGGTGCTGGTCACCCCACACCATGCAGCCTCCTTGCCCAGTCCTCCTCTCCCCTCTGCCTCAGGGCACCTCGATCCCAACAGCCACCAAAGGGTCCTCATGAAGACGGGGCTCATCCTCCTCATCATCGGGCACCTCAACTTCATCACCAGCGCCCTCGTCCATGGCACTGTCCTGCGCTTTGTGGTCAGCCCCCGGGATGCCACCTCCCTGCAGTACGGCGTCACCAACGCTGCCTCTGTCATCTCCGCGCTGCTGGTACCCCGGGTGCAGGGAGGTGTGGGGGGGTGGATGGGGTGGATGTGGATGTGTGGAGGGGGGACAGGAGGTGAGATGCAGGAGGATGCAGGGTCGTTGTGGTCAGGATGCAGGGTGGGATGCAGGAGGGTGTGGGATGGATGTGATATGGGTGCAGGGTGGGATGCAGGAGGGTGTGAGGTGGGTGTGATATGGATGCAGGGTGGGATGCAAGATGGACTCTGCTCCATCTCCCCTGTTCTAAATAAGCCTTTCTAGCACAAAACCGGGAGGGTTAAATGTGCAGGGACTTGCTCCTGGGCGGAGGCCGGGGGACATAAGTGCTGCCCCCCACAATGCCGAACTGGCAGGATAAGCTTTCAGGGACAGTGTCAGCAGGGAAAGGGGACCGGTGGCCCCAGAGTGGGCACCATGCATCTGTGACGTCTCTGGATTTCCTCGCAGACCATCTCCTGTGGAATAGCTGCCCTGATGCTGTCCCGCTACCTCGGCCCTGCTGCCCTTGTAAGCTCCCCCTGGCCCCTCACCCAGCACCCAGCAGGCTGTGACCACCCCATGGAACGTGTGCAGCCACTGCGTCCCCTCACTCGGGGACTGTCCCCAGGAGGGAGCCTGGACGGGCGGCCATGCACAGCCGCGCTCTCCGCGCTGCCTCTTCTCTCCTCTCCTGCAGAAATGGGTGGTTTTCGCCCTGAGCGCCGGCAGCAGCCTGGGCTGCCTGTCCTGCCTGCTGGGGGTGGCCGCGTCCATCGCGCTGACGCTGCGCAGCCAGGGCCGGGCGCTGCTGTCCCCCTGCACCGCCGCCGATGTCACCCTCGCCCCCATCTCTCACGATTGCCCCTTCGATCCCACCCGTGTCTATGTGAGTCTGCAGTGGGCTGTGGATCCCCGCACTGGAGATGGGGGGACATGTGGGGACCTCACACCCTGTGTCCCAGCAGAGCTCCACGCTGTCCCTTTGGACCATCTCCCTCCTGCTCGACTTGATGGAGATCGTCTTCGGCATACGCTGCCTCCTGCTCACCCTCGACCTCCTCCGCCTCGGCCACTGCTGCCGCGGGCTGCGCCAGAGGAAGGTGACTCCTGGTCCCCAGGCTCAGCACCGACCCGTGCGGGGCTGGGATGGACCCATCTGGGCTTGGGGGCTCCAGGCAGGGGTAGGAGTGGCCCACCCAAAGCTCTTCAGTGGTGTGTCTGGCTTGTAGGTCTCCTTGCAGGCAGCCCCAGAGCAGATCCCCGACCCTGGGCAGTGCCTGGGCTTGCTGAGGCTGGACAGCGTGGAAACCGCCTGGCTCTGAGCAGGTCCCCAGAAGTGACCCCACGGATGTCCCTTGGCCCTGTCCCAGCACCCGCACACCCTGTGACAGGACCCGGCTGCCCTCCAGCCTGGCTATCAGGCAGACTTGTCCCCTGGATGCCACCAGCCAAGACACATGAGCCCATCCCCATGGCCTCGCATCACTGGGGGCTGCAGCGATGGGGACAGCCAGGCTGGATCCAGACTGCAGGGAAGAACTGCCCCCTCTGCATTGATGGCCCCTTTCCCACCGCCGGCTGCACTGACACAAACTTTATTCTGCAGGTATTAAAAGACCAGAAGCGCATCCCGTCCCCTCACCCCCCACCCGTGTGCCGGCCGTGGGGCTGTGGGGAGGAGGCTGGCCTGGCCCCATGGCCGTGTGTGCATGCGTGGGGGTGCTGGAGGGCCCCCGAGCCACCGGGTCATTGGCCCCTGGGCCATGTCCCCATGCCCACTGGAGATGCAGCTGTGGCTTTGTCACCAGCCTTTCCCACTGGGCTGAGTTGTCCCCCTGCTCCAAGCCCCTGGTGTTGGGGGGAACCATCCTCACTGGGGCAGCTGCTGCCTCATTCTCCCCCCAGTTAAGCCAGTGCAGGAGCCCCTGGCAATGGGGACCAGGCTCCCCGTCATCCCAGCCTCGTCCAGGCTCCAGCTCTCTCCCCATGCGGGGCTGTGGGGACACAGCGGTGGGGACTGTGAGGCCGGGCAGGTGACAGTGGCAGTGGCCGTCTGCAGGGTCAGGGGGTGGCGTGGGGCTGTGGGGGGCCGTGGGGAGCTGCAGGGGTCCGTGGGGCTCAGAGCTGAGCGGCACCGCTGGGGTCACACTGCAGCAGGCGCACGATGGACGGGTCGCTCTTGGCACCTCTGATGAATTCCTCCAGCGACAGCTTCCCTGCGGGGGGACACGGCTCAGCCTCGCACCCACCACCCCGTCCTGGGCGCACACGCAGGACCAGCACATGCTCCAAACATCCACTCCCCAGGATGAGCCCCCTGGGGCTGTAGGAGCCCCCTGAGCCCCCCCAGCCAACATGAGCCATTTAATCAGCGCGCGTGCAGCTCCTTCTCAGCCCCCCCGGATTTAGCCATGAGACCTTTCCCTTAATCCCCTCCAGCTCCTCTCATTTACCGTCGTTATTAGTATCCATCTGTCGGAAGATTTTTTCCGTCCTTTTCTCCGGAGTCGATTCATCTTCGGGCATGTTCATCACGGAGGAGACCATTTTGTAGATGGCCTGGGAGAGGGAGTCGGGATGAGGGTGGGTTCAAGGTGCCATCACACACCCGTGACAGGGACAGAGCTCTGGGGTTTGCTGCCCTGGGGATGGGGCTGGGGCTTAACAACCCCCCGTGTGATCAGCCTATGGGCAGTGTTAGCTCCCAGCAAAGCCGGGGAGTGACAAAGGGATGTCCCCAAAACAGGGATGCCCCAGGATAGACTCATTCCTGCAGCTGCAGAGCTCAGCGTGCAGCTCTCTGCAGACACCAACAAGCTCTGTCCCAGGCGCTGTCAAACCCTGTGCCGCGGGTAACGCAGGGTGCACATCCCCAACCCATCCACATCCTGGAGGGCACAGCCAGGGTGACACACAGGAACACGGCGAGGGAGCCCGGTACCTGCACAATCTCCAGCATCTCCTCCCGGCTGATGTAGCCGTTGCCGTCCAGGTCGTACATGCTGAAGGCCCACATGAGCTTCTGCTCCAGCTTCCCGCGGGAGGTGACGCTCAGGGCGATGATGAACTCTCGGAAGTCGATGGTGCCGTCGCCGTTGGTGTCGAAGGTGCGGAAGACGTGCTCGGCAAACTTGGAGGCGTCGCCGTAGGGGAAGAAGTTGGCGTAGATCTTCTTGAACTCCTCCACGTTGAGGATGCCGGAGGGACAGTCCTTCAGGAAGCCCTTGTACCAGCCCTGCAGCTCCAGCTCGGAGAACTCGGTGTTTTCCCGCAGGTCCTGGAGCATCTCAGGGCGCAGTTTGCTGTTCTGCTTCCCCATGCTGCTGGGACACGCCGGGGGACGAGCGCTGCAGTGGGACAGGCGCCTGGGGGTCCCTTTGTGCTACAGGAGGAGAGAGGGATGGGGCAGCGCTCCCTGGCAGCCCCCAGACACCCGGGCGGACACGGACACCGATGCTGTCTCCTCCATGCCGCTGTCCTCTCTGAGCCGTCAGGACCAGCCCCAGGGGCCACCCAGCACTGGGCAGCACCAGCCCCCTCGCATTTGCGTAATAAGCCATTATAGCTCATTTGCATAATATATAGGCGATATATAGGTGGTATCAGCAGGGCAGAGCAGGCTGGAGGAGGGGAAGGGGCTCCTGGTCCAGCCCAGCTGCGGGGCTGGCTGGATTTGGGTCAGCTCCCTTGGAGGAGGGATATTTTTGGCTCCTCTGTTAATATTTGATGCCTCTGGCTGGCACTGGAGCCCCGGGGAGCGCCGGGGGCTGCGCATCTCTGCTCGGGACCCCCACCCTGCTTCAGGGTGCCCACACCCCTGGGGAACCCAGCGCACCCCAATCCTGCCGGGGTCACCCCCCAGGAGTGCAGAGGGATGGGAGGAGATCGGGGTGGGTGTCCAGCATAAGTCACACGCCCCAGATTCCCACACTGGGGTCTCTGAGGGGACCCTGACCCACTGTCCCCATCCCAGGCTGTGTTGTGACCCCTATGGGAGGAGAGTTTGGCCCCTGAGGGGGCTTCACAGGCACATGGGGGGTTTCAGTGCTTGGAGCACCCACTGTAGGGAAGGGATCCAGCACCCTCAAACCCCCCATCCTTTGGGATCACAGGGCAAATAGGACTCCCTAAGAGGAGCAGCCCAGTAGGGCTGGACCCCCCAGTGTTTGTCCATCACCCCCCACCACAGCTCCATCTCCACTTCAGCAGCTCAGGGGAGGTTCTGCAATTCCTCACCCCACCTGAAGGTCCCAGCCAGAGCCCCCCCCAGGGTCAGCACGACCCCCAGCCCCCCCAACTGGGGGCTGTGTCCCCTCCCCACCACCCAGGGCAGCTCCCACTGCTGGGAGGGGAGCCTGCGGGGGGCTCAGAACCCTGAGAGGTGTTTCCAAGGACTCCCCCAAAGTGGGCACCTCGGGGAGGGTGGTTGGGCACCCCCAGGGAAGATGAGAAGGTGCTCCCGGAGCGGGGAGGGCTACAGGGGATTTCCCCCAAACTGGGCACCCCCAGAGAAAGAGGGGTTACCGGGGACACCCCCAAGGAAAGGTCGCCCAGGAGGGGTGGGTTAGCAGACACCCCCAGAAAGCTGTGACGGGGCCGGAGGGGGACACAGGGCACCCCCGGCGAGATGCGGCGGGGCGGGGGCGGCTCTGCAGCCGCCGGCGGGAGGGGACGTGCCCTGGGGCTGGGTCCGTGCCGGTGCCCCGGTCCCCCCGTCCCCCCGTGACCCCCGGCTCCCCCCCAGGGGTCCTCCCGTCCCCACCACCTCCTACCTGCCCGGGGACGAGCCGCCGCCGCCGCCGTGCGACACCGCAACCCGGGAGCGGCCGCCGGTTGTGCCGGTTGTGCCGCCGCAGCGCCGGCCCGCGGCGGGGCACCGGGGGCACCGGCTCCGGGGGGGCACCGGCAGCAGCGCCCCCAGGAGCCCACACGCACCCCGGGCCCCCCCGGGGCAGACGCACCCCCAGCTCCAGGGGCTCGGGGTGTAGCGCCTGGTCCCCCCCGCAGCCGGGATGGGGTGAGGGGGGACCCCTATTGCACCGGTAAGGGCTGGGGCAGCTCTGGGAGCACTGGGAACACTGGGAACACTCGCAAGTCTTGGGGCACTGGGGATACTGGGAATATTGGGTGATCTTGGAGCACCACGAGCAATGGAAGCACTGGGGGGCACTGGAAGGTCTTGGAGCACTGGGAATGCTGGGAGCACTGGGATCATTGGGAAGTCTTGCGGCACTGGGAGTACCGGGATCACTGAGAGGTGTTGGGGCACCGGGAGCACTGAGAACACTGGGATCATTAGGAGGTCCTGGGGCACTGGGAGCAGTGGGAACATGGGGAGCGCTGGGAGCACCAGGAGCACTGGGAGCATTGGGAAGTGTTGGGGCACCAGGAGCACTGGGAGCCCTGGGATCATTGATACTCTCTCCATGTGCCACCCCTGCCTGTCCTCATCCTGTCCCCTCAGAAAGAGCTGCTGCCCCAGGACATGGGCCAGGGGTTCCCCATAGAGACAGGGAGAGCCAGGGGCTGTGGGGACCCCCCATGTGTGTCTTGGGCATCCCCAGCTCCCAGGCACAGGCTCAGCCATCACCCTCCTGCTGTCCAAGAAGGTGCCAAGCCAGCTGTTTTGGGGCTGGAACAGAACATTTTGGGTTGAGTGTGCCCAGCACGCAGCCAGGGGCCAATGTGGTGTGGCATCCCAGCATCCTCGCTCGTTCCAGGGGTTGGAGCAAAGCAGCTTTCGGCAGCACCGGGAAAAGGCTCCGGTGGAGACAGATGCTGGCTCTAAGGAGCTGCCATCACCAGCAGGTTCTCCTGTGCTCCTGCACCAGCTCCATCCATTTGCAGAGCCCAGGATTGTTCAGCAACATCGTGGGGAGCAGATGGCAGGGGCAGATGGGAGGAAGAGGCACTCTTCTCCAAATTACACAAATAAACATGCATAAAGTGATTAAACCCACAGCCCTGTCACCAGCCTGGGGGGAACAGGGAAGGGGCAGGGATGGCTGCAGAATGGGGAGCTGGAGGGATGAGAACCACCTGAGACACCCAGGATGGGGCTAATTCACCCCAAAATCTGCTGGGCACTGAATTCAGTGAGACAGAGGGGCTGCAGGTGCCCATCGAGGTAGACCTGGCAGCTCCAGACCTAAAACACCAACCCAAAGTGGGGCAGGACATGGGGACCAGCCCTGATAATGTGGCCAAAATCCATGGGCACATTTTGAAACACCAATGAGCAGTACTTACCCAAACTGCTACCGGGCTGGCGAAGGGACCTGGGGGGCCAGAGCTGAGCAGCTCCCACAGGTGATCCCCAAATCTGCAGTGGTGCTGAGGCTGGGGGGAAGAGTCAGGCCCCCAAGGTGGGGGTGCTGTTTCCCCTCCGATAATCTTCATATCTATTTTAATCCCCCTCCGCATGAGTGACAGAGGGCACAAGTGACGCAGGCTGATTTGAAAGCATCCCATTTCCATCTCACCCCCGGCCCTAAACCCACCTAATCCCACGCGCTGGCAGGGATTGCAGGAGGGAGAAAGAGGATAATACGGGATGCGGGGGGCATGGGCAGTGCTGTGCTTTGCCATCAAACACCGACTGACTTACAGGGTCCCTGGGGTTGGGGACAAAAGACCCCCAGCTCATCCCCTTTGGTTGCTCATCCCCTTTGGTTCCTCATCCCCTCCACCCCAAGCCCTGTGTGTTTTCAGCTCACAGCCCCCTCCATCGCCCCTTGTTCCTTGCAGTGGTGCTGGGCTCATGCTCCCATCGGCTGGTTTGGGGGCTCAGCTGTGTCATGGGGGGTGTGGGACTGTCCCCTGGGGGTGTCAGAGCCCCAAAACAGGGAGCAGAGCAGGCTCAGGGTTGGATCCCACTGGAGAGACATGGAGTGCTGGTGGTGCCCTGGCTGGGAGATTCCCCCTCCTCCTCTTCCTCCTCCTTTCTCTTCCTTCTCAACCTCCTCCTGGGGATTTCTGCAGGAATTTCCTGTGTTGTCATAGCAGCCGTGCAGCCCCCAAAGCTCCACACTGCGGCAGGGCAGGGTGGGAAGGGGACATCACCATGTCCCTGTGCCCTGTCACAGGGCTCTGTGGCTCCCTGGCGTGCAGGACAGCCTGTGTCGGCTTTGGTGTGGCCCTGGCTGCTGTCCCCAAGCCATCAGGGCTTGACGGTGCCCAGGGCCTGGCACATCATGGCGGAATGTTCAGGGGTTTTGGTGATTTGGGGTCCAGTGTTGTCTGTCCCAGCCTGGCCCACCCCATATACCCATGGGGACATCCTTGCATGCCGAGGAGCCCACACATGGCCGGGGCAGCTGTGGGTGCTGCAGGACTGTGCCCTAGGGAGGGTTAGTGCCCAGTAAACCCAAACAGGGACCATCCCCACAGCCTGCTGGGGCACTGGGACAAGCTGGGACGGGAGGGGGTGAAGCAAGAGGGGTTCAGCCCCCGGTTGGACCAGCAAACCCAAACATGGTCTCCCTGATACCCTGCAGACCCCTCCCTGTGGGACCACACTGAGCTTGTCCTGTCCCCACGCCACGCACGGCCCCACGGAGGACGCGGGGAAGGTAAGCGGAGCTGTGGCGGGGGCTGCAGGAATAGCCGTGGATTAAAAGCAAATGCCCAGATAATGAGGATCTTTGGTAAAAAAGCCCATTTGTATAATTTAAATCTCTAATAGGCTTCCTGGAATACAAAGCCCTTTGTGATGCCCGATCTCATCTGGATCAGGAGCTACTGGCTCGCTAAATCTTGACTTAGCGCTGTGGGGGTGCAGGGACGTTTCGTAATGGGGTGGCTCTGTCCCACGTCCCCACGTCCCTGTGATGCCCCCACTGCCACGTACAGCTCACCTTGTGCAGGCAGCCAAGGTCGAGGCTCCTGGGGACACATGTCCTGGTCCTCGCGGGGCACACAGGTGTTGGCACCTGGACACATACGTTCAGCAGTGCCGTGACACATATCTGGGATGTATTTTGGGGCAGTTTGGGCACAAGTGGGTCCCCAGCTGTATCAATGGCCATGGGGGCAGCTGCAGCAGAGGTGGGAGGGGGGTGTCCTGTGGGCATCTTGGTGCCCAGTTTTACGGTTTGGGGCCACTGGCTCAGCACTGCAGGTGCCCAGGGCTGGCTGGGGGCTGCAGCTCCTCCCCGCTGTGTCCCACCATGGGGCTCGAGGGCCGTGGAGGTGACACCGCCATCTCGGGGGGGTCACATCCCTGTTGCTGCAGGAATGGGTGAGACTGGGGTGTCTGGTGCTGGAGAAAGGGCCTTGGCCCTTTTCCCCCCGCCCTCCCCAAGGATCAGAGAGGTTAAACACCATCACCACTGTCACCAGTGCCACCAGTGCCACCACCACGCACGAGCCCCAGGCTCCCTCTCGTGGCATCTCGTCCCATCTAAGCCGCGGGGACCCGGGGGGCAACGGAACCGGGGCGGCGGGTTTTAGGGGTCCTGGGCGAGAGGGTTGGAGCCGGGGAGCTCTGAGCTGGGGGGCTCCGAGCCGGGGGATCCCGCTCCCCCCGCGGCCACCCCCACCGAGCCCCAGGCCCCTCGGGAGGACCCTGCGGGACGCGTCTGGCGTGGGTTTGGGGTGGGTGGGGGTCCCCTCCCGGGGGGCCCGTGGGGATTTGGGGGGGGGTGTCTCGGCTGCGCCCCCCCCGGCGCTGCGCGGTGCCGGTCCCGCCGCGGGGTGGCAGCAGGTGACAGCAGCGGCTTTCGGTAGCACCGGGCTGCGAGCAGCACCGGGCACGAACCGGGACCCCCGACACCCCCGCACCCTCACAGCACCCCCGACAGCACCCCCGGCACTCCGACAACACCCACCGCACCCTCACAGCACCCCCCGCACCCCGACAGCACCCACCGCACCCTCACAGCACCCCTGGCATCCCGACAGCACCCACTGCACCCTGACAGTACCCGCCGCACCCTCACAGCACCCCCGGCACCCCGACAACACCCACCGCACCCCGACAGCACCCTCGGCATCCCGACAGCACCCACCGCACCCTGATAGCACCCACCACACCCTCACAGCACCCACCGCACCCCGACAGCACCCCCAGCACCCTGACAGCACCCCTGGCATCCCCCGCATCCTCACAGCACCCACCGCACCCTGACAGCACGCACCATACCCCGACAGCACCCCCGGCACCCCACAGTTCCCACTGAGCAGTGACGGATGCGCTGCTGGGTGATGTCTGAGATGGAGCGCAGGCAATAGTTGGGGTGACCGAGCTGCTCCTGGGGCACAATTGCAGCTCTGGGGGGGCCAGGATCTCCTTGGGAGCAGCAGCACAAAGTCTCCTGGATCTACCAATATCCCTCTGTCCCACAATTGTCCCCTGGGAACCCTACGGCTGGGACTGTCCCTCTTGGGGACATCCAGAGCGTCTCCACACACCACTTCCATTTCCCTCACAGGCTGCACACGAGGGAGCTTGGGCCAAAAATGGACCTGTACAATGGTCCTACCACACAGGGCTGATTTAGGGACAGTTTTCTGTGTCACGGGTACATGGTTTTCATACTTGGCTCCTGCCAGAGCCCACCCCGATGTGTTTAGGGTGAGGTGGGATGGGAGGGGGACAGCTGGTGGTCTCCCAGGTGTCTGTCTGGTGATGCAAGAAGGAAGAGGAGCGACTGGCAAGCCTTAAGTGCGTAATTAGAGCTGTGACTTAATTGGCACACTGGGGACGCGCGATGGGAGTTGCGTGACTCGAATAGCGATGTGCCGGTACGGGCTGGGAGCTGGAGGAGGCTCCGCACTGCACGGGAAGGCAAGAGGAGCCCAGAGGAGACCCCAAAAGAAACACCCCAAAAGGCCCCACTTGGTGTGGGAAAGGAGAGGGGACAGAGAAACAAATACAGCAAGGGCCACCCCATGCACCTGGAGGCAGGTGGGACCTGAGGCACTGGAGGGGACCTGAGCGCAGTGGCGATGTCCCCAGGGAACCCGCAGAGGATGACAGACGTCACACCGCTGGAAAAGTGTAAATGATTCCTATTTGGAAAGGGAGAAAGAAAAAACCCAGGAATTATGGTGTTAACTGTCTTCAGCCTCTGGAAAAATACCAGAACACATCAAAAACCCTCTCGTGGGAGCCTGGGAGGCAGCGGGATGATGGGGACCAGTCCTCCTGCATCTGCCAGGAGCAACCAGGACAAAACACCATCCATCCCATGTGCTGGGGTTTGCTGGGGGCACAGGATGGGGTTCAGCACAGGCAGCACCTTCCAGGGCCGGCCGGGCAGGCTGGCTGCAAAGTGATGGGTTTTGTGTGACAATCCCTTCATCTCGCGGCTGCCCAGGGGATTTGGGGCTCTCGGTACCGATGAAGGGAAACGTTGCTGCCGGTAGCATGGAGGCACATCCTGCTGTGACCTCGGCTTTGCGTTTCAGCAGCAGCTGGAGCCGGTTCGGCTGCATCTGCCTTAGAGCTGAGGGCTCGTGGTCCCGCTTCGGTGCACAGCCCAGCACCACGCGCGATGGAGTCTCCTGCCCAGCCTCGTGCTCTGGCGAGTGGGAGCCCAAGGGATGCAGGAGCCTGGTCGGCAGCCACCCTTGCACGGCTGTGCCCAAATCCTGGCTCTGTTGCTTGAGATCCTCTGCGTGAGAGGAGTGGGCACCGAGCTCAGCGCAGGCTGCTCCAGCTCCTGCTCCTCCCCAGCACCTTCTTTGCCGCTGAAGTGATGAAATTTTAATCTGCTGCCAGGCAGGAGATGAAAGGGAGGAACTGCAGGCGCTTCCTGGGAAGCAGCCACTGCAACCGAGGGTCCCGGCACCGCGATGGGGTATGGCACTTTCACAGCCCCAGCACTGCCACAGGCACCGTGCTGGGAACGATCATCTCAGGCTGAGCAAAGAGAGTGGTGGAAAGGCACAAGGCCGGGATTTGGCAGGACAGGGTTGTCTCCTGGCTCCGGTGGAGGACTTTTGGGTCTCTCTTGGGTGATGGGTGCTTGTTGCTCCTCTGGGAAGGGGCTTTGGTTTGTGGGGAGACAGCGGGAGCTCTGGGGACCCCTCAGCTGGGGTGTCTCTCACTGTGATCCACAAGCACAACTGCGGTCTGTGCATGGTCAGGGGGTCCCCAGCACCGCTGTGGGAGGACGGGAAGGGGAAGGTGGCAGAGGCTGCCAGCGCTGAGTCCCTCGCACCTGATTCACTCCCCACTTCACCCAGCACAGCTCTGTTGATGCTGCTGGTGCAGAGCGGCGAGAAACCACCAGTCCATAAACCAAATGGCAGGGATCAGGCTTGGCATAAGTATGAGGACCACCACTGATGTTCCCGCGAGCCCACAGGCCACACTGTGCTCCCTGGTAGGTGGCAGCAAATAAACACCCAGGACAGACAGATGCTGAGAGGGATGCCACCCAAACATACGGCCCAGAGCCCAGAGGGTGCTCCCAGACGGACCCATCTGGGCCCTGTCATCCCTGCGGCCACCGCAGCTGGTGGGGCCACCACAGTCGGACCCTCACACGGGCAGGACACGTCACGGTGGCCGGAGCAGGGTCTCCCCCATCCAGCAACGTGCAGCTTGGCATCTGATTGCTGAGCTGGGGAAGTGGTTTCTGGTCCCTTCAACCAGTTACCATAAATCAGAGAGCTGCCAGCTTAATTAACCTGGAGGCACGGCTAATTCCAGCTGCTCATCTAATCCTCATTACCACGGAATTTAGAGCCTGGCGACCGGCAGGGGCTGCGTGAAACCCCGGCGGTGAAATGTCACGGCTGCGCTGCACGGGGGGCCTGTCTCCTGTTCCCGGTGGAGCGGGGGTTCGTTGGGGAGCAGCCCCCGGGAGGGTTGGGCCGGCGGGGGCGGGAGGGGCGGGACGGGGAAACTGAGGCAGAGAGCGGGGCCGGGCTAAGCGGGGGCCCAATCCGCCCCCGTCCCGCCGCCCCCGGGGCCGGGGGAGGGACCGGAGCGGGGCTGCCCGGCGCTGCAGCGGGCGGAGCCGGGGCTCGGCGGGGCCGCGCCCGCCCCCGCCTCCCGGCCGAGCCCAGCCGTACCGAACCGAACCTAACCGAGCCGAGCCAAGCCGAGCCGTGCTGGCCGCTCCCGGGCGGTGCTGAGCGCAGTCCAGCCGTGCCCAGCCCAGCCGCACCGGGCGGCCCCGGGCGGTACCGGGCGGTACCGGGCCCCGGCGCTCTCCACGGTGCTGAACGGAGCCGCCGCGCCCGCAGGACGCGCCGCCGGCGGGGCCCGGTACCGCCCGGCCCGGAGCGGCTCGGC
Organism: Patagioenas fasciata; assembly: GCF_037038585.1. NCBI lineage: Eukaryota > Metazoa > Chordata > Aves > Columbiformes > Columbidae > Patagioenas > Patagioenas fasciata. Next base: position 3,772,738 of record NC_092544.1, on the reverse strand, counting down.
CCGGCGCGGCGCGGCGGTGGCGGGGGATGGAGCCGTTCCTGGGCTGCACCGGCGCCGCGCTCCTGCTCTGCCTCAGCTACGCCGGTCTGCGCCCGGTGGAGGCAGGTAAGGGCCGCCGGGCCCCGGGAGGGGCTGCCCGGGGCTCGGGGGGAGGTTCGGCGGGGGGAGTCCCCCCGGTGCGCATGGGTGGGAGCAGCGGGGGGACCGCGGGAGCTGCACCGAGGGGCCGGAGTTTGGTGGGATCGCTGGCGGGAGTTTGTCGGTAATTGGGTTTGGGAGAGATGGGGGATTCTGGGCACACAGCCCCTGGGTACCGGTGTCGGGAAGAGCCAAGCTCTGGTCCCCACTGGTGCCCCAGTGTGGGTGCGCTCAGCTGGCTCCGGGGACAGCGGGTCACAGAAATGTGAGGTGAACACAGGGGCTCAGGGGGAATGAACAGAGACCCTCACCCAGCACTGGGCACAGGGAGGCAAAGGCTCTGCTGCCCCTGAGCAGCAGCACCGGCTCGTGTCACACAGCTGAACTAGAGCAGAGGAGGCAGGAACAGATCAGCTCTGCCAACACCACAGCACGGCAGCCTTGGCAACCCCCTCCCCAAATCCCACTCACCCCGCGCTGCCCAGGGCCCAGCCAGGCACTGCCCAGAGCCCTGGGAGCTCCCGAGGAAGCATCCCCAGAGGAACCTCCTCTCCTGGGGCACGGAGCATCCCTGCCACATCAAACCAGGCCCCTTCGAGCTGAGTGGGTACTCTGAAGGGGGGGATCTTTCAGGAAAGCAAGGTCCCCATGAGCTGGTTCTAATTTTGGCTTAAGCAGGACGTGCTCAGGCCCATTCTCGTCCCCTGCATCAGCTGGGCTGAGCACGGGTGCCACGTCCGGGCAGGTGCTGGTGGGTGCTCCCCAGCCCAAGCCAGAAGCCCTTTCTGGCTGTCTCCCTCGCTGGCTGCAAGATGTTGGTGGAACAGCTGCTTTGATCTGCAAAACGTTGATTGCCGGAATATCTTGCATTCCAGGAGGCTGGGGGTGACTGTTAGGGATACAGAGATCCAGGGAGTGGAAATTCCTGCACTGGATCCAGCCCGGGGAGTTGCTGGAGTTACATTTGCCCTTGTCCTGCCCACGCCGGGGCTGCTGCAACCCCCCGAATGTCTTCGGCTCCGCCACACGCGTCCTTGGCCAGACACCGGCGCTCTGAAGTTGCCGTTTCACGACTGGCAGACCCCGGGGAGATTAATGAAACATTCCCAAAGGGAGGGAGCGATGGGGAAAACACCACGGCAACAATGCAGGCGCCTGCGATTGTAACAGCCCTCGCAATTTTCTGTAAACTGGGCCACTTCCCCTGCTCTTCCTTATCCTTGAATCACCTCACCCAGTGTCTGAGAGTAAACATGGAGTTGTGTCCCTGCCCATGGCCGCCTCTGCTGCTGCCTCACAGGCAGCGTTTCTGTGCCGTAAGGTGTCGGTGCCACGGCAGGAGCCGGGCAGCTCTGAAACACAAATATCTGTCCGGCTCGTGGCTACGGTGTGTGATGGGGAGGCAGGAGACTCGGTTCTGGGCTCTGAGGAAGCTGCGTGACCTTGGTGCTGTGCCACGTTCCCCCGCTGTCCCCTCTGTCTGTGGTCTCTGTCCCCACGGGTTGTGATGCGCTGTCCCTGTGCTCCGGTGAGGCGGAGAACTTGTGCTGTCTCCTGTTTTCGGAGAGCGAAAAGAGGATGAGGGGATGGAGTGATCTTCCCAAGGTCACACGGAGGTAGTGGCAGCGTCGCCACCAGCTCTGTGTCCCCAGTCCTACCCCACGACGTGGCCACAAGGCCACCACGGCAGGCGAGCCAAGAGTCACTGGAAAAGCCCATGGAGATGAACCTGTCCCCAGCAGGGTCAGGCAGGGCTGGAGGCTCAGCCATCCCTGCCCTTTGTGCCCAGAGCTCATGCAGGTGGGTTTAAAATCGTGCCCGTTGTGAAAGGTCAAAGCTGCTGCCCCCAGTGCAGATTCCCCCGCTGGTGCAAGCGAGCGGTAGAGCACCGACCCTGCTCTGAAAGGCGGTTTGGCCAGTCAGGACCAGTTTTTGGCAAGCTGATGCCAAGCTGAGAAAGGAGGGGATGCAGGTCCAGAACAAAGTGAGAAATAACCTCCCCACGAAGGCTCCGAAGCCCTCAGCACCCCACCAGCGCCGTGCGGGGGAAGCTCGGCACGCGCGAGAAAGCAGCGCTCGGTCTGACAGATATTTGGAGACAGCAAACCAACCCGCTCCGGCCCCTTCCCATCCCACGGAGATTCCTGGGCAGCTGACGGATGGCGTAAGCACTTTATTGATTCCTACATCCAGCGTAGGAGAGATTTAATTGAAACGTGGAGGTTTCTAACCTCGGTGTCAGCCTCTCAGCAGGGAGGTTGCTGTGCAAAGCAGCCGAGGTTGTGCCATCCCTTTCCAAACGCTGTCTCCTGCTGGGAACATACATGAGGAAAACGGAGATCCCTCCTGGATAGGGACACGTTCACACACGTTAACCATGCCAGGATCCAAAAGCAGCCTCACAGAGCGGTACCTGCGTACTGGTACTGAACATGGCCTCATCCTTCTGGCATTTCTTGTTAAATAAACCCCTCCTGGTTTATATAGTACCCAGAGGCCAAATTAAGGCCTGACTCAAGGATAAGTCAGTTAAAAGCAGGGATGTACTGAGCACTACAGCATGTAAATCTTTATGTCTGCAGTAAAAACCAGAGTCGGGAGCAGGCAGCAAACTCCCGGGGGAGCTCTGGGTACCGGCGCTCAGCAGCCGGCTGAGAAACCCGCGGGCTTGCTCACCCTCTCTGCCGCCAACACATTTCTCTCTTATTTCTCTAATATTAAATACCCATGGGCTGTGAAGAGCTGGAAAAGACCGTAGGACCCAGTTGTCCCCGGTCATTTGGGTCCTGGATAGAACACACCGCAGCAATGACTCTGCTCTGGGTTGGTGGTGTTAAAACCCAAGTCCTGGTGTTGTTGAGAGCCGAGCGAATCCTGCCTGATTTTGGGACACAGAGAGCCCGAGGTTTGGCAGCATGGGACATTCCTCAAAGTAAAATCCCCTTCCTATGGCGCTGAGGAATTCCTGGACACAGCAAGCGTCTCTGTGCTCCCTGATAAGGCTCCATCCTCCCCGCCAGCAATTCCAGCGGGATGTTTGGGCATCTGCTCCCTGGGGAATTGGTGATAGGGGCGGGGGGTACAAGGGGGTGGCCTATTAATAACCCGTTTGTACAGGAGAGTGGGCGGTCAGCAGGGAATAATTACCTCCTTCCCCGACTGCAGAACTACCCGTTGGTCTTTCAGCTCTTTGAAATCCTCAGAGCTCAGCGCACGGCCCCGTTTCCATGCAGCGGGAGCCAGGGGGGTAGCGGGTCCTGCTCCCTCCCACTCCCCCGCTGGTTCCCTTCATTAAAACCCTCAGGGGAGCTGAACACAGCGCCAGCCCTTCCTACGTCCCCCAGAAAAGTGAGAAGCAATTATATCCACTGACAGGAGCCACGCTGGGAGAGCAAAGAAAGGCTCGGCGAGGCAGGGAAAGCAGGGATTTTTGTACCCGTGCTGTAGCAGCGAACAATCCACGGGACCCATGGGCTGCTCCCCCTCGCAGGTCAGGTCCTTCCATCTCCCGCGTCCGCAGGGAAGGTTGCGGTGCAGGAACAAAGTGTACTGCGATTTCAGGCTGATATTCACCCTTTCCCGCAGGAAAGGGCAGAAGGACACACCTCAGAGCCCCACGGGTGCTTTGCTGCACTCACTGGGCCACATCCTGAGGGTCTGAAGCAGCTGAGCCCTTTGCAGCAGCAAAGGAGGGGAGCAAAGTGAACTGGGAAATGCTGTGACCACAGCAGAGCTTTGCCCATGTAGGAAAAACCTGCGTTTCACACCAAGTGGCTGGAGTTTGCAGGACAGGTGAATTCAGAAGGAGAAGATCTGGGGGGAAGTTGGGGAGATAAATCCAGGAATTGGCTCTAATTCCAAACCTGTGCCCTGAGCACAGGGCTCGGCTGGCAGAGGTGACCCCCAAGGGTGTGATGTGTCACAGTTTCTACCTTTTACTCCAAGCAACGATTCCCTGGTAGGTTGTGTGGCTAAAGGCAGCAAGCCGGCTCTAACCCAAGCCCAACCACAAGAGCTCATGGCAGAAGGTGCAAATTGAGAGTGGCTGCAAAAGAGAGACATGAGAGGAGAGACAGGGACGGTGGCAGAGGAGCCAGGAGCTCAGAGCTTCTCCCAGTGATGTCTCTGTGGCCTGGGTACCTCCCTGGTCAACAACCTGGTGTCTCAGACACCCCCTTTTCTCACCCCACCTCCTCCCGACCGTAGGTGATAGCAGTGGTGGGATGGAGACAAACCTTCTCCCCTCTCATTTTTCCTCCCTGTCCCATCCGTTCTCCAATGGTGAAGTCAACACAAGGGGCAGGCGGGTGGTTTCCTCTTCCTCAAGCCAGCAGCTGCTGTGTTGATAACAGAAACAGGAGGAATCAGCCCAAGAACTGTAAAGTGTGGTTTTTTTTTTCCTTTCTCTCTCAAATAAAAGTCCATTAATAATCAGCAAAGTGTTTAATGAGAGGCTAGAAGGAGTTCTCACCGTTGAGAGGGGATTAAGGGTAATCTCCATCGCTCAGGTCTTGCTGTGCGGAGGCGGTTCCGACTCATTCTTCCCAAAAGGCCCAGGAGCGTGGCAGGGCTGGGACACAGTCCTGGGGACGCAGGATGACGATTCACCTGCTGGAGGGTCCCTGTGGGAAGGAAACAAGACACGGATTAAGCACCACCAGTTTTGAAGCAGCCATTCCCATTTAAAAAAATCATGACTTCATCTTAATTAATCCAGGCTTCCCCTTAAAGAGGGGGCTGCAACTTCTGCTGACAGGAGAACGAGAGCATCTTCTCACCCGAGCGCACAGCTCCAATTCAGATTTGCCCAAACAGATCCTCTGCCAGTTTGCAACGTGTGAGATTTTCTTCTTCTTTTTCCGGCAGGCATCGCAGCCCCTGCGCTGGGATGCAGCTGAACTGCCAAAGCAGAAACCTCGTACCATATGGGCCCTTATAGACCAGACAGGGGCTGCGCTGCGCTCGGTGTCTCTGCAGTAAACACACATGGGGAGGGCTTGATGCACAGCGTGTTCCCCACTATTTTGCGGGGAAGGAACAGCCCCACACTCTGTGCCCCCTCCCCAAACACCAGCGGCTCCCCTGGCAGCCACAGGCACACAAGGAAAGTTTCCAAGAGTTGTAAACGACTCAGAAGGAACCAAATGCTTGGATTTGGCATCTCAAGGACTTGATAGAAACGCTGACCCCCTGCAGCCAGCGGGGAAACAGAAATTACATCTTTTCCACCCAACCTCAGCCGGGCTGGTGCTACAAAGAGCCGCAATCGGCCCTGGGAGCCCGAAGCAGCGTGGAATATACTGAAACAGTGATTAGTTTTTTGGAAAGTCATGATCTCATCATGCACCTCCCGGGAGTGAGGAGAAAAGCATCCTCACGGATTGAAATTTTGGTTCCAAATTATTCATTCAGCTCTGGGAGCAGGAAACTCATTTTCCCGGCTTTGTATTTCCATTGAACGCTGCGCTTAACTCTCTTTTCATATCACTTTTATTCTGGTTTGACACCACTGATTTATGTGCAGCTTCTCCTAATCTTTGGCAGTGAAAGGAAAGGCACGCTCGGATCTGCTGTCCTAGATTTCATTCTATTATCTGCTGAATTCAACCGGCTCGTCTCCTTCTCAGATATTACTACGAAGGGGGTTTTCTAGAGCGCTCTGGACCATCCCCACCAGCTGATTTCTCCCCTGCCTACACTCACAGTTCTGCTTTGCAAGCTCCAAGCCCTGGGGTGCAGTTTCACCAAGTGCTTTCCTTCTGCCTCACAACCCTTCGCCCCCTCTCATCAACTCCCAGAGAAGCTGTTTGCTCTTCTTCTCCAGCTCTGTCAGCTCTGTCCAACTCCCCCACGTTTTAGGTCATCAGGAAACTTAAGACACTTCTTGTGCTTGCGCCTCCCTCAAGGTCATGAATTCAAAGGGGACACGGGGTGTGCTGTAAGTTCCCTTCGCCCAGCACAAAGCTTCTTCCCTGATACTCTGTCCCTGGGGGTTAATTAATCTCTTTTCAAAGGTCTCCTCAATCTAAGCTGGGTGGTAGCTCCTAAAAAAAAATAGTTCCTAAAAATATCCAGGGAAGACAAGGATGCCGGGATTTAACTGTACAGCTGTACTTTGAGAAGGGCGAAGTGCCCGGCTGCAGCTGGAGACTGTTTTGTCTCCCATCTCTCGACTCCGTCATGTCCTCCGTATGTTCTAGCAAATTCATCAGACATGACTCACAGACCTTCCCCGTCCGCATTCCCGTCTGCTGACCGCCCCTTCCTAAAATTAGAGCCGGCTCTGGTTGGCACACGGGTTCAGTCACGGGGGAGGTGAGGAGCTGAAGACCCACGTCCCTTCCTTGTGTCACAGCAGGGAGCTGAGTCCAAGTGTCCAGGCTTGGGGGGATGATTCGTGTCCCCTCAGCTTGTCCTTGGCCCTGCTGCTGCAGCCGAGGGTGAGGACGATACATGTTTCTGTTCTCCGAGAGCTGGCTGGAGACCAGCGCTTCATTTCATGGAGGTCTTGGTCAAAACCAACTTGATCATCTACTGCAGAGAGGAGGGACACGTCCCCCTGTGAAATCCTGGAGAACACGGTCACCGGCTGCTCCTCCTTCTGAGTCCGAAATTCACATGAATGTAGCCATGCACCTTCTTGCTCACTGAAGGACTCACCAGAATCAGTTCAGGTCCCAACGCCTTGTCTGGAGATGCCATTCCTGGGGGTCTCACTGGTGGGTTGGGGTCTGCCCGCTGTGAGGAAGGGGAGCTTGGAAAGCTGGACTCTGGGTGTTGTCTGGGGAGGAGAGAAAGGAATAAGGTCATCGTTCACTGACCTTCAGCCGGGGAATTTTGCGCTCCCGTTATTTTCTCTGTTCCCAGAGGAACATTCACCGGGAGTGAAGTCAGTCGTCAGGAGACACTGACACTACCGCTAGAATATTTTCGGCACATTCAAGCGGCTGGGACTGCCTCTAAATCCAACAAGTGTTACTGGAGACGTGCACACATGCATCCTTCTTGTTCCGCTGACCTCAGCCCCAGAAGGGCAGCGTTGTGCAATGGTTACAAAGCAATACAAGTATTATTCTTTGATGAGAGTAAAAAATATGACTACGGCTTTCCTGGCTTGCCCTTTCCACATCCCAGTGGTCCATCGGTGCCGCTGCAGCAGGTTCTGCCCTGTTGGCTGTGAGCGGAGGGTTGCTGCATGTCCTGCAACCATCTCAGAGACAGCGCATCAGCTGCAAAACACAGATCAAAACATTTCTGTCGAACTAACAGGGGAAAACAAAAGAAACACTCCCATTTACTACTCCCGAATTTCAAACCTCCAGAGTGCTCACCAAAGCGTTCAGTTTTCATACTCGCAAGGCAGATTTTGCATTTCCTCCCAGCTGTCGCTGTCAAACTGTAATAGGAAACAACAGAGAGGACGTGGTACGTGGCTGGGAGGGTTGAGATGAATGAGCTACTGGGGGTCTGCTGTGTCGCCAAAATAAAGTCTTTCCAAGGGTCAGATATTTCACACAACTCTCATTCTCAGCAGAGATCTCCTAGAACCTCACCGGTAACTGAGACATGGGGTACATGTGATTTCCAGGCCCCTTTCCCAGTTCAATATAGAGAAAGGACCATGAGCGAGGTCCTTCCCAGTCCCTCCCTCGCCCCTGCTCTGGCTCCTGCTGTGACTCTGCCCCCGTACAGGCTCTGCTCTCCCTCCTGCAGACAGCCCGTCGGCTCCCGTCAATGTCACAGTCAAACACCTGAAAGCCAACTCGGCCGTTGTGACTTGGGACGTTCTGGAAGATGAAGTTGTCATCGGATTTGCCATTTCCCAACAGGTACGGTGCTTACAGTTACCCAGTTTCCACCAGGTGCATCTTCACCCCAGGTCCCTTCAGTTTCCAAATTCTCTTGCTGCAGTTCAAGCCCATTCCTTCTCGTCCTGTCCCTCGTGGCCTGTGAGGAGACTCGGCTTCCCGTCCTCTTTGCAGCAGCTCTTCACGTTTTGGGAGCTGCAGAGAGGAAAGGGTTTGACGGTCCCCACGTCCGTGGCGGGCAGGGCAGGAAGAAGTGGTCTTAGACACCGGCAGCGCACATGAGAGGCCTCTCCACCACTCTGTGCTCTCCTCTCTCGGCTTCCAGAAGAAGGACGTGCGGATGCTGCGCTTCATCCAGGAGGTGAACACCACCACCCGCTCCTGTGCCCTCTGGGACCTAGAGGAGGACACTGAGTACATTGTGCATGTCCAGGCCATCAGCATCCAAGGCCAGAGCCCGGCCAGTGAGCCAGTCCTCTTCAAGACCCCCAGGGAAGCTGAGAAACTAGCCTCTAAAAATAAAGGCAAGTGTGGGTGAGTTCCTACGTGGCCCCTGGGACACCCAAGGAGAGGAAAGTAGGGCGCTGTGCAATGAGAATCGTGGGGATAAAGGCACACAGGGCTCAGTGTCCATCTCACACGGACAAGCGAGGTGCCCTGAGTGTCCCCAGCAAGGGCTGATGGGTGCACAAAGTGGCCAAAGGCATTTCTCCCATTTCAGATGAGGTTTAGCAGGCAAAATGAGGAGGTTTCCAGGCTGGGAACAGGGTGTGGAGAATGCCAGGGGAAATTCCTGAGCAGCCTGTGAACTCATGTGGAACCAGAGCCCTGGATGGCACTGGGCACAGCACTTCTGTGCTCATAGCGCAGCTGGGGGGATTCACTGAGCCTCCTGTGCTTGGATTCTAGGACAGCAGGGGAAAAAAAATACCCAGAGACTCCCACTTCTCTTACATTTCAAATAGTTCTGCCAAATCACAGGAAGCTGAGGTTAGAAGGCACCTCTTGAGATCAACCCAGTCCAAAGCCCTGCTTGGGCAGGGTCAACTAGAGCAGGTTGTCCAGGATTGTGTCCAGTTGGGATTTTAATATCTCCACAGAAGAAACCAGGCATTTCCTCACTGGCATCTAATTCACTTGTTCCTCTTAAGTCAAACCAGACTGTTGATGCTTTCCTGTCAGCAAGAATTGTGCTATTAAAGGGCTGGGAGTACAGGGCTCTGGGATATGAAGGGTTACTGCCCGGCTACTGAGAACCCAGCCTGTTGCAGGGTTTTTGGCCATGGTTCCTCAGATGTTGCAAGTCCTTGATTCCTTCTGCTAAAATGATTTGGTGTCTGTAAATACTGAGTTTCTGCTCACCTGAAAGCACCAAGAGGAGCAGTGCTTCCCTCCCCAGAGGCCTGAACTGTAATCTTCTTAGTGCTTTGCAGCCGAGGAGATGCATTACGCCCTGCAAAAAGGTTCTACTCGTTTCCAAATCCCAGGGCTCCACTGAAAAATATCACGCCAGGCTCCACGATCCCAAGCTGGGAGAGGAACTGTTGAAGCATATGAGGCTTTTGAGGCACTAACAGAGCGCACAGACAGGGCAGACGGAGCTGCCATGGGCCCAGATAATGTGGATTTACCCTGTGGCAGCTCCTCTGCAAGCACTCAAATCCCATCTTGCTCCCTCGCCCCTTCTGCAGGTTTCCAGGGGCAGTTGCTGCAGAGCAGCTGATGCTCCATGAGTTCGAAGTGTAATTGATGGTTGAGGACGCTCTCCTGGTAGCTCTGACCCTGACACGCTGACGATTCGAGTCGAGGGCGCTGTTAACCCGGTGTCTGGCACAGCCCGAGCCGCACGGTTGGGTTTCACGATCTCTCTTTCCCCTTGCGCAGATGAGGTGACGATGAAGGAGATGGCGAAGCAAAACCAACAGCTGCGAGCAGGGGAAATTCTCATCATTGTTGTGGTGTTGTTTATGTGGGCAGGTCAGTTCCATCCTTCTGTCAAAAGCGTGTGGGCTTGGTTTGCGTGGGTAATCACATCAGACGTGAAAAAACACCTTTCCTCCTATCTCAGCTCCCTCTGCGGTCTCATAACCTGGGAAGTGCCAAAAGCAGGTGAATTGTGGTCTGATCCGGTCCAGCCCAAAGTACATAAGGGACTCGATGAGCCAATTGCCTAATTCACCATGGCTAATGGTGTAATGGCGATTTTTCCAGAATGCACCGATGATAATGCCCTTGGCCAGCCAACGGGATGACTTGAGCCCTCCAAACGACACAGGTCACTGTAATTATCCTGCTATTATACGGCTCCAACTTTCATGCAAAATGGAAATTTAAAAGTCTTGCTCTCGACACCCACTATTTTATATATATACTAAAATCCACATCAAAATCATTTAAATAATGGATGCATTAAAAGGATGAATGCCCCCACACATCAAAACACCAATAAACCCAGATCCTTTCAACATCCAGTATTAAACCACAAAGAATAGTATTTAATAGGAAGAAGAGGGACATGAGCAGAAACATATCAACCAAAAGGCTTCCAAAACCTCTAGTCCATGATCTTGTCAGCATTTATGTCAAGTTTAAGCTGCGCACATTCAAATTTAAACTCCCTGCAAGTAAAAACTATCATGAATAATCACATGAAGTGACTGAACAACTGATTCATCTCCCACTGTAGTACAATATAAAACTCAGAAGGTTTGAACAAAGAATTTGCTAATACCACAATTTCCCTTCTAGACAGATGACTTATATGTAAAAAGGAAAGAAGGTGGGGGAAATTCTCTGTACATCTACCGGGTTCTTTGCAAAGTCTCGATATACAAAACCCCCTTTCCAGCTCTTAACTTGGCCACAAACTGAATATATGACGATGTTTTAGCAAGTGTGAACTGGAACGGGTCTGTGCGGAGGGCTCTGAGCTGTGACGAGCCCCAAGCCCTCGTGCTGTCGGTCTTTCTGGTGTTGTTCATGGCGCTTTGCTTCTCTGCGCCTCAGTTTTACCGTCAGAGATCACAGAAGGTGTGACTGTGGCAGATGTGGGCCTGTTCTCCTGGGATCAGCCATTTGTTCGCATACACGAGAAAGAATTTGGACCACTGTGTTTATCAGTAACACCTGGGGGCAGCCGCCATAACAACGCTTCACTCTATAAAGCAGTTTGTGATGATCTGGTGAAAGCTTCACTTACGCTTTATTATGAGGAGAGACTGAATATGTTTCGGTGAGGGAGAAGCAGCATCTGCCTGAGTCCGCTTAACCTCTGTGTCTGGAATCTGCAGGCAGAGAAGCGATTTGGTCAAAATGTCACACAAAGGCTTCTGAGAAACACATTTGCAGTCTCCTCCTGTGTCATGGCTGCCCCTGCTTTTCTCTTCATGTGCCTGCGTGTGTGGGAGGGAGGAAATTTCCACTGGCCGGTTTTGCTGCCGTCACTGTTGCATATTTGCAGATGTGGTCCTGCTGCTCTGAAGGCTCCGGCTCGTATCGCACGCAGGGAGGTGCGGTACCGGCCTCTCCACCAGCTCAACTCCCGCTCTTCACCCAGAGGAGAAAGATCAGAGGACACATTTTCACTAACCAGAAATCCCAGGAGCTCCCGAGTTTGCAAAGCAGAGGTCCCATTTAACCGCGTAGTCAGTGCTAAAACGCTTGTCCCATTTAACGACAGGAAAGTTGGAATATCATTAATTTTCTGTCCTTCTAACTAGTTTAGCACAGAATTAGGCAATGAGAAGGAAACAGTCAGAGGGCTGTGAATAGAAAAGGATCCATAGGAGCAATTGTGAACGCTGCTGAGATCTCCAGCAGCAGGCACAGCACTGTCTGGCAAACAAGGGATCTCTGATCTTTGCAGGCTCCGGGGGCTGAGCTCATTTGTGTGATCGCTAATGCTTTTTCCTGTTAGGGGTGATCGCCCTGTTTTGCAGACAGTACGATATCATCAAAGATAACGAGCCAAATAACAGCAAGGAGAAAGTCAAGAGCGCCTCGGAGAACAGCACTCCCGAGCACCAGAGCGGAGGGCTCCTCCGCAGCAAGGTGAGACCTGCTACAAATCAGCGTCCAGCTGGGATCCAGCTAAATTACCCCAAAATCAGCCTCTCTTAAGCGTCCTCAGGCCAACCGGGATGCAGAAAGGAAACACCCCTTGACACCCACACACACCACGGCTTCATCAGTGGTCTGAGCTTCCCAGGTGCAGCAGGACAGCAGCGCTTCACTCTCACCTCTGGGTTAGCCCGCACGTCCATCAGTAAAACAGGTTTTAACCCCTATTTCTGGAATATCTAAGTATGTCTGGGAGAAAAACGCACAGAGCGATGCTGCAGTCCCTGAGCTGCTTGGGTCCTTCTCCCCACACATCATAAAGGGGATATCACTCCTGCAATTAACAGAAGAGCTGATGAGCAGTAGTGTGGTCGGTAATAAACACAACATTAAAGATATCCATATCCATAATGTTAGCAGACTCCTGCCTATAATTCATACCAACTTATTTCCATTAGCTTCCTTGTGTTTCTACTCACAACTTGCACTTTGGCACATCCCCACCAATTCATATTTACTTATTAAATATTTGAAATAGTCCACTAATTTAGAAGCAGACAGGGATGAACCATATAACCCTAACACCTCAGCTCAGTCCTTTCTCATTATCCCGGCAGGATGGGAACAAGAACTTTCACAAACCAGAAAACTGAGCAGCGCACTACACTGATCTCTGATGTGTTTTTCTTCCCTCTCTAGTGATTCCTATAAATCCTTCCTTCCTTTGTCTCCTCTTCTAGTTTCCAAAAAACAAGCCCTCAGTGAATATCATCGAAGCGTGACAGCCTGCCAGCTGATCGATGGACTCCATTCCTCACTCCCACTTTCTGCCTCCGAGCCTCGATGACGAGGGAGGTGAAATATCGTTTGAAAAGAGACGTAGCGATTGTCACTTCCTGGCACACACCTCCTTGTCCGTGTTCTGCAAAACATCTGGCCAGAAAGAAGAATCCTGCAAAAATAAACCCCCAAAGTAATGATTAAGATGGAAAAGCATCAGCGAGGCGGCTGCTGTCGGTGATCCTGCACTGGACTCGTGAATCACCTGGGCTGGAGTAACTTCTCACACACTCCTCTCCACCCTCACACTCCGTCTTCTGGAACAATTTTCCCGTCTTTTGGAACAATTTTCCCATCTTTGGAAAGGTACAAGGTTTTGTTGTATCTTGTCTCACTGTCACTACACCCTGACAGTATTAAGGTGAGCTCAGGCATCAGTCACTGTCACTCCTCTCCGAGCGAGAAAGGAGAAAAACTCATCGCAGACACGACTAGCGACCAGATTCTGGCTGCTGTGTGCCCTCGGCTTGCTTTGTCCCATTGATGTGTCTTGTGTAACACGTCTGGTAGGTGGGTTTTTAAAAGGAAACAAAAAAACATACCCCTGTTTCCACTCCCACTGCGAGAACTGCTCTGGTTGCTCTCCGCTGAGGCTGCGGCGCGTCTCCACCGCTGTGTCTCCTGTCCCGCATTGGTGCTCTTCAGCTCAAATATCGGGGCACGCCAAACCCCGAGGCACAGACCAACACGAGGGGCCACCAGAAGCCGTTATTTAGCTTCCAGGAGAAATTCAGCCATTTTCTTCATGGTATTTTCAGCTGGGCCTTGAGTCCACCATCAGTGTGATCAAAGGTCTGTAAAAACGTAGCCAGTCAGCAAAAAATAGAAAACACTCATGATACCGGTTGCTATGCAAGGTCTTCAGCGGCGAGAGCTGTTTATTGCAAAAGGTTCTTGCCTAAGGGACCTTTTTCTGAGGGCTTAAGTTCTTAAATTGCTTCTTTTAGTGGGGTTCCTGTGGGAAGGCCTGGTTCTCCTTACGCGTCCTCTCTGCACTATTTTTGTGACGTTGCGATGCGGGAGGCAGCTCTCGTGAAAAGGATGAGGATGAATGGGAAAGGGATGGGGTCCTCCTCTCCCTTATTAAGCGCTTGACGTTCGTAAGCTGATGGGATCCCTGGGATTGCTGGTGCTCTGGAAGCTGGCAGATGCGAGTCCATCACAAAGCAAATGAGTTACTTTTTGTAGTGTGCCATGGGGTATCTGTATTTATTTAATTACTCCACAAGACCACTCCATATGCACTAGGGGATGAGGCAAGATTCTACTTGTTCCATCAAACACCAAGACAGGTTGGCCTGAGTAGGGTTTGAATCTCGTTACAACAAACCTGCGCTCAGATAAGCCTGGTTTAAAAGTCCCTCCAAAGAAACAGGCTGATAGTAACAGAGTTGAGCCATCTCTCCTCTTCCACTGTCACCAGCCTTTCCAAAATAACTGATTTGAGAGAAAGGCGCTAGGAATGTGCTTGCAGATGTGTTGGTGGACAAGCAAGGGCTCCCTCGGGCCGGTTTCAGAAGGCAGGCCAACCCCAGAGGTCTCTTCGGTGGATCCTTTGCCAGAACATACTCCTCCATCACCAAGAGGGAGAGGTCAACATCTCTGATACAGACAGAGCAATAAACATTTTATAATGTACAATAAAAGATTAAAGGCATATCTTGTGTCTTTGTAATGTCTGAGTTTAGTAACATCTCATCTTCGCCTGTTTTGAGCAGAACACACACAGAAGAGGGGAACTTCCTCTGGATTTCTCAGGGTCTGCAGCATTGTTTTCTCAATATCTGGGTGTAGAAAACCAGAAAGGTTCGGAGTTCGCTCTGGACACAGCACGAGGGGGAAAGAAAAGACAAACCAAACCAACTTGCAACATAAATAGCACTACAGTCATACCTAGCAAGATCCCTCAGACATGCCTGTTACCTCCCAAGAATGAAGCGGCGCTTGGAATCCATACCCCTATAAAGGAAGGGAGATTTAGGACAGATGGTACAGCAGCACGTGCAAAACGAGAAGGGAGATGCTCTCGTAATCCTAGAGCAGACAGCCAAGCAAGCACCCTCCCCCCCTTTTTTTCTTTACAGTAACTGTTGTTCTCTAGTGACAGGTTTAAACTATTTCTTTGCTAACAGACCTGTGCTCGCTCCTTGTTTGGCAGCAAAGAATTAAAATGTAAAGCGTCGGTGTTGGCGCAGAGTTAAGTATTCACACCATAATGTGGCAGAAGGTAAAAGGGTTATCATTATGTTCCATAACTGCAGGCTTTAAAAGTCAGGTAATAATGCTCGTAGTGAGAAGAAAAATGTGGGCTGGCAGTAACTCAACTCATGAGAGAGCGTTATCCAGCTCAAGTGACTCTCTTAAAGGAAATGCTTTCAGCAATGAGGAATTGAAGTGATGCAATAAGTCCACACTTTAGGAAAAGGTGTTTCCCATTACAGGAGGAGAAAGTTACTTAAGATCCTGCTTTTCTGAGGGTCATAACCATCAAAGCTTTAAGTGCTCTTTCAGTAGCAATGTCCACTGTAAGCCAGGAGAGTCAGGCACCACTAAAGCTCCAGGCCAGTGTGACTTCAGGCCTAAGCTCAGCTTTAGAAGAGACAACTCATTCTCATCAATAGTTGCCAAAAGATACTCCAGAAGTGGTTTATAGGCAAAAAGGGAAGAGATCAAGAAAAAAAAGACAAGATAGTGCTGAGGAAAGTCATGTAGGGCCACAAGGATGCAACCTCAAAGCTCCCCACATTTCCCCACGTGCTGATTTTGGTTGTTGGAAGCAGGAGCGAGAAAGGGAGGTTTCAATAAATATTAAAAGGCAGTGAGTAGGAGTGGGTTGGCACACCAGGGATCCCAGGGAGCCCTGCAAGAACTGATTCCCCACTGAATTCAACAGCAAACGGTTCTCCAGCTGCCTCTGCCCCGCAGCCCCTGAGGACTAAGCCCATTGATTCCATGAATCAACTGAGCAGAGACCGTGGGCACGAAACGGAGCAAGGAGCTGAAAACAGAACCCTTTGCCAACACAGGCAGCGCGTGTTTAAAGTTAAGCACCACTTGCCTTCATCCTTCCGAGCACTGTACTATTATGCCTACAAGTACAATTTAGGCAATATATTCCTCCCCCACAAGTTGAAGTCAAACGGAGCCGCGGGAGGTGGTGTGGAGCAAACAATCCCGCGCAGCACGTCCTTCCAACTCACAACACGCAGCACCAGCCGCTTCTCACCACCTCCCTGCGTACAACAAGCAGCAGCACAAGCTCTGCTCTCCGTCTCCTCGGAGGAAAAAGAGAACATGAGGCATTTGATTCCCCGACGGTTCAATAGCATCAGAGGAGGAAACACCTACACGACAGAAAGTGTTAGTATAATCTCAGCTGGTAATGACTTTCTGGAGGAGATGTAAATGGAGAGGAACAGGCTGCTAATGCCAGTATTTGCCAGAGACATTAAAGGTCGTGTCACAGCTGCACATCCATTTTGCTGATAAAAATATGGCAATTCATTGACTGAGTAGTTAGACTCCACTTCCTAAGGAAGGGGTTGAAGATTATACCATATGTTAGACCAAGTGTAATTTTGCCAGATTTGCAGAAAAGCTTCCTAACAACATGCCATGAGCTACCGCTGGTTGGGCTGGAAGCAGAAGCCAAGCTGACCAAATCCAACCAGCTTTCTAGCATTTGTTCAAAAGCTGTATGATCAACATGCTTGTTATGCTAAAATATCTTCTGTTTCCTGCACAAATCTGGTGTCTATTAAATCTCTGATGACCTTATAGATTAAAATTATTATCTTCCTACTTGTTAGTGCTTTAGCCCACACGTCTTGAGGAGAGCGAGTTGGATTCTCTTGCAGCTCATGCCTCGGCATCAATTTTGTCTAACTAAGTTCCAAATGAAGAATCTTTATTATTAGCGACAGACACAGCTTGAATTTTAGATCCCAGATGGAGTCAGCGAAGTTGGCAGCAGAAAAGCTGCTTTTCTGCTCGCGATCTGAACACGGTGGATGCGAAGTCACCGAGTGGCAATAATGACACAGCCCCACGATGCCATTTGACACTTCGCAGCACATTGTTGTCCTTTTTAACTGACAAAAACCCCCACACTTAGTGCCACCAACTGCTAAATATAAACCTATTTATACCACCCAGACCTGTTTTGCGGAGGATACAACCAGCACAGTGCTAGACATCCTCGCAAAGCAAAGGGGGAATATTATCAGCTTCCACTGTTTCACATCTCAGGAGATAATTTCTTCCTCTCTTTTAGAATTTCCTTACAGCACAAAAGCAGGGAATAGTTCATTAGCTTTTGAGAGGCTGGCAGAAAAAAACAACCCTAACCACATGGTAGTTTAATTTCAGTCTCATTGTCTTCTAGTTGCTGTTGTGGACTGTGATACACTGATGAATGTTATTCAATGTTTAATTGTAAGGCATTTCATCACTGAGCTCATGCTGGGCTTGCACGAAACAGCCTCTTCCAGTCTTATCTGATGTAGCCGGATTCTACTACAGCAAAAATCATAAACACGCGCCCTTGGTTACACTCTCACAACAAACACACAGTATGTCCTTCCACAAAGGCTTCATACACAATCTCTTTACTGTTCAGTGTATATGAATCACGGTTGCAATGTCAAAGAATGACATTTTCAGCAATAAGGCCGCCTGGAAGCCTAAAGCCTTCACAAAGCTGCTCCACACAGCGTTCATTCACGCGAGAGATTTCCATTCACAAAGGCCACAAAACACACGTTGGGGAGGAGACACCCGCTGCTCCAGCGCAGGGAAGCTGGTCTTGGACACAAAACACGTACAAACACCATCACCTTGCTGTTGTGGTGAGGTGCTGTCTGTTCAGAATAATTCCATTTTCTCAGCATGGCTGAATAGGCAAGAGAGCGCCTGCTTTAAGAGAAGGTTAATATCAATAACACCCTGGCTGCGATGCATCGCTTCGTAATCTCATAAAGAGATATATAACAAAATCAAGACGGCTAGCATGGGAATCCACAAAGGGATAAAAGGCAACGGCTCAGCGTGCACAGCAAAGGGAGCAAATTGCCCGCGGTCTTCCCAGCGCTCTGCTCTATCACTGCTGATCAGCAGCCACCATCGATCACGGCCCCAGCCGGAGCGGTGCTGTCCCCGCAGTGTGTGACTGCGGCAGCTGCCACCAGCCCCGTGCCGCTGGGGACCCTCAAAGAGCCGCTCTGTTTGCAGTTTAATATCAGACAAACCCTCCAGCGGGCAAGCTGGTCTCCTCCTGCAAGGAGCGGGGGGAATGGGCTCTGTAGTCAGACCTCTGCTACCCTTCTTGTCTTCTCAGAATGCCTGGAACAGGGAGATTTGAAGCAAAATTCCTCCGTTATGTGCATTAGAAGGTGGACTTTACAGATACAACGAGCAACCGGACAGCACATGAAACTGCCCTCAGGACCACAAGTGAATTATTCCTTTTCCAGAGAAGTCTGTTCAATTTAATACATAGGATTCACCGATTTAAAAGACAACAGCCACCATGTGCTAATAACACACACGTTACCCAACCAAGGGATGTCACCTCTTTCTACACAAGGCAAAATTTACACTGGTAAAAGGCACATGGGAGGCTACCCTAGCATTAAAAACACATTATTAACTGGAGAAGATCAGTTATTGACACAAAACCCAAACACTGCACTGCACAACCCACCAGAAAAATAAAAGAGAGACATCCCTGCCCCACAAAATTGCTGTATATGGATTATTTCGTTAATGGAAGTGGCATTATCGAGGAGTTAGTGCAGTCAGGCAGGACCAGGCTCTGTTCCAAGCTCCGCTGCTTATCCTTTGGACAAATTACTTTGATTCTCTGTGCCTCAGTCGCTGCACATCTAGGACAGTGATAAACTTTCCCCACTTATTAAAGCCACTTCTTGCTGTCCCGCTCCGGATTTGAAAGGCGTTATGGAAGGGCAAAATAATAAAATATATGAACCACAACAGTGAAAAACATTAGTACGGTACCTACATTTTTATTTCTTTAAAATGACAGTAGCCAAAAGTGTCAGCAAAAAATTCAAATGACTATAATAAAAATATAGTCCAATTTCCTCCATGAATAAACCGAATTTGCTCTCTAGAATCCACCTATAACTGCCTGAGGGGTTCGTGAGGTCCATGCAGGCCCTGCCAGCCCCCCTGGGAAGAGCATTTTGCAGAAGATCAACCCACCTCTCTGCTTTACAAGTCCTCCAAGTCATCTGGAGGCAGCACCAAGACCAAAACCATATCGAACAGGTGCAAAATATTTATCAACTGAAGCACAAGTCTCACCAAACATTTATACAAGAAAAATTACAAATGTAACCACGAGCATAAACAATCAACGGAGACAAACTTATCAGGGACAGGAAGAACAACAGAAGCAGACAAGACAGACCCAAAGCAGGTAAATCAAGAGCTGCTCCTGAGTTTACAGCAAACTAACCCAATTTGTCTTTGCCAAATGGAGGGGGGCAGCAGCCACAAGCTCTTTTTTACAATTAAAAACAATATTATTCAACGGGAACCCAGTTCCTGTAGGAGATTTAATGCTAAGGCTCAGGTCCAAGTCACAGTTATAAAAGTAGGAGCCTGGTTACTTCTGTAGACTGATCCCGAACCAGAATTGCCGAGGAGGTTCTCATTAAGAAAGATACAATTCTATTTACTGTTGGATAAATGGCCATAATGAGGTGTGAATCTAACAAACGGTCAGCTGGCAGAAATCTTCTGTGGTCAATTATCGGTTTCAGCCGCCCATTTCCAAGCAGATGTTCAAATCACAGCTCATTTTTACATCTGCTGCAACGCAGCCTCAGCAGCATTGAGATTCCTATGGGAAGCCACAAATAAGTGTATCTATTCAGATTGAATATCCTCTGGAAATGAGGATGAGAAGAAGAACAACCAGAAGCACAGGTGATCTCCCATCTCACCTGATGTGAAAAGTTTACTCTGAATACAAAGGGATTTATTTGAAGTAGTCTGCGTTCAAAAATTGGGCAACACACCCAACACAGATAAAAAAATTGTATTTATAGAGAACCTGCAAGTGGAAAATACCATGTAGATAAGTGAAAAGACAAAGTCTGCACTGCAGCCAGCCTGTAATTCACTCAGATAACACATGAGCAAGGAGACAGGACACAAGGAAGTGCAGACAGATCATGAAGCAAAGTCAAAACCTACCATAAAAATAACACTAGGAAATGTGCAATACAAACCAGAACTAAAGACTTGCAGCAGCGATATATCAGTTCCCACTTCCCACAGGGAATTCCCTTGCTGGCTCTGAAACCTGCTGATTTTCCTTTAGGAATTTCTTGGGATCATTCTGCAATTCTACATCTCTTAGGTAAATGACATCGCTGCAAACCCAGGTGCTCAGAAGGACCATCCAGGGTCACAGTCACCCACTGGGGAGGCTTTTCTGGGACAACTGGGAAAGCCCATGCTGTCTGTCGGGCTGAATTCCAAGCCTACAGCTATTTGGAATAAGAGAGGTTTGCACTAATAAGAAAATCAAATTGTTTGTATCGCAGACAATGTTCTCTCCCAGCAAAATAGATCTCTCTTTCACTCACCAGCCTTGCTCATTTGGAGCTCCTGCCTGATTTTTTGTGACTCAGAACATACGTCTTGCATTTTTAATTTGAAAGGAAGAGAAAACAGGCCATTTTAGCTTTCCTTGCCTAGTCCCCTCTGCATTACTTATGCTGGATTCATAGGCTGGAAAGCAGCCCTGTGGCTACGCAGCTGTTCGTGCTGCCCAGATAAGTGCAGGCTCCGTGCAATGAGCCACAAAACTGTCACTTTCTTATAACTCTCCAGAAATGACAATTATTGCACTCATGAACAACTCCGAATAACCACAGCGGGAGGCCGTCTCTGGAAGCTACCAGAACACTTCGCCCTTCAGAACATCCCAGTTCTGCCCATCAGATCCTGCTCTTCAGCCGATAACCGTACCTGCTCTTCAGACACCTTCCTCTAAACCTCCGCAGCTCTTGGACAACACCATTGAGAGGAGCGATGTGTAAAAGGTGTTAACAGTAAATCCAAATCTCAGCATCTAAGCTAAATATTCCCTGAGTCCGCGCTCATACGTGTGGACTGACAAGAACAAGTTATCTCCCAACACAACGAGGCGGAGCTCAGCTCTGCTCTTCCCAAGCGACAGGAACGTGTTGTGGGGACACCCCTGATTTACCACAGCAAGTCCCCAGTAGTTTCCCAAAATTCAACCAGTCTTGGGACAAGACCGACTGCTGTGTGGGAACTCAGGGCATGGCAGCGGTATTAAGTGTAGCATGCACTTTTTATTTCCCTCTAAAAAGCAAATACATCCAAAATATAGAAGAATACACGTTCAGGACCTCCTGCAGGATGTCTGTCCTCCCCACCAGCACCGTCTGGCCCCAGCCCATCAGGGGTACCTGCTGTAGGAGCTCCTGTTTTCTTCACACGGATGGGCACACTCTGGATAGAAAGGTTTCTTTTGCTCAAGTTCTGCTTCCAAAATGCACGCCTGTTGATTCCATCTTTAAAATAAAAGACTGTGTTAATATCTTTTTCTTTTGTCAAATTATGCTACAGAAGACAGAGGGGGCAAAGTGTCCCATAGAACTAGTACAGAGATGAACTTCTTGTAGCACAATTCTACGATTGCAAAAAGGAAAGTATTTATTTGAATAAAGCTGCACAGACAACATTTTGAGAGCAAAGCAGGAGAGAGCTGCTCTGCTGCTGCCATCTGCAGGAAAACGCTCCAGGAGAGCGGCCACCGAGGCAAACCAGCACAGACGTGTCCTCTCCTGCCCCACACACCAGTGCTCAGGGCTATCTTAGCAACACTCTTTCCAATTTGGACCAGCCCTGTATTCTTCCCCCTCTTACAGTATCATACTGGGTAATATATTAAGTACATTCCTCCCTATTTCAGTGCATTTTAAGAAAAATATAAAGATAAAACCAGCAGCAGGCAACCAAATTGTTTTAGGAAATTGTTGGGACATTTCTCAAAGTGCAAAGGCATTTAGAGGCTCCTAAGAAATTACCTTTCTTCCTCCTCCTGTGGCACAGGAAAAACTTCGCCAGGCTTCTTTGCACTGGTCATCTCTTCCTGCCTAATCTGGCCTACAGCTGTATCGCTTAACTAGAAAGGTGAGGAAAAATGGGATTAACACTGACGAAAAAATCACTGCATGTAAGTCACACTTAAACAGCAACATAAAAGAGTCACACTTCCCTCCACTTTAAAAACCTTCCCTTAGTGTGTAAAAGCTCACGATTGTGTGCACATAGACACTACAACAAGTATAAATCAAAAGGAATGGAATTAAAGACATTTTATTCACAAGAATGATGATGTGTGTTTACTTTAATGCTGTCTGATGGCTGTTCAGCTTCTGTAGATTCCCCCTCATCATCCTCTAGAAACTCTGATTTCCTTGAAAAACAGCTCTTTGCTTTGGGAAGTTCTTGGTTTCTGGACTCAGAAGATGGGGTGGGACACGTGGGCAATGTGGGTGCTGAGCTCTCATCAGCTGCGCTCTGGTCGCAGGCAGGGCCAGAAGAGGACACAGATCTTTCCACAGGGTCACCAGGGATGTTTGACCCATCTCTGCTTGTAGCAGGAGTCTCTCCCAAGCAATCCGGGCTTTGCCAGCTCTCACACATCAGCCCACCTGTGGATCCTTCCGGAACACAGCTACCAGCAGCTTTCTCACACTCCAGGCAATCATTTGCGATCGCTTCGGAAGCTTCTCCTTCGGCTTCCTCCAAAGAACCGTCCTCCAGAGGCTCATCTACATCATCAGCATCAATCGGGCTCAGACTCAGAAGCTCCTGAATGTCAAGGTCAAACAACATGCGAGTTACTTGGGCTGACTGCAGCTGGTTCTCATCCAAACTCGCACTTTCGTACGAAAGGCTGGGGTAACACTCGGAATCGAGTGGAGAACTCTCTCTGGACAGAGATACATTTGGTGTCTCTGTGATATCCGAGGCCACGTTTGTGTCGTTGCTGAGGACCGATGTCCCGGTGCTGCTGTTGCTGCTCTCGTCCTTTTCACTCTCTGCATTTCCATTTTGGCTCAGCACGCTTTTTCTGCTTATGTACCGCTCAGATTCCACGCAATCGTCTGCCAAGATTTCCTGGATCTCTTCCTCGGTGTAATTGAAAGGAGAATTCCCTCCTTCACCATCTGACAGTTCCAACAAGGAGTCGTCTGGCTCGCTATCATCAAAACATGGGCTTGTATCTAGAGAAATGGCTACATCATCATACTTGGGTGCAACAGAACTGGCAACAAGGTCGTCATGGCCAGTATCATCCAGAAAATGAGAGGCTGGATCTGGAGCACTGCAGTGATGATCCCCCACACAAACCTTCTTCGCTGATTGCAGGACCTGAGCCTGCTCCGCGGAATCCAACAGCCTTTTGGGCCTGGGAACCGGATTGTGAGTAGCGGGTTCAAATTCCTGACACCAACAGTGCCCAAAGGCGGGAGGGTCGTCCATGGTGACCCCTCTGCCTTCTGCTCACAGCTCTAGGAGCCCGTTCAGAAGTTCATCTGATTCCAGTGCCCCCCTGGATCAGCCCTTTCGGAAAAGAAATCAGCAGGAGTCAGCTCCGACCTGCTGGCAAAAGACAACACCTTAAATAAATGAAACGCAGCTCTTATCCAAAGATGCTGTAATATAATATAACAGGGAAGGCAAAAACACTAGCTGAGGCACAGCAGGCACAATTTTAACTCCCTGGTCTCTGTTATCTCTACTCCTGACCATTTTAGGTCTTAACAACATATAATAACAACCAATCTCCTTCATCTGTGAGTGTTCTCCAGCACAAGGTTGGTTGGTTTTATCAAGCAGGACTAATACAAGCCCAAATCATCAATGCAGCCTGTACCTTCTCCTCCAAAGCTGCCGTAAATCAGTCATTCTAACACCAAACACCAGTAGTCACAAATTATTCTCTATGACCTGAAGTACAGAGCACGCTTTACGTGTTAAATAAAGCCGTGCAGACCCTCCCATTCTCCGAACTGCCACCTCCGTCCTTGAAAGATACTAAACAAATAAAAAGTCTTTTCCAGGTTAGGAAATACTGAGTAACAGGAAGAGTAACTGCCAGGGAGCTACCAACACATTCAGCAGCATATTAGTCACTAAAATATCCACTGAAAACACATATTATAATGAAAGATCAGAAGATAAAGAACCTTCCTGTAAAAGTCAATAGCTTAAAGGTCTCCACAAACAAAACCTGTTTTCCTCTCGGTGAGGACTCACACAAAGATGAACCTTTTGACCTGATAGCCCTGCATTGACTCTCCCAGCAGGAGGATCTGGACTAAGGAAAGGTATTTCCTGTCCTCTGGGACCAACACATTTAAAGAAATACCTTTTGTCTTCCTGTTGGCTTGACTACTTACTGCATTCAAAAGTGGGGGGCTACCTATTCCTGGAATAAACCCCAGGCAGTTCTGCTGCTTCCTCTTGTCATTCTGCCCAAATAATAAAAATCAGCACTTTCTGAATAATGCTGGAACAGCACTGAAGAAAAAAAATACCTTGGGAATCGCCTACATACATACAAAACCTATACAAGAGCACAGGGAGTCACGGGCAGTGCTCACTCGATAGTACTTGCCTGGAATTCAGCAATTTTCCTACAAGTGCTCAAGTGCTTCTTCAAGAGAAACAAAAATAAATTAAATGTGGATTTAGGCCTACAGAGTGTAGCAGTCTGATAATCTCACTCTTAACCAATATGGACTTGAA
Source organism: Patagioenas fasciata (assembly GCF_037038585.1). Lineage (NCBI taxonomy): Eukaryota > Metazoa > Chordata > Aves > Columbiformes > Columbidae > Patagioenas > Patagioenas fasciata. The sequence continues at coordinate 3,748,070 of NC_092544.1, read as the reverse complement.
GGAGAATCAAACATTTTAAGCCTTTTTGCTGGAACTGGCTGACAAAAAGCACATTGGGAGATGTTTACATGCTCAGCTTGCAGAGGAGACAGTTCCTTTATTGCTGTGAACTTCACAGTTCACCCAAGTGCAGCCTGTGCTGGGTCTGTAGTGTCAGCCCCACACCAATTCATTCTGGAAGCGGAACTCTGGTAACTATGGGACTGATTACACGCAAGCCTGTAGCCCTCTAACATTCTCCATGGAACTGTGCTGAGTTCAGGGGATGTTCAAGGATTTACACCAGGATAATGCTCAGTAACAGTGTAAACAGCTCTTAAATGGATGCAAGACAAGGCTCTGCCTGCTGTCACCCTATCCCTTGTCACAGCGCTGGTGCCATCTCACCCCTACTGCAAACACACCAGCCACAGAATCACAGGATGGTTTGGGTTGAAGGGACCTTCAAATGTCCCCCAGTGCCCCCCCGCCATGACAGGGACATCTTCACCAGCTCAGGTTGCTCAGAGCCCCGTCCAGCCTGGCCTGGGATGTCTCCAGGGATGGTTCATCCATCACCTCCCTGGCCAACCTGGGCCAGTGTTTCTCACCCTCATGGGCCTTGGATGGGCTGTTCTCCCAAGGGCAGCTCTTCGGAAAGTTCCTCACACTTTATGTGGGTTTCTAGTACAGCCTCAATAAATGGTGGGATCAAAAGACAAAGCTACTGAGCAACACAGCTCTGCAAAGGCCCAGGAACTGACCACTTCGCCCAGCCCACAGCCCTCACGGCTCTGGGGGCACAGAGAGAATACTCATGGGGCACAGGGCCCCTCGATTTCCCCACCACAGGCGATCTTATTTGGAAAAGCCAAGTCTCCAGCCGCAGGGACGGCGCTCTCGCCTCACACCAGAGAACAAGGGCAAACTGTTTCACCCGCACCTGCCCCAAACTCAGCGGCCCTGCCCCGGGTCACACATTTCTCCCCCTCACGCTACGTGAGGCCGGGGCCGCCCCGAGGGAGGAGCCCGACTCGCTCCCTGCTCCTCCCCTCGGCCAGGCCTGGCCCGCCCAGGCACCGGGTGTCCTCTCGACCCATTAAAAAGGACGAAATAAATAAACAAACAGCTACAACACGACAAATGACCCGGCCAGACCAGGCCTGACAGCGGAGCAACCCCAACCGCGCTCACCCGCCGCCATCTTAACGGCGCGAGCGGCCCCGCCCCTCCCGCGGGAGACACCGCCTCATTGGCTGGAGCGCGGCCGGCCCCGCCCCCTCCCCATCGGCAGCTCGGCGCTCGAGCGGCGGAAGTGACGTCCAGGCGCCGCAGCCGAGCGCCGAGCGGGGCTGATGCAACCGGGAGCAGGTCGGTGGGGCCGGGCCGCGGGAAGCGGGGCGGGCTGGGCTGGGCACCGGCGGGACCCGGGAGGCGGGGGAGGCCGGTAACACTGTGTCCTTCCCTGCAGCCGCCGCTATGGAGCCCGCGCTTGGTCCGCAGGAGAAATATCACCTCATCACCCGGAACCTGCAGGTACTGAGGGGATATCGGGGCGGGACAGGCCCTGGGAAGAGCGGAGGGGCCTTGAGCAGCCTCTGCGTGGGCCGGAGCCCGAGCCCGGCTCGGGGTTGGCGATCCAGCGGGACTTTGTCCTGCCCGTGTTCCCCCGCAGCGGGAGGCTCAGCCGCACCAAGTGTGTGTCGTGTCCCTCCGCAGGAGGTGCTGGGCGAGGACAAGCTCATGGGCATCCTGAAGGAGCGGGAGCTGAAGATCTACTGGGGAACGGCCACCACGGGCAAGCCGCACGTGGCTTATTTCGTGCCCATGTCCAAGATCGCGGATTTCCTCAAGGCCGGGTGCGAGGTACGGGCACGGCTGGGGCTCCTGCGGGGCTTTGTCACCGCACCGGTGGGTGGGAACCTCTGTTCACATGAGCAGCTGACACATTGTCCCTGAAGAGAAGCTGCCAAATTCGTGTATACTGTGATTAAGTTATAAAAGACGTACCCATCATTAACCAATTGACATGAGATAGAAGGACAGGGAACTTCTTGAGAGACTCTAATGCAGAGCAATGAAGATGCTGAAGGGAGTGGAGCCCTGCAGGGAGTGTGAGGAATGACTGAGGGAGCTGGGGCTCTGGAGCTGGAGAAGAGGAGACTGAGGGGTGACGCATTCATGGGGATCAATATGGAAAGGGGGAGTGTCAGGAGGATGGAGCCAGGCTCTTCTGGGTGACAACCAGTGACAGGACAAGGGGCAATGGGTGCAAACTGGAACACAGGAGGTTCCACTTAAATTTGAGAAGAAACTTGTTGGGGGTGAGGGTGTCAGAGCCTGGCCCAGGCTGCCCAGGGAGGTTGTGGAGTCTCCTTCTCTGCAGACATTCAAACCCGCCTGGACACCTTCCTGTGGAACCTCAGCTGGGTGTTCCTGCTCCATGGGGGGATTGCACTGGATGAGCTTTCCAGGTCCCTTCCAACCCCTGACATTCTGGGATTCTTTGACCACCTGCAAGATGAGGGATTATTTTTTAAGTTTTAGATCCTTCTGCATGGCAAGAGGGAGACAGAAGATGAAGTGATGCATTGTTTAGAAGCAGAGTGCTTAGTTTATATTTAACTAATAATCAATAGGTGTATTGTAAGTAAGATCATCAATTATTTATTAGTATAGATGTATGTCAAAATTTTCAAAAATTGTGATGCATATGTAATAATTATGTGAATATAAACACCATAGCATCCAGTCGTTGTAGCACTTATGGAGGATGATCCCCAGTGTTCCCCAGCACTGAAAAAATAAAGAATGACACTCAACAGTATAACTGAATCTGTTATTAAGTTTATTTCTTTGTTTCATCCCCTCCCCACCAGGTGACGATACTCTTTGCTGACCTCCACGCTTACCTGGACAACATGAAGGCTCCCTGGGAGCTGCTGGAGCTGCGCACCCGCTATTACGAGAACGTGATCAAAGCCATGCTGGAGAGCATTGGGGTGCCCCTGGAAAAGCTCAAGTTTGTCCGGGGCACCGACTACCAGCTCAGCAAGTGAGTCCTGCACTACCTGGGCCTCCCGGGAGGGCAGAGCCCGACTTGGGGCTGTGCTGTTTCTGCCCCTGCCCTGTTCCTGAGCCCACTCCCAGGCACCATCAGTCAGGGAACAAAGTGAAGGTGTCTCAACGCCTCTTGTTGTTGCCAGAACCAGTGTTCATGTGAAGCTACTCTAAAAAAATATCCCCCTCCTAACAGCGCTGTCCCTTCCTGCAGGGAGTACACACTGGACGTGTACCGCCTCTCGTCCGTGGTGACGCAGCACGACGCCAAGAAGGCAGGAGCGGAGGTGGTGAAGCAGGTGGAGCACCCTTTGCTCAGCGGTTTGCTGTACCCAGGCCTGCAGGTACGTTGTGCCGAGGTGGGTTTGGCAGAGCCGCTTGGCCGGGGTGGTGCTGGGTGAAACCAGAACCGCGGGCACACATGAGGCTGAATGCCAAGGTCATCGTACCCCAGTATTACAGCAGCATGAGGCATAATCCAAGCACAGAGCTGCTTTTGCAGGAGAGCTCCCAGGGCAGCAGGAGTGCCCTGGCAGGGGCTGGGCAGGTCCTGGAGGGCAGACAGGACCCCCAAAAGCTGAGCTTAGCTGGGCCGTGAAGTCCTGGGGCCAGGCTGAACGCTGCGCGTGTCTCTCTGCAGGCGCTGGATGAGGAGTACCTCAAGGTGGACGCGCAGTTTGGGGGAGTTGATCAGCGGAAGATCTTCACCTTTGCAGAGAAGGTGAGGAGTGGGGGGTTTGTGAGCCCCCTGCAACGCTGGCTCAGGGCTTGAGCACTCACTGATCCCTTGGGAGAAGTGTGTCTGGGATTTTGGTTGGCACCAGTGGGCTCTGTGGAGCTCCTGCTGCTGCTTGCATGGTCCCTGAGGCACAATAGTGCTGCCACACATCCCCAGCTGTGGCTGTCTGTGCCATTTGAACCCACGAGACCTTTCTGGGTCCCAAAGTTATCTGGAGCCATGAGCAAACGGGTTGGGAGTTAAAGCTGATCTGCAGAAAATGACTGTCCGTGGCTTGCTTCCTTGTGTTTCCCAGTACCTGCCTTCCCTGGGCTATGCCAAGCGCGTCCATTTGATGAATCCGATGGTTCCCGGTCTGACAGGCAGCAAAATGAGCTCGTCAGAAGAGGTTGGTCCCTGAGTGCTGGCTGCGGTCAGGGGTTAATGACTGGGGCAGAGAGGCTGCACCCCAAGAGCGGGTGACTTCTCTCACACTGGGGTCTAAGAAGAAATTGCAACAACTCCAGCGTGAGTTGTCTCATTTGGGTAAAGGGCTGTGGAAATCTCTTCCTGCAGGACTCAAAGATTGATCTTCTGGACCGCAAGGAGGATGTGAAGAAGAAGCTGAAGAAGGCTTTCTGCGAGCCAGGGAACGTGGAGAACAATGGTGTCCTCTCCTTCATCAAGCACGTCCTCTTTCCCCTCAAGTCAGGTGAGAGGCTCTGGGGCTTGTTTCTCCTGTGGGTAAGAGGAGGGGAGGGCAGCGTGTGTCCCCTGAGTGTCCCCAGGCCCTGCTGTCATCCCTCTCAGCTCTTGGACTCGGTGGGGCGGGTGGTTTATCTGGCTGAGCAGGGAGCCAGTGTCCGCTGGGGTTAATCTGAGCTTTGAAATCTGTGTGTTGCAGAGTTTGTGGTTCTACGAGAAGAAAAATGGGGAGGAAACAAAACCTACACAGCGTACGAGGCCTTGGAGAAAGACTTTGCTGATCAGGTGAGCGCCGGGAGGGACTGAGCCCTGTCCCTGTCCCTGAGGACTGTGCAGGAACCCATCTGTCTGTCACAATACAGGTTGTGCATCCCGGAGACCTGAAGAACTCGGTGGAGGTTGCCCTGAACAAACTGCTCGACCCCATCAGAGAGAAATTCAACAGCCCGGAGCTGAAGAAGCTGACCAACGCGGCGTATCCCAACGCGGCCAAAGCCAGTAAGGAGCTGCTGGGAGCTCAGGGAATGCAGGACTGGGTGGGAGAGAATCCCCTAGCGCTGAGGTTAGAGAGTTCTGAGACTTTAGTCTCAGCTCGAGGGGCTAGTGAAGCAGAGCGGGGGCTGTGCTCTGTGATGTGGAGACAAGCAGGGAATTCAGCAGCACCAGCATTTGGGGGTCACTGTCCCCCCCAGGGCCTGGTTTTATTCATAGAATCATAGAATAGAATCACAGAATCATTTTGGTTGTAAAGACCCTCAAGATCATCAAGTCCAACCATTAACCCACCCCTGGCACTGCCCCATGTCCTGAGAACCTCATCTCCATATCTGTCCAACCCTCCAGGGATGGTGACTCCAGCACTGCCCTGGGCAGCCTGTTCCAATGCCCCACAGCCCTTTGGGGAGGAAATTGTTCCCCACATCCAACCTCAACCTCCCCTGGCGCAACTTGAGGCCACTTCAGAGTGACACAAGTGTTCCCTTTGCCCCACAGAGCCTGCAGAGAAGGGCACCAAGAACTCGGAGCCAGAGAACGTGGACCCATCCCGGCTGGACATCCGCGTTGGCAAAGTGATCAGCGTGGAAAAGGTGTGGGCGCAATGGGAAAAGGACAAACCTTCCTGCATGGTGATATGGGCCCTGGGAACCCGTGTTGGGGGGTCCTGTTCCTTTTCTGCCACCCCATTCCCCTTCCCCGCCTTCACCTCCTCCTGCTCGGCAGCACCCGGACGCCGACAGCCTGTACGTGGAGAAGATCGACGTGGGCGAGCCGGAGCCCCGCACGGTGGTCAGCGGCCTGGTGCAGTTTGTCCCCAGGGAGCAGCTGCAGGACCGGCTGGTGGTGCTGCTCTGCAACCTCAAGCCCCAGAAGATGCGGGGTGTGGAGTCGCAGGGCATGGTGCTATGTGCCTCTAGGTGAGGAGGGCAACAGGGGGTGCAATTCAGACCCCCCCTCTCCTGCCCCAGAGCTCGGTGGTGCTGAGGGGGAGTTGGTTGTCACCTCGGGGTGACTCTCTGTCCCCCACACACCCCGCAGCGTGGGGGAGCCGCGGCAGGTGGAACCCCTGGACCCGCCGTCTGGGTGCTGCGCTGGGGAGCGTGTCTACGTGGAGGGGTATGAGGATGGGGAACCCGACGCTGAGCTCAAGCCGAAGAAGAAGGTCTTTGAGAAGCTGCAGGTGAGGGGCTGCGCCAGGGGGCTCTGGGTGTCGAGTGGGACAGTGCTTAGGGCCACGTAGATGCCGCTGTCCCCAGCTCTGGGTGCCCTCAAATAAGTGATTTGCCACTCGGTGCCTGTGTTTGCTGCTGCTGGAGGAGTCAAACCTCCTCAGCCCTACTGGAAGCCCAGACCTAACCCTGCTCCCCTGGCTCTGCTCCCCAGGCCGATTTCCGGGTCTCTGAGGATTGTGTCGCCCAGTGGAAGCAGAAAAACTTCCTGACCAAGCTGGGGAGCGTCTCCTGTAAAAGCCTGAAGGGAGGGAGCATCAGCTAACAAGTGCCGGTGCCACAGCTCCTGTCTGGTCCCCTCCACCACCTCTGCTCCCAGTCCTGCCATCTCCCCCCAGTATCCCATGCAGGGGGCTCAGCCTGTGGGATTTGGGGGCTCTGGGACTGAATTTGCAGCCTGAGGAGCTGCCCCCGCTGTCTCCTGGGCCTGCTCAGCTTGTGGCCATGGGGGACTGGGGGTGACACCGCACTCAAGGGACCTGTGTGACTTGTGCCCATGGCCTCAGGCTGGACGCTGGGGCTGTCGCCGCGCTCCTGGTTGTGCCGCAAACCGGGGTGGCAGGTGCTGCGGTGAGGGCAAAAAGAGAAAGCTGCTTGCTCAAACTGGTGTTGCTGCTAATGGAGCTGGGGACAACCGGGGGTCCCCCGCTCTGCCCAGGGACCCCTCATTCATGCTTCCCCAGGGCTGGTGCTGCCCTTTGGCCAGGAGCCCAGCAGCTCCGTCCTGAGCCTGTGGGGAGGCTGTGGGGGGTACGGGCCTTAAAAACTGACTCGGGAACCATCTGTCTGTCATAAACCCAAATAAAATGTCAGTCTGACTGCGCCCGGGTGTGTTTGTCTGTCTGGGAGCTCATCCTGCCCATGTTTTAGCGCTGCTGCGCGGGGCAAGGCCACGGCCACGAGCCAGGAAGCACAGGAGGCAGCAACATTCGCTCATCATTTTTACCAGCCAGGTACAGAGCTCTGAGCAGCTACTCGGCGCAGAGGGTTGGTTGCATTTGGTTTGGTTGGTTGGTTGGTTGTTTTTTTTGTACAATCAAAGAAATCAAAACATGAGTTTACAGAAACAGAGATGGAGGCTCTACCCTGCAGACCAGCTCGGGGGGCAGCTGGACACCCCCTCCACCCTGAGGCCAGAGGGCAGCACTGGCCACGAGCCCCCTTTTTCCTTTCCATTGAGGGCCAAGGCCCTGGTCCCCCCAGCCAGCATCTCTGTCCCCTCCTGCCCACGTCCCCGGGTGCTGCGGTGGCTGAAGCCGTCCTGGTCCCTTGTCCAAAGTGCTGCGATTCCTCACGGGCCCGGCTGGCTCCGGCACCTTTGTCCCTCCGCGCTCCTCCTCTCCGCGTGGCTGCTCCGCTCCACACGCACAAACCAAGCGGCAGCCGGGCAGGGAGGAGGTGCTGGCTCCGGGTCCAGTAAATTTTAAAAAAAGAGCAAAAATAAAGCTGTAGTACTTAGGAAAGTGAAACCAACACCATTTTTGCATAAATATCATCAAGGCCGTGGAGGCTAAGGCTGTTTGCTTCCTGTCGTCAGTCAGTCGCCAGTTCCACACTCGTCTGTTGACCTGCCCAGGTCCCTGAGAGATTTGGATTCCACGGGGGCACCCGTCCATCCTGCAGCTCCGTCCGTCAGGCCGTCTCTCCCCGTCCATCTGCAAGGTGGGAGGGAAGAGACCATCAGCCTCCTCGAGCACCCCACAGCCCAGCCCACTCCCCACGGCTCGGCTCTGCTGGCCAGCCCACTGCCCCCAGCCCCAACATGGTCTGCACTGAGACCCTACAGCTCTGGACCCTATAGATCAGGAGCCTATAGCTCCAGACACGATAGCTTTTCTGCCTTTTTGCCCATGGGATCAGCTGTTTGGGACCAGCATGATCTTCCCAGGACTGGCTGCTCGGCACAGATGGAGCCCATGAGGAATTACACAATCTTTTATATTCTATTTTCCATTTTACATATATATATAATATTAGAAGTATATATATTAGTAATAGCAGTAGTATATTAGTATTGTTTTGTTACTTTATTAAACTGTTTGTCTCAACCCACGGGTTTCTCCCCTCCTTTTCAATTCTCCCCACAATTTGGGGATGGAGAGCGGGAGTGACAAGCGGTTATGTGATCTCAAATTGCTAGGACCGCGACACCACGTACCTTGTGCGGGGAAGCTCTGAGCCGCTGGCTCCGTGGTCGCCGAGGCTGCCGTCCCCGCCGGCTCGCTCTTAGTCCTGCTCTCCTCCGCCGCCACCGCCTTGGCCGTCCCGTCCAGCACGGGGGAGCCCAGCGCCTCCGCTGCCTTTGGGCTCAGGGGTGAAGGAGTCGGCCCTGGGCCAAGCGAAGGCTTCTTGGCTACTGGAGGGGGGATCTTGCCGGGTTTTCGGTGGCTTTGTGCCTTGCCGGGGCCCGGCTGGGCAGCAGCGGGTGCTGCCGAGCGCTGCCCCGAGAAATTCCTCAGCTCGGCCACCAAGTTCCTCTTCAGGTCGGCCTGTGCCTCAGGGGACGAGGTCGTCTCCACCACCACCTTCTTGGAGCTCTTGGCGAAGATGAAGCTGGCGGTGGATGCCGGTGACTTGTTCCGGGGGGACAGCTGGCCGTCCCCGGGGGGTCCCTCGGGACCCGGCAGAGCCGCTCTCCCACCCGCTGGCTTCTCCGCAGCCTCACCGGAGGACAAGGCGGCTGCCTTGAGGTGCACGGCGTGGTGGAGCTGGTTCGAAGGCACCGCGTCTTTGGCAGGAGGGGGCTGCCGCGTGGACAGAGACCGGCGGACAGGTTTTTGGGGCGCCGGCCGCTCCTCGGCCCCGGCCGCGGCCCCGGCGGGTGGCTCCACGCTGACAGAGCGCAGCCGCACCATCTGCAGCAGCGATGGCGTGACGATGGGCAGGCTGGCGTCCTCTTTGGCCACCGGGCCGCTCTTGCTCCGCGACACTGGCTCCTTCTTGGTGTCTGCCCGGGGGCCGTTGGCCGCCTTCTTAAGGCTGATTTGGGGCGGCAGAGCTGGAGCTGAGGGCGGGGGGAGAGGTGGCGGTGGGGGTATGGCGGCTGCAGGAGCAGGCTCGGTGGGGGAAGGTGGCCGTGGTGACCCGGCTGGTGGCCCTTGCTGCTGGCTGGATGAGGAGGTGGCGGCTGAGAGTGAGGAAGACACAACCCCTGGGCTCGGTGCCACTTTCTGCCCGGCCGTGGGAGCCGGTGCAGCATCATCAGGCAGGCTGGAGAAATCGGCTTCATCCGGAGGGGGAAAGTCCGCCATGGACAGGTCGTGCTCCTCAGGAGCTGGCGGGGGTGGCGGGGGCCATGCAGCGTCGGCGGGAGCCTCGCTGGTGGTTTGGGGGCTCCCCTCCATCTTCTTGGCCGGCGGGGGGGGCGGGTGGTAGGCAGGCGGCGGCGATGGCGGAGGGGACTTGCTGCTGGGCTTGGCGGGGGGCTCCTGGCCGGCGGCACTGGGCAGTGGTGGGTCTGGAGAGGCGAGGAGGGGGCCGGTGGGGGCCACAGGCTGCTGGGGCTTGGTGGGTGGTGGGGAGAAGGGAGCGGGCACCTTGGGGTGTGGTGGGATGATGAAGCGGTCTCGGGGCAACGTCTCAGAGGGGGCCGCGTCTGAGGCCGAGGAGGAGATGGAGGTGAGGGAGGAGGACACGGAGAGCGCGGGTGACTGCAGGGAGCAGACCCGCTCCGGCTTCTGGGGCTGAGCCCCCCTGCCCGGCGACACAGATGGGGGTCCCAGCCCCTTGGCAGGCAGCGTGGGGGTCCCACTCTGGCTGGAGTAGCCGCTGGAAGGGGACATGGTGCGGTCAGACCCATCCGGGCAGCTCCACTTGGGCTGAGCCTGGGGCTCCCTCAGCACAACGGTCACCCCGTGGCTGCCCCGCGGGGGCTCGGGGGAGCTGGCGCCGGCCAGGCTCTCGGAGCGGAGGCTGCTGGTCTCGCTCAGCGACAACGGCGAGAAAACCTCATCCTCGGCCGCGGGGCTGAGAGGCTGGGGCCGCGGGGACCAGGGCGTGCTGCTCTCCCGCTGCAACCGCCGGTCAGGCTTGGGGGGCAGCCCCAGCACCTTGGGCTCCCCGTCAGCTTTTTGGTACAGCGAGTAGGTCCTGCGAGGTGGGGCCGGGGGCTTCTTCATCTTCCTGAGGGAGACGCTGCGGGCGGAGGAGCGCTCGCTGGCCAGGCTGCCCGTGTCCGAGCCCTCTGCCTGGCTGCTCGTGCTGTATGCGGGGGACGCCCGGCCGCTGCTGCCCCCCACGGGCAGGAGCCCGGGGACTGTGGGGACAGCGGGGGCCTTGGAGCAGGAGCTGGTGAAGCTGGCGGAGCTGTAAACGCTGACCTGGTCGGCGTCAGAGCGAGTCGCCGCGTCCACCTCGCCGCGCGGCCCCGGCTCGGGCTGCCGGCGGTCGGAGCCGCCCTGGGAGGAGATGGTGGAGCTGTTGGACACGATGGTCTCAGTGGACTGCGAGTGGCTCCAGTTGTCGCTGGAGGAGGAGGGCTCGCGGCTGCGGGTGCTGCGCTCCGAGAAGCGGGCAAGGGAGCGCACCGAGGCCGGGCTGGAGGACACCAAGCTGCAGCGGCTCAGCGTGCGCACGCTGCTCCGCGTCAGGGCCACCACGTCCACCATGGGCGGCAGGATGGCATTGGGGATGATCTTAGACATGTAGGTGCCCTGGGGCGAGATGGACATGACGGGGCTCAGCAGCTCCGGAGGGCTGGCGTTGGTGGTCATGCCAGGCACGGCCAGTGACTTCGGCCT